>NC_048314.1:21936884-22246788 GCF_013100865.1 Trachemys scripta elegans
CGCATAGGCATTCGGATGGTGCGGTACTGTCCCAGCTGGAGTTGTGCAGACCCCTGGATTCAGTGTTTGCCTCTTGTGGGGCACTGACTCTGCATCTCCCGTACAATGGAAGATTGGCATTTACTTCTGTTCCCAGGCATCACTAAAGACCAGTTAGACTAATTCATGAGATGCAGTCAGGACTAGCAGTAGTATTGGCCTTACGCGCTGATCAGAATTGCGGCTCCTATTGATCACGGTTGGCACATGAGCCTTGCCTTTGGGCAAGGTGTTTGGAAGGATGGAGGCGGATGTTAACATACAACTGGGTATCACTTTATTTCCACTTACTGTAAATATGTCTAATCTTCCTAACAAGGGGAGAGCAAAGCCGTGGCCATCAATCATGTCAGTGAGCTGCACTACAACTGTCAGTCTGTGCTGAGGAATCGGACCTCGCAGTGCTTCACAGTCCCTATCAATCTTTCTTCCTTTTTAGTGCAGAATGTACTGTAAACAGTCTGGATTGTTCTTTTTTTTTCATGAAAGAGGCACGACAATACAGTGTCGGTAAAGAATGAAGTCGCTTGGGGCTGGAATGGGCCGTGTATCACTTCAGTAGTTCCTTCGCTTGTAGGTCACCAGTTCAAATTCCACACAGGTTGGAAAGTGACTGAAATTTATCCCCATTTGGCCTACGTGAGATGAGTTGATGTGTCTTAATTCAGCTCCTCGTGGACAGGTGTCTACATCCAAAATAAACATCCAGGACTAGAACTAACTGCCCCCTGAGCTGCCACGGCCAGGGCATGGAACCTGAATGACTGTCTCACCCGCAGGCCATGGGTGAGGCACATTTGTCAGGACAGCGGATGGGGGAAGCTTGTTCTGTTATGCCTGTGAGTGTCCATTGTGTGGCTGGAGGATTACAGGCTCCAAGGCTGTTGATCTGTCATCACTATATTACTTAATTATCTTGAAGGGTATGTCCTTCCTCCCCTGTCTGGACATCAGTGATGTCTTACTGGAAAGTGTGCAGGGGAGGGATCAAAACAAACCTCCAAAGTCTCCAGAGACGGATTCTGAGACCCCCGTCAGATTATCTGGCCTGAGCCTTGGAGTATCAAGTGTTACACTGTACACACTCAGATAATCAGAAACACCTCCTTCTCGCTAATGGAAAACTGATTCCCAGGGACCGCCCCTCTCCCAATACCAACGCTGCCTCTTTGAGAGCAAATCTGCCTTGGTCTTGGAGTCAGATGGCTGATGTTAGGGTTTGATCGGATTTCATGGGTCCCCAAAGTGAAGAAAATCTATTCAGATCCCATCTGTTTGAAAATCTTGAGAATCAAGACTGGAGGTCTTCCTGGAACGTGCTGCTCGTTAGTTTAATCATGTGATACCCCAGCGTGTCTGTCCCATGTCTGCAGCGTTGGTTTCTGTAAAAGGGAAAGGTGAATGAGTCGTTACTTTGTCAAAGGGGAGAAAACATTGCGGCCCGAACTCATTTGCCTTTCTTGACCTCATTCTGCTGTGCCCGTGATAGCTGGGTGGATTCATGGACATGAGAAACCATGAGGTTCTTCCAAGCTATGCATGTACCTTACTGGCCCACTGACTGCACAGTATTTATTTGGGGAATGACAGCACAAGACTTGGAGATGGGCATTGCATTCTACGATTCATGCCCCAGCCAACGGGTTATGTGTTTTACAGATACTTAATGAAATTCTCCTTCCTTCAGCTTCCATATCTCTGTGAAGAGTTATCACCAAGCACAAGATTTTGCCTTTGTGGAAGGCAGTTTAAAAAAATGTCTTCAGCTGTATAAGTAAATTTACCTGCCAGCATTCCTCTCTCTCTTTCTCTCCTGCATGAGGCAACAGTCAGAGGTTTAATGTGGGTAATTCACACAGTATCTGGCAGCTGATTTCCCTTCTGCCCTCCAAATGAATGTCAAAGTGCTGGGAAGGGGCAGGACACCTTTCAATACCCAGAGCAGTCCTGGGGGCTTAAACAGAATTCCAGAGCAAACATGTTATTAGCAATGCAGATAACAGTATGCGCAGGTGTTCTTAGCATTTAAAACTGTGCAATATTTAACCTGCACTCACAGCTACTGCCAACTGAATACTATGCCTCCCAGTGGCTTTTCAGCTGGGCACATGGGGAATCAGGTGACCCTCCTGCCTTCCCGTTAACCCCTTCATTCTAGCAAACACAGCGGTGTTCTTTGGAGTGCGGATGTGCTGTTAGACTTGGCAAGTCAAGGTTGGCCCTCACTGATGCAGAGGGCAGTGCTGGCAGCGTGGTTTGCCCCCACTCACCAGGCACATCGCTGTGCAGCACAGAGATTAATGAGCGGTTGGATTCCATGCACATCAAACTGGAAATGCGTCCATCAGCGAGAATGTGGCAGTACTGTTTATTTGTCTGAATACTAGAGTAAATATGACATTGAAGTATCCTGGTGCATATTATGGGCTCGATTTTCAGCTATTAACCAGGGGCACAACAAACGGCATTTGAACATTGTCTAGCTGTTTTGCTGGCATTGTAGTTAGATGTGTAAATGCAGCTGCATTTAACAAGGTGGACAGAATTGTACCCAAAAAACCCAGGAGGCTGGCCCTTTAAAAAGTAGGCTCTCAGTGAAGACGATGATGGTGGTAGTGTTGAAGATGCATAAGGGCTAGAATGGCTTATTTTCCAGATGCCTAAATAACTCTTCAGAGATGTATTTTACTACTCCTCTCCTTTGTTAGGAGTTGTGGGGGAGCCAGAGAAGGGGCAGGGTTGGTAAAGGAGTGACTGATACATGCAGGAGAAGCAAGAGGGTTTCATGGCCTGGCCCCCTGCGAATGTGAGAGCCCCGTGGAGAAGGAGGATCGGTGTGTTCTCTGCTAAATGACGCACGTGTCAGTAAGGGATAACCCACAACGGACTTTCCTTTTCAGGATTTCTTGACTGACCTGATGATGTCCGAAGTTGACCGCTGTGGTGAAAATGAGCACCTCATTTTCCGAGAGAACACGCTGGCCACGAAAGCCATCGAGGAGTACCTGAAGCTGGTGGGGCAGAAGTACTTACAGGATGCCTTAGGTATGTGCAGGCAGGAGCAGGGGTGGGGTGGTTGGATCTACCCCCCGAAACGCCTTCATCTCTGCAGTCCCTTGTGGTCTCCATTATGGAAGGAACATGAACTCAGCACTGCCTGCTTTCAGTGCTATCAGGGGCATCAAAACTACCCAGCAGAGGGCTGCTCTGGCAGTTTGTCAGGAGCTTATGGTCTGTGTGTATATTGCATAAAACGGAGCAGATTGCAGATTAGTGGGGGGGTCCAGCCTGGGGACTACAAATCCCAGCATGCAATGCAGTCAGGCCACTTGGATCCAGATGGAGCATCAGATGCTGAAGCATGTAGTCTGTGTGGGCTGCCCCAAAGTGACAGCAGAGGGCCATACTTTACAGCTCTGTGGGGCCGCCTTGAGGTCACTGGTGAGTTATCTAATCTTAGCTCTTTAATCTACTTTCAGAGGAGAAAGCAAATGAATACTTTTAAATGATGTTATGCACCAGGTCTTCTGCCATAGCATCCCGGCTCCCCAGACATGCATTCGCAGTGTCACACAGGCTTGATTGGATCCTTCCACTTAGAGAGCAAATCAGGGACCCCAGGCTGATTTTTCCCTGATCACTAATGGATCGGATGAGAGCTCACAAATTTGAGTTATGACTGTTGCATTCCACATTGTCAGAAACCCTTCATGCTGGTTTTAAAAAGGGCTGGATAACTTTATGACCCAAACAACAGCTATACTGCCACAAATCAAGATAATTATGGCTTCTGCTTCAGGGTAAAAGCTGATCAACTTTGGAAGGTCCGTGACAAGTCCCACATGGGCAGCACTGCACAATGGTCAGGTGCTGTTGGGGGAAAGGTGGGGGGTGAATTGCCTTCCTCTGAAGCATAATCTACTAGACTCAGCCAGAGACACAATAGAGGGCTTGCTGGATCCATTCTCTGATCTGATGCACATTCATACATTATCTCTGTTTATCTAGCTGTTAATTTCCTTCTCATTCATACTAAATTCATGGCAAGATCCTGGCAACAGGGTCACATAACATTAGGAGGGAGGTGATTGTTAATGCCAGTAAGCGGAAGTACCAGATTAAAAATAGTAGGGATGGAGACCAGGGGTAATCAGGCAAATTCAGTCAAACCAGCAGACCTCAGGAGAGTTTTAAAAAAGGGATATTATTTGTTTCTACTTTCTAATGATTTCTGGGTGAAGGTAAATCTTTAAGCAGATTACCTTTAAAAATGCTAAGAAGCCGGAAGATTAATGAAGGGCAATCTAGCCCTGGAAATTCTAGCAAATATTCCCACTGCTCCAGGCTGGTGCAGGGGAAAGCTGCAGCAGTTGTTCATTGTTTGGGGTGCAGATTGTCGGTAGATATTTGAAGAAGGAAACAATTCATCTTTGTGTGGCAGGGTAACACAATAGTGCATATTGCCTGCTTTCATGGGGCAGGATATCACAGCAGGCATCACCTGGAGCAAAAGCTGGCCAGCTGAGTGGAAAATACATGGGACAGGCTCTCTGGTAAATCACTAAAACCTGTTTTGGGCAATAGAAGGGAGAAAACCCAGAAGGGAACTGGCCAAGGAAGGGCCTGTGGTCAGCAATTGTTGGACAGGCAAACGGATTGGGGTGAAAAGGGAAACTGAACCTCTTCCCAGAACTCAAACAGATTATTTTTGCAAACCCATCTGCACTGCCTGGGAGCAGAACTTGAAGCAGCACAGCCTGCTAGGGAAGGTGGTTCTCCTGGGATATCCAGCCCAATCAGACACCTTCCCAGGGAGCTTTGTTCTGTCCAGGTTGGCAGCCTGGTCCTGCAGCCCCCGGAGATGCAGAGAGAGGCAGCTAAACCCTGCTTGTATCCTCCCCTGTGTCTCCACCACTTCCCTTGGAGCGTGTACTGCGTCTGACTCTCCCACTGCCTTGCTCCTTGTGTGATCAGCTACTTCTGTGCACAAGCTAGGGGGTGGGGGGTAAAACACCCCCCAGTCCGAATGGCGATAGTTCTGCCCACTGTGCACAGGTAGAAATGGTGGTGCAAGTGGGGTGAATCAGGCCCAGTACATGTAACACAGGGCGTGTAATGAATGATCAACTGGCAAACGTGAGTGAAGGGAAATGCGGAGAATGACCTTGACGTGACAATGACTGGTGGTTTAGCTCTAAATCAACCAACCAGTAAAACTCGTTCTGGGATCTCCCCCTTCAACTGCCCATTTCTCCTGTAGCCTGTGGCCATGTCATAACCTGTCACCGGCACAATCTCTAGTGTCGCAACACTATCAGCTGAGATCATAATGACATGTTGCCGAGTCCGGACCTCACCAATCGCCCTGGCATGTATGGACTCTGGTAACATCCTGTCTGCTAGCGTAGCACATGGAAGTGATCTGTCCAAACCGGCCCCATCCTGGGGGAAATCCTAGGAAAGTTGTGCTTTGGCAAGCAGCATGACGGCGGTATATCCGTGTCACTGCCTTGGGACACCTCACTAGAACTGACACTCACCAGCCAGGGTTTCAGTCCCTTTCCTCCAGGTTTTCCAGTATTGATCCATAAACAAAGGATTCCAGTCAAAAATACACCACTCAGAACAGTGGATCCGAATCCCCAGCTACCTTGCAGGCTCTTAGCCAGCTAGGAGAAGAAAGGCCTCGCCCTTCCCGCTAGGTATCTTCTCTTGCCTTATAGTCCCACTCTTTATCACCCATGTGACAGGCCAGGGTCCAGGTTAACCCCTTATACACTGGGGCTTGTGGAATGCCTTTCTGCCTTGCCACCAAAGACCATCTCTCTCTCTCTCTCTCTCTCTCTCTGTTTTGTAGGGGAGTTCATCAAAGCTCTGTATGAATCAGATGAAAATTGCGAGGTGGACCCCAGTAAGTGCTCATCCTCAGACCTTCCTGAGCATCAGAGTAACCTGAAAATGTGCTGCGAGCTGGCCTTCTGTAAAATCATCAATTCTTACTGGTCAGTATCCCTACAACCCTCATTTCCCTCCACATGCTTTTACGCTGTTGCAGACATGGTACTGCTGTAGGTGGGGAATGTACCATCACAGCACTCAAGCTGTTTTGCATTGTCCTTTCTTCTAGAGATGAAAGACAGCTATTCACAGAGCCCTCTAGGTTGCAGATGCCCTCAGTAGCTGCTGGGAGTTGTAGTTCTCATTTTTCAGCTGGGGGGCTGCCCCAGGACACCAACCCACAGGGAGTGGGGTATCCAAATGAGCAGAAGCAGGACCCTCGGGGTGCTGTGCAGGGAAGCAGGAGGTAATGTCACTTCCTCCTTCTATGCGCACGCTACAAACACTCACAGCTCCTTATTGGGCCCCCTTTGGGTCTTGCCTGGGAAGAGAACGAGGCTGGTCATGGCTGCAGAAATGTGCCATTTTCACAGTGACAAGTGTTTTGCAAAAACTGACTTCATTTTGGGAAACATCACATTTTTGTCTACAAAAAGTGATCACAGCGACAATCAGTTTGTGCCCAGCTCTGTGTGCCCATTGTCTGCAAGGGGTGAGACTCTGCCCTCCTCCACAGTGTCATCAGTGAGAGAACAGGGCAAGTGTGTTGTTAGCTGAAGTGCGGCTGCAGTGTGGCTTTGCTTTTACATTTCTTTTCAGAGGGTAGGTGAGTGGGATCACTTGACTCAGTGATTCTTCTTTAGCATTCCTAGTGATGCCAAGGGTGGTGTGTGTACACGCACGCACACAAAACTCGGCAAGGGCAATGGAGCAAGAGACCAAGATACGCCTTCCCCAGCGAGACCTGAGGTGAGCAGGTGGAACTCCGCTGCTGTTAATCAGACCTGAATTTGGCCCAGTGTGTGCACTGATTCCCATTGAACCCCCTAAGAACCCATTCAGACAGGGATTGCAGCTTTGCCGTGTGATAGACTTGAGCACAGTGTAGAAATCAGTGCCACGAGCGCCATAGGGAATCAGGTCAGACTCTACACACTCCCCCAGACTCAGGCACACTGTTCACTCATGCACACCTTGCGATGCGATTGAAGAGTCTTGGCCTTTTCGCTAAAACCAAGTGCCAGCACCACATTACTCTTTGCTATGTCCTCCCCTGGGCTGTCTCCTGCTCTTGCAGGGGTTGGAGATCTCCTCAGTCTTTTCCATCTCTGCCATCTCCAATCTTGCACTTCTCTAATGTCAGGTGAGGTCTGGAATTTCTGTGTAGCAGGTGGTGCCTACGTTCTAACCACGCCTTTAAGGAAGCAGCACTGAACATGGAAGGCACTTGGGCTGCAGGATGCCGAGTGCCCCTGAGGGCGGGGCAGAGCTGACGCTGTTCCTTTCCCCATTTCTCTCTCTCTCTCAAGCACCCTTTGGCTCAGTGCCGTTCATGCCTGTGGAGGAGCCTGTCTCTCCACACCAGAAGCAGCTTGTGTCAGTGATAATGGGGAATTCCTCACTTCACTTCACAGGGCTCTCGCCTGGAATCACGGACCACTCTTGGCCGCAGCTTCTCAGCTGTGAAGTGATGGAGGTTGGGGCTGTGGGGATCTGGCTGGAGCTGGCTTGGGTAGACAAACGCTAATGGCGTATGCTGATCACAGCTGGCTTAGCTGCTCTTTGGGGATTCGGTTTGTGGTGGTGCTTATCGATACAGTGTGTTTTCTAGTATTCAGGGCAGTAGGAGCCACAACTCCTTGGGGCCTGTCCCCGATGCTCCCTGCAAAGGGAAAAAGTTGGGCTTGTGCCCTTTAAGCTTCTTTGGTGGATAAAGAAGGGCCTGAAAGAGTTTCCTCTTTCATTTTTTGTCGTCCTGCCTTTTTTTTTTTTTTTTACATTAGAGATTTGGGTCCAGATGACATCACCAGACTCTGGCGAATGAAAGTTGAGCAAATGGATGGGGTTTTTATCAGACTGCTTAAGTCTCTGGCTTTAGTTTTTATTAATGCCGGTTTAATATTAATGTTTCTGATCATTTTGGAGAAAGGAAGTCTCCACTAAAGATTCATCCCCCAGCCCTTCCAGGACGGTGTGAAAACTCTCACTGGATAATCTCCCAAGACATCCAATAGGTCCTTCAGCAAAGCTGGGAAGGAATAGAGTTGATATTCCTCAGGGAGAGAACAGGCAGCCAAATAAATGCTCACCTCAGACCTTCTGTATCCACCACAAAGAAGCAAAAAGGGCAGATTCTTCTCCTGGTAGCCTAGAACTTTCTATGGGCCAGTTAATTGCTCTCTTGGCCTCAGGAATTGCACTTATCTGCTTTCCATGAGTAACACTTCATGTCTTCAGTCATTGGCAAATTATAGATGGAAGAAGACAGAGATGCAAATTATTGTTTGTTTGAATTCATTTCTGGCTAAAAATAACTGAGGTGCCATTAAAAGGTCAAGGTAAAAATAGGCTAGAAAAGAGACCCAGGGGAAGGCAGAGATGCAATGGGGAGATGTGTTCCTCCAGCTCTCCCTTCAGGAAAAGGCTGAAGCAGCCGGGATGCTGTTCTCAGGGCCTTGCTGTTCACTGATTCTTGAGGAATAATTGGGCTGACGAGTGTTTTGGATTGGCCGAGGTACCCTGACAGTTAAAGATCTTGCTTTAAAAATAGAGTGGCAGAGTCTGCAGGCGGAGCTGCTGGAGAGAGGGAAGAGGTTCACAATAACTGAAAATTGTTACAATTATGGCATGATTTGGACATCTGGAAAGTTTCACTGTAAGCAGAATGTCAGCATGCGGAAGCTCGTTACAGGACAGTTGGGTAATGAATTATGGACCCCTCCATCGCATAAAACCCCGCTAACCGAATTCCATCCTTCATTATACAATTAAACGTTTATGGTCTGTCCGACTCCCATCCTGCATTAGCAAAGAGCACTTCGCGTTACTGCATGTGCTGCTGTCACATACATTTTAAAGGGGTATTTTTCAGTAACTCTTCAACCTGTCTAGCTTGTTCAACCCTTAAATTGCTTAAAGGATTCCAGTCTTACTGGGCAAGTACCATGAAGTAAAGGGGTTTGCCCATTTATATGGATTAAGCCAGAGTCAGAGGAGGATTTAGCCAGTGTGATTTGGAAGGCCTGGGGTAGAGAATTTGTAATGGCCCTGGGCTTTTATAGAGGGTGCCGGAAGCAGATCTCTACTGTATGCAGCTTTCTGCTGAGACCATTCATTTTTTTAAATGTCCCTCCCCCCCCCCCCGTCAAGTCCACATGGCTATAAATTAACTATTGTTCTCGTTCAAGGGACCTTTAGCATTTCAGAGCTGGAAAAACAGAGCAGCGTTAAGAAGGGGGAAAGAGAAATGAGCTGGGGACAGAGAGATGGGCTGAGAAGGGGAGGGAAGAGACAGAGATGGAACAGACAGACTGAGGAGAGAGACACACCCAGTGACATTTAAAGAGATCAGCATGTGCCACCTGTTGCCTCACAGTGAGTTACTGCTTCAGAGCTAAGGGTAGTGATGGGACTCTCCAGTGTCTCCATGGGTAACTGCTGGTCAGTGCTGAAGTGTCAATGGAGACAGGTCGAGAAGGGGGGCGGGGGTAGTACAGGTGATTACAGTAGTGATTGGGGGGACTGCTGGTGGAGAGCAGCCACCTAGGCTCCCTGTACCGGGCGCGATGTCTGCCCAGACTGTGTGAGTTTCCACCTTTACGCCTCAGGCAGCCAGGCCCAGCGCCAGAGGGGGCCGACAGGAGACAAGTCTGCACAGGTTGCCACTCACTGTCACGTAGCTCGTCCCCCGTTCTCGGCAGAGGAGCTGGGACGCTCTCCACGGAGCTGGACGGTGTTGTGATGAACCCCAGGCTGGGTGTGCTTTTTCCGTCGGGGTCTCAGGATCTGTTTGCTTTTAGACAAAGAGCCTGCTCGACAGGCAGTGCAGCTTCCGGGGGGAGTGTCCTGGGAATTCTGTGCCACTGAGCTGCTGGCACCGGGCCACGGCTGCTCAGACCCATTGTCCAGCCTCCCTTCTGGGGCTGGCTGTGTCCAGCTGAGTAAATAAAACATGCTGGGAACAGGATAAGGTGGGAGGCTGGGTTAAACCCAAGTGAATTTGCCTGGAATTCAGGATAAATGGGCTGGATTCTCGCCTGAGTTACACTGGCGTAAATCAGGAATAACTTCAGTAGCTTCAAAGCAGTTACTCTGGATTTACACCAGTCTTTGACACACATGCCTGTACAACATTAACTTCCTATTCCCCGCACCAGTATAAAAGAAGGGCCCTGGATATAAGAGCATTTTAACTTTGTGTGATCTCCTAGATTGGGTGTGCGCCCAAGAGCCAAAAAGCCCCAAGTTCTAATGGTGGCCCGGTTACTGACTTCCTGTGTCCCCTTGGTAAAGTCACGTCACCTCTGTGCCTCAGTTTCCCACCTGCAGAATAGGGTTGGTAACATTTCCCAACCTCGCCGGGAAGGGGTGGGAATGACTCTGTTAATGTCTGGCCAGGGCTTTGGTTTCACTCTCTATGCAGTTTACATTTCCCATCTCACTTTGGGCAGCGACACTAGCCTGGCCGGTTACATGCACGGTTCTGTTCCCGGGCCTCGGGCACTAGCACAAGGCGGCTGTTTGGGTTCAGGGCCCAGCTGAGAATGTTTCAATCCCAGGACAAGCAGTTCTCTTTGCTGAAACTTAAAAAGCCAGGCTGATTTTTTTTTTCCTATTAGGCTTTTGTAAATCCCATTTTAATAAACCCTGGATGGGGGCCTCAGTCCAGCGGACAGGAGCCCATTAGGAGCCAAACCTGAAGGCTGTTGTGAGCCTGCTTTTCTGCAGATTCAGCTCCCAGCATCTTCAGTGCAAATAGACAGTGGGGCTAACTCTGCCTGGTGGATTAAGTTGCTTCTCTTGCAAGTTTCAGAGGCAACCAAAACTCTTCCTGTGTAACCCACTGGTTCAGTGTGGCTTCCTATCCCCTTCTAGTGGTAACTCCACAAAAGAGGGTAAGAGCCTCTTGTTGCTACCGGTTAATGGAGTTACTCTTTCAGCTCAGGGGATGGAGGCCTCTACTTTTAGTGCTGGAGGAGCAGAGTTCACGCCCCACGGATGACTTATGGGGAAGGGGGTTGCTACGCTTGGTTGTCATATTTGCCAGCCAGAACTATGAAATAGGCTCAAGTTCCTAGCCCTAACTTTACAAGCCCTGAATTCTCGTTGCAGCGTCTTCCCAAGGGAACTCAAAGAGGTTTTTGCTTCGTGGAGACAAGAGTGCAGTAACCGTGGCCGGCCAGACATCAGCGAGCGGCTCATCAGTGCCTCCTTATTTCTCCGGTTCCTCTGTCCGGCCATCATGTCCCCCTCCCTCTTTAACCTGCTCCAGGAATACCCCGATGACCGCACTGCGCGCACTTTGACCCTCATTGCCAAGGTCACACAGAACCTCGCCAACTTTGCAAAGTAAGTTGGGGGGAAGGAGTTGGGTTTGTTCTCGACGAGCATGAAGGAAACGCAGTGTCAGTTAATTGTGTTCAGTGAATATTCAGTGCTAGCCTGACAGCCTGCAAGGCAGCCATCCTGCGTGGGACGCAGCCCAGAACTGCAGGCACCCAGGTGCCAAGGAAGTCCATGGCAGTGACTTTGAGGGAAGCAGGAGCAGGGTCTGGTGAGAACGAGTCTTCGGCCTGTCTGCTGAAACTAGCTGCAAAGGGGGCCAATTAATGCCAGGTGTGATGTCAGGAGCAGGACTGAGATCCAGCTCATTGCAGATTGGCCACTAAACAGCAGCAGATAGGAAACCATTGCTCAGAGAGATTTGGTGGCCATTTTTATTCCCACTAAGGAAGTCAGTCAGTCAGCAAAGGCAATTCTGTCCCTGCTGCTACCCTCAGCCACACTCTAGACAGACGGACTTACAGAAGTGCCTGCTGGTTCCTCTGTTTTCCACATTCCTCCCCATGGGAAACATCTTGCCTTTCCCATTCCCACTAGGTCAGTGCCTCCAGCCATACCTCAACTGGGAGAGAGACTGTTTTATTCTCCAAACCAAGGCCTTTCCTGAGCAGAACGGCCCATTCTCAACACAGAGAGAGGCAGATAGAGCAGAAGTTGAAACGCCTAGTTTTGAAGTACATCAGGGTTGGTAAGAAAGGGGCCACCCACAATTACCTAGCTGGATGTGACTATGGTATCCGTAGCTCTGGGGAAATCTGCTCCCTCAAACTCAGCTCAGGGATCACCCCAGTTATTAAAATGAACTTCTCTGAACTTGGAGGATGAGGGAAGAAATTGGGGAAGCTGTCAATCTCTAGCTAAGCCCAGAGGGTTGGTGGAAACAAAGGAAGAGATTTCTGAAAATCTTTCCACTGGCTGCAGTGGAAGCTCTGAGCTACTTATCCTGAGCTCTGATAACAGAACCATGAGCTCTTGGAAATGTGAATGGACAACCTCAGTCTAAAGCTTCTTAGCATTGCAAACTAATTTAATTCACATGCACACAGCCAGACACAGACATAAGATGTACAAGTGTGTTACTCTAGGTGACAGAAAGTCTCCATCTTTCTCACCAGTCCTTAACTAAAAGGTTTTCCAAGTTTCTGTACCTTGCAAGAAAGGCTCTTTAACTAAGCTGGCATTATTCAGGCCTGAGCAATCGAGCTGAGCTCGCCTGCAGCCAATGTCACTGCCGGTCCCCTCCCCAGCAAGTCTCCTCGTATCGGCTGGTAGAAGGGGATCTGTCCTGCTTTAAATAAGACATTTTACTTAGAACGAAGACTGGATGACATTGGGGGCGGGGGAGCGCACAGAGAGTCCTAAACGGGCTCCAAAAGAGAATTGGGCAAATGTAGGACAGAAGCTCCCAAGTCCCTGATAATCTTGTGTTCCAGGGCCACAAACGCCATTCAGAGGGTGAATTTAACTTAGTGCTTAGGAACATGAGAGGCAGCTAGTGGCAGCGGGAGCGAGGTCTACTGTAGATGGCCCTTTGCCAGTCTCCCAATATATGAGCTGCAGCCTCCTCAGTTATCCTGCTAGTGTTTTCTCACACATGCATCCAGTTCGTGTTGCCCCACAGTCCCCCCTCCGCATTCCCCTGGCTACACCTGCCCTGTCTGTATGTTTCTAGTTAGAGCCACTAATTGTGCCAAATTGTTACGTGACTTTGGACTCGAGACCTGGCTAAGACCATCAGATTTATTCCATTTGTGACCTCTGTTTAAGCCACTTGATGTAAAAGATGTGTGAATTTACACCAGCTCAGGCCCTAATTCCCTTGTGGAACTGTTTGAAGGTGCTTGGCCCTGCTCTTAATGCAACGAGCACAATGACAAAGTGCCTCTCAGCCAAAGAACCCAAAGCACTTGCACTTTTCAGACCAACCAGAGAGGTCAGTTTTCCATCACTGAAATGCAGCCACCTCTCAGTGGGCAGGGCAGAGTAGCACCAGTCAGTGGTTCAAAATAAGTAAAAACTTCTTTGCCTGAAATTGCCAGATTTCAGGGAGGTGTCGTGGGATTTATCCAAGATGGAGGTGATTAATGGAACGTGATCTTACAAAGAGCACCCGCCAGGGGGGTTTAAATGAGCAAAACAATAGGCTGTCAGATGAGCCTTGTACCTCCAGTGGTACAATACCCGCTACCAGCTCACTGGGATGTTGGTTCAGAGGGAAGAATCCCACCTACACCACTGCCTGCGGCTTTGCCTTTCAAGGTCTTGCGGCATACAAGATCCCAGCATAAGGGGATAGGCTGAAGATTTCTACTGCCACTTTGAAAATTAAACTGCGCTTAGCAGCTCTGTAGAGGGGTGCACTGCCAGCAGGAGGTCTTGCCTGCCTTCTCCCTTTAGCATGCGATGCTGGGCAGTAACAGCCCCATGCGGGGGCTGATTTTTCTTAGGCTCCACCATCCCAAATGAGCCAAGCAGTCAGCATAGAGGAGAGGGGCTGGTCCTGAGGCTGCTGGACCCCGATGCAAATACACATACGCTGTCTCCAGTGAAGTCAGTGGCAGTTCTACCCAATCTCTAGCCTTCGGCCCTGTCCTGTTTCCCCCTCATCTTGCAGTGAGAATATTCGGAGCTTGACGCCCA
Source organism: Trachemys scripta elegans (assembly GCF_013100865.1). Classification (NCBI taxonomy): domain Eukaryota; kingdom Metazoa; phylum Chordata; order Testudines; family Emydidae; genus Trachemys; species Trachemys scripta. Next base: position 21,950,964 of record NC_048314.1, read on the forward strand.
GCACATTCTCATGCCAGACACATCCTCGCCGTGCGAGCCTTCACACGTAGGAACAGACGCTGTCTCTGACACAGACAGCAGAGACTCTGGCAGACGGGCTACTAGAAATGACATTATTAATGCACTGGGGTGGCAGCATTCAGGAGCTCTGCCACGGGCTGTCACTCCGCACATCACAGAGAGAGGCGGAGGGCAGGAGAAGGGATTCGGGTGCTGGGCAGTGATCATTGGGAGTAAGAGGACTGCACGTTAGCAGTGACTTGGTGATGCTTTCAGTGGCCGTATCAGGCCAGATCACAGGCTAGCTGCTGGAGGGACAGGCCCTCCTGTGAACATTGGGTCCTGGGTATTTGCTAGACATAGGCAGACCCAAGGGAGGCTTTTGTTTAGCAGAACCTCACCAGTCAAGATTTGGATTTGCATCAAAGCAGCAAGATCAGTGCCGGCCTCTAGATTGCAAAGACACCTCACTATGGAAGGGCGGATTGGGTCAAAGACACCACTACGGGTGAGTCCAGTGTGGGACCCACTTCATCTCAGTCTCCAAAGCTGGAGGCAAAGGAGTTGGACAACTGGCTGTGGTTCCTGGCCCATCACTCTTTACTGCCAGGGGATCTTTGGCTAAAATCAAGTGTTAGGAGCCACAGAATATCAGACAAATGTCCTTTGTCTGGGAGCTGTACCCTGCCCCTACAGTGAGCTGGGCTCCATTGACACACTGGGCTGTTCCATCTCCACCTCTTGCCCTTCTCTCATCCTGCAGTGATGAACACCTTGGTTAGACACAACTTCAACATTTCTGCATTCTAAGAGGGGTCAGGTTAAGCTGTGGGTTTGCTCACTAGAAATCGGGAGCTCCAAAGGCTTTGAAAGGGTACAGAGGGCTGGAAGAAAGACTCAGCGTGTCACTAATTAGCTCTGTTCCTCCCTGCACTGTTTACAGCTGGTTAATTGTGCACCGTTACTCACAGGTTCTAGCTGAGATTCATGTGCCTGTCTTGATAGGTTTGGCAGCAAAGAGGAGTATATGTCCTTTATGAATCAGTTTCTGGAACACGAATGGACTAACATGCAGCGATTTCTGTTGGAGATTTCCAATCCAGAAACCATCTCGAACACAGCTGGCTTTGAAGGCTACATCGACCTGGGCCGGGAATTGTCCACTTTGCACTCTCTACTGTGGGAGGTCATTTCTCAGCTCGAGCAGGTACCCGTGGAGAGGTGGGGAGTTGGAGGGGCAAGCTTTGTGGGGAGGCACAGCTCAGTCAGACCCTTCCTGGGATTGCGGGGAGTGACTGAGAGTTTAGCGTGCACCACACTACACAGCGGTCCCTTGCAAACCGTCCACAAGAAAAACGTCTATTGGTTATCAAGAAGGAATAACTGAGTAGCAGGATCGCTGTAGTCTAGCAGTGGTTAGCATTTCTGTAGCCTTGCACACATTGTCTGTCTAATCCTCACAACCTCCCATGAGGTAGGTAAGTATAATTATCCCCTTACCCAGTGGGGAAACCGAGGCAGGGAGGGATCAGAACTTAGGTGCTGCTGGTTCCCAGTCCTGTGCTCAGAGCACTAGACCTCACCTCTGTCTCAGCAAGTGTTGTGCAGTGGGAAGGAACAGAACTTGCCTCCTGACTTCAACTAGTTTCACTTTTAAAAAGAAACGTTTTTAGTTAATGGGTCTCCGTCAAGAGCGGTTGGACCAGACTTACACACACCTGCTTTTCCCTATGTACACACTCTGTTGATCCACACACATGAGGTAAGGAGGGGTACCCCTATGACTACAAAGAAGTGTGGCTGAGCGACTGGGGAAATTAATATTGCTAAGAAAGAGTTCCGGGAGAGACCTTGTAGATCCTGGGACAGTTGGCCAGGGTTCTCTTTACGTAGGAAGCAAGCAGCCTGTAACGTTTCTGTCCCCGTTTCTCCCCAGGGCACCGTAACGAAACTTGGGCCTCTGCCTCGGATTCTGAGGGATGTCAACACGGCGCTCAGTAACCCAGCGTGTGTGCAGGTCTCCGTCACAGCTGACCATACTGCATCGACTCCAAATGCTGGCAACAGCATCTCTGTGGGGCTCCAGAAAATGGTGATAGAGAATGACTTATCTGGGTAAGAAATCCTCGCGGGCACTCCTGGCCATTGACCAGGGAAACAGCAGGTACTCTGTGAGCGTCAGTCTGTGGGTACCCGGCTGGCTATATGCGGAGCCGGGCAAAGCTAGGGGTGGCTGGGAGTTTGCCAGACTTAATCTGGGGAATATAATGCTCTTCTCCTTCCCAGCTGTGAGTGTGAGGATGGGAGAAGGCCTGATCTTAAAACTCTGTGTGTGTGTGTGTGTGTGTGTGTGTGTGTGTGTGAGTGTGTGTGTACGTGCACATGCAAGTGCAGGGAGATGGGGGGGGGTTAAAAATCAATTCAGTGGGAATTCTGTGCATGGCAAATAGGCAGGATTGGGCCCATCCTGCTTGTAAAGCTCTGGATCGGTGCTGAGTACAATTCGATCCAGATCACGGGTTGTTTCCCTGACAGACACTCATCCTTTGGAAGTTTCCTTACTGGGGTTTTCAGCCTGCTCTGCCTAATTATTATTTTCTTTTTATTATATCTGTGAAACCACTGAGCAATAGCCCATAGGCCCAGTCCCTGAGCACACTCTTCTTGGCGTTCTCATGCGGCATTTTGTTCCCGGTGGTCGTGTTGCAGAGTTATAATGCTAGTTTTGTTCCTGTTTGCTGAAGATGCAGGTGAACCCACACAAATGAAAAGCCTCCACTAGTAAAATAGATTCTAAATGGGAGCTAGAAATTGCTGAACAATCTAATTAGGAGTGAGGGAACCAGCAAGAGGAAGCCGGACTTGCTCTGTAATTAGAGCTTTCATCTCTAATGCTTCCCTGCATGGGGTAAAGCTCTTCACATTTTGTGCCAGGGAGTATTTCTCAGAGCAAAATACTCTGGCCCAAATACTTCCTATGCAAATGTAAATGCAGCATCTTTGATCTGACGCATTCACATGAAACCACTGCAAAGCCCTTGTCTTATCCACCGGAAATCGATAGTGCACAAATCTGGCAGTTTACTGTAGGAGGAATGGGTGACGAGGCCTCTGCCTTTGCTTGGAAAGCAGCAGTCAACGTTGTTGCTAGTTATTATCATTATTATTGCTCGGTTTTTATTTATATTATCCTAGTGCCTAGGAGCCTGGTCATGGCCCAGGACCCCACTGTGCTAGGCGCGGTACAAACAGAACCAAAAGATGATCCTTGTGCAAAGAGTTTACAGTCCCAGGATAAGGCAGGAGACAGATGCAGACAGACAGGGGAGCACAAAGCAGCATGGTTGTAACTGGTGATACAAAGCATCCAAGGATCGCATCGGGATGATGCCTCTCACTCATGAACTAGACCCGTCTACCCAGACCTCTCAGCCACGCCCAGATACAACACGCCTCCCCCCAGCCCCACGCAGACACTCATATTCACTCATACACATATACCACCCATCCATCCCCATCCCCACACCCGTCCCTCACTTCCATGTGCGTCTGTGCATCCACACAGTGCACAGACACATCCAACCTCACTGCCCCTTTTTGACAGAGAGGATCTGATGAGAGCATGCCAGGAATTTTTCAACTAAACATTCTTTCATCAGAAAATGCTGATTTGTTGAAACCAAACATTTTTGGCAGGGAAAGGTCAATGTCAACAGATTTCCTGGCTCGAAATGTTTTCAGAAAAAGTTTTGAAATTAGTAAAACATTGACATTTTCAAAATGAAAAGTTCCTGTTTCTTCTTAACAACTTTTCACTCTGAAATGTAAATTAAATTATAGTTTAAAAAAAGTCAAAATCAAAAAATTGAAAGGAAACATTGCACCAATTTTTTTCCATGAAAAAGCTTGGCTTTTTGCCATCAATCTGGACTGGTTTTAATCGCTGAATGTTTCACAGCACAGAATCTCTGTTTTCTGCCCAGCTCTTGCCCTAATCCATTTTCCCAGGGGGCAATTCTGCGACTGAGTTTTGCACACACTGTCACATATGTCATGGTGGGTTGGCTTGTTAGCATAGCTTTACCCCACTGGGCTATACTGATTTTCCTACTCGTTTCTTTTTGCTGATTACTTTTGCCTGCTGCAGTGTAGCATTCACAGCTCTTCTTTTTTCTTCTCCTCTCCCCTTCCTTTATGCGTTTATTTCCCCGCAGTCTGATAGATTTCACACGGTTACCGTCTCCAACCCCTGAAAACAAGGACTTGTTTTTTGTCACAAGGTCTGCTGGGGCTCAGCCCTCGCCCGCCCGAAGCTCCAGCTATTCGGAGGCCAATGAGCCCGACGTGCAGATGTCCAATGGCAGCAAGAGTTTGTCCATGGTGGACTTGCAGGACAATCGGATTTTGGACAGTGGGGCAAATGCACCTGGGGCCGCTGACTCCCTCAATGACAGTCAGTCGTCTGTTGGGCAGTTACAGGGCATATGGACTGCACGAACTCCGCAGAACAACGTGACTGGCATGGCCACGGTGCGCAGGGTAGGCCAGACCCCCACCACGCCCAACGCCGAGAGCGCGCCCGGCAGGCCCCAGCTTTTAGCACCTTTATCGTTCCAGAACCCGGTGTACCAGATGGCAGCCGGGCTTCCCCTGTCCCCCCGGGGCTTGGGGGACTCTGGCTCTGAGTGCCACAGCTCCCTGAGCTCCCACAGCAACAGCGAGGAGCTGACGGCCAACAAGCACGGCTTCGTCAACCCTGCCGGGAGCGAGGACTTCACCCGGCGGACGGGGGAGCTGGCCCGCCGGCAGCTCTCTCTGACAGAGAAAGGTGGCCAGCCCACCATGCCTCGGCAGAACAGCGCCGGCCCCCAGAGGCGGATAGACCAACCGCCCCCTCCCCCGCCACCAGTCACCAGGGGCAGGACGCCCCCCTCACTGCTGAACACGGTTCAGTACCAGAGACCATCCAGCGGGAGCATGATGTCCTCCTCTCCCGACTGGCCGGGCAGCGGGGCTCGCCTCCGGCAGCAGTCCTCCTCCTCCAAGGGCGACAGTCCGGAGATGAAGCAACGCACCATGCACAAACAGGTGAGTGCCAGGAGGCCAGGCCAAGCAAAGCCGGCCTTATGGGTGGGGATCAGGCCCCAAACTCATGGAGGGAATCGGGAGCTTAGGCCATGACTTGACTCTCCTTCCAGTCTGGCAGCAGGATGGGGAGGTGGGGCTGGCTCTGAGCCGCTGAGTCACTGGGGAGCTATGCGTTGGCTCCTGCCCGAAGCCTGGCCCTGAGACAGGGCCCATCCGGAAAAGGTGACGTTTACATTTTCACTCTCGGAGTTTGCTGCGTCTGTTTCCTCTGCTAAAGTGCGACTGCCTTGGGGCTGCAGGCGTTGATGAGGTTAGAACCTCTCCTCCATTCCGCTCCACCATCCTGTCACTGCTTTGCCTACACCTGCAAACTGCTCATCCCATGCCACAGTCAGTCAAATTCCATCTCACGGACTCGGATCAGGACCTGACCTCCGCTAAGTAAGAGACTCCGTCCTGCTGCTGCTGTTTTGCTGGGGACATGGTGCGACTTGGACACTCCCAATCCTGTTAGTTTTGTCTTTTAGAATCTCCCGTGGATGCATTTTTGGGGAGGGGAGCGGAGGGGTGGGGAAAAGGGAAAGATCAGTCATTCCAGCAAAATCAGCAACACTGAAATTCCCTCTGGTGCACAAATACTGTGCACCAGTTGAAGCCCATCTTTGCTTGGGGGCGAATTTCGCTGCATGTAGCCCTGATAATAAAAGTAGCAGGACCTGCTTTGTCCCTGATGCCTCGGACACATCCCGTTTGGCCGGCAGGTGGAAATAGTTTTCCTAGCGCTGATTTTTTTCGAAGAACTAATCCCATAGGAAAAGAAACACACCGGGGATTTCTGATACTTCAGATGAAGATTTATTTTTAAAAAATACCACCCCCCCAAAAAATGTGGCAAGCTAACGACTGTCCACTACATCTCAATCCAGACACAGTGTAACGGCTCCCATAAGCCAGCACACTCGAAAGCAAGAGACGGACAGGTGTGCATAATTGCTCTTCTTTTTCAAGGACTCTACAGAGCCCTTTATCAGCGCTGGCCATTAAAAGCCATTTTGTCAATCCGATGCGGGGCTGTTCTGTAGGCAGAGGCATTAGCAAGCTGGCCGTGTAGCAGCATTTATATAATAAGGATCGATACTCATTATGTGGGGAAGGCAGAGAGGTTGGCAAAGCACTTGGGGGCCTGGTCGGGAATGGGGGCTGCTCCAGAGTACTTCTGCTGAGTGAAATGGATGCCTGATGACCCTTCACAAAGCTCTGCCCACTTTGAGTTCACACACCCTGTTCCTCCAAAGGTTTTCCTCGAGGGGGCAGGAGTCCCTGCACTGTCGCTCCTGCCTTTTTATCTGTGTATTCAAGTGGTGTAGTAACAGTCCACGTCAATCATAATGAAACTGCTTGGTCCCACTCACCGGGGCTTAGTGTAGTTTGAGAGGAAATACATTCCATTCAGTGGCCGTTTCATTTGGATTCCCAAGTTCCTCACTGCTGCTGATTGGAAGAGCTTCCAACCGCCTCTTTCCTCGTTTTGTTTCACGTGTTAGATCCAGTTTAGCTCGGGGTTTTCTGTCACGTTCGGAGGAAGATGCCCAGTGCGGGAGGGGGCACCATTCATGCAGGGCTGACCCCCATTTTGTCAGCACTCACGGGGCTAGAAAACTCCAAACATCTTCTACGGGGCTGAAAGGAACAATAGGGATAATTTCCCCCACCCCTCGTGGCCCCACACTTCTGAGAGACCTGCATCCTTTGCTCCTGCCAGGGTCACAATTCCCAGTCCAGAAGTGCCCCAAAAGGCAGCAAGCCAGAAGCTAAGGGCCCATTTATGACAGGGCTGAGTCTGAAACTTCAGGTTCAGAGTCCTGGATCCAGAAGGCAAGATTTACTTGGAGGGGCAAGGGGAGGGGTAGTAACTTCAGTGTAACTGTTTCCCTCCCCACTGAGCCATCATGGAATCATCTGACTCGAACTGGGAGGACTTTCCCCAAATGCTCCTATGAAGAATTCTTCTCCATCCAGGGCTTTCCCGCTCAGAGCGAGGGATCTGCTCCCACGCTGCCACTGCCGGTGACTGACTGAAAGGACCCGGGGGCTGGAGGTGTGAACAAGTCCCTGACATGTCTGGGTTTTCAGCGTGGTTCTCTTGGCCCGTTCACTCTAACCCACAGTGTTCAGCCTGAGAAATCCTTGACTACAATTTGTAGTCAGCTGTGATGGAGGAAAATTAGCTGGAGATCCACTTCCTGGAGTTTATAATGTGGTTGGAAAATCTCTCGGCAATTTTGTTTGCCTTTGGGTTTACAGAGACACTGCCCAGGCTAATAGGTGAGCCGGTGTCTTTAGCTTGCTGATGGTAGACTACTGCTTACAGTAGCACTTCTGTAGCGCAGATGGCTAGAGAGCAATCTCCTTGAAAGGAAACCCATTCATTGAAACTTCCGAGAATCCCATTCTCTGAGCCATTGTAGCATTAAGAAATGCAGAGCCCCCAGGTTTGTTGTTGTAGGGTCCCTCGTGTGACTACCTGCCTTGGAAGAACCGTAGATTTTTCAGGAGGGCCCCAGTGTGATCAAAAATCGCATTTCACTTTGTAAATCTGTTTGTGGCTGTAGTGAAATCTCTGCAGCAGGTGAAGAGGCATCTCGATGCAGGAGGAGCTCAAGAGTTAAGCAACAGTTCTACCTGGAGGCTTAGCAGACACAACCTGTCTTTCTGCAGCATGAACCCTGATAGGCCACATGGCATGAGACAATAGCAAGAACGGCCCGGGAACTAGGGCCTGTTGATCTTGAGCGGATCCCCTGGAAGCCCAGTAAACGGCAGTGGATTTGTAGGGCGGCAGAATTGGGCCTGTAAAGGCAAGCTGACATTAATAAACAAGGTGCATTAACAGACAGTGTCCTTGCTCTCTCCCACACCCCTTCGGGTGCTCTGACCCATTCCTTCCCTCGGAGCAACCCTGGGGTCTTGGGCTTGGTTGGAAGGAAACTCTCTCGCTCTCTAGCTTCACATCCATTTTTGTTACCGATTTTTCTTTTGTTATGGTTGTATGTTTCATTGTAGGCCCCTTCTCCTGTGAACCCCAATGCCCTGGACCGCACTGCCGCATGGCTTTTGAATATGAACATGCACTTTTTAGAAGATGAAAGCATTGACCCAGAGTCCAAGCACAGGGATAAGCTCAGGAATAAGGACGAGCTCAGCCAAGCAGAAAAGGTAAAACCTGACTGGATTGAAACGAGTGTCTGACTAGAGAGAGTTTCCTTAAACGTCATTGTACCGCGCTGCACGGGGGGACAAACCCCACTGTGCCCCTGCCGCACGTCGGGAGCAGAAGGCTGGGGACCCTGCTCAGGCTCCGCGACCTGGGCTGTCCCTCTTCTCAGGGCAAGAGAGGAACAGAGGGGACAGGAACGACTATGAGAAGCTAGAGCACCAGGTCACCGCGGAGCCAGTCCAAGCAATGCATGTCAGTGCCCCCCCCTCCTCCCCCGTGTACCCCCATTGCAGAGAACAGGGCTCACAACGTGAACTAAAGAACGGAACGGAACGAGCAAGGCAGGAAGTAGCGGGCAGTCCTCCTGGCTTGCTCGGGGAGGTGGGGCAAGATGAGCGCCAGCATTCAGGCTTACAAAAGCCAGAGGCGCATTCCAAGGATAGGGGCCAGGTTCTGATCCCAGTTACACGAGCGTCAGGCTGGCGTGACTCCATTGGCTGGAATGAGGTTGCTGCAGGTTGATGCCATGTAACCAAGACCAGAGACCAGTCACTCTCCCCAGACCAAGAGTGTCTCAAAGGCTGGGTCTTGTGCTCAGAGCTGGGGGTGTGATTCCCAGCTTGAGCGGACGTACGTGCTAGTGCTCATCGAGCTAGTGCACTAAAAATAGTATTGTAGCCACAGTGGCCCGGGCGGCAGCACAGGCTGGCTGCCCCGAGTACAAACCTGCCTGGTACCTCTGGCTATGTATTCAGAGCAACGAGCCCGTGCCACCACTCACTGCTCCCTCTGCTACCACAGCTACACTCCCGTCGGTGGTGCGCGGCTCGGTGAGCCCGGGAATGTCCACGCGAGCTGAGACTCGCACCTCCGGCTCCCAGGGCAGGTGTGGCCTCTAGCTGCTGTGTTAAATCTGAGCACCCCATGCCAGGGAGTAGCTCCGCATTCGAGTTGCACAAAATATGTTCAGTAAATTCACCACAAAACATGTTTTTTCCAGGCACTGGAGCTATTGGTGAATTTCAGGTGAGATGTCAGAAATATCCCCCCAAAAAATCAAGTGTCAAAATGTTTTGCCTTGACGTTTTCTAAACAAACTCTCTGGAGGTTTCATTTCAGAACTGTTGTAAGCAGCGTTGGTGGAGGCATGTTGGTCCCAGGATGTGAGAGAGACCAGGTGAGGGAGGGAATCTCTTTTATCAGACCAACGTCTGTGGGTGAGAGACACATGCTTTGGAGCTACACAGAGCTCTGCTTCGGATCAGGAAGAGGAAGAGCTCTGTGTGAGCTTGAAAGTTTCTTCCCCCTCGCCCCAAAGTTGGTCCAATAAAAGATATTCCCTCCCCCACCTTGTCTCTCTCCTATTTCACAACAATCTTCTCCAAATGAAATGCTGAGTTGAATCACCATTCGAAACGTTTCATGTGACTCGAACAAAAATTTGGGTTGTGGTTTTTTTTTTTTGTTTGTTTCGGCAAGAAAAAACACCCAAAAAGGTTCAGTTTTGGTTTGAAATGAACCAGATTTTTTCATTCAGCCACTAAGTCCGTTATTTGCTCAGCACTACTCGGCCCTAGCTGTAGGAAGAGTAATGTATTGGCTGGGTTCCCCAGCTCCCGGCCCAGCCTGAGGAGAGGAGCAGGGAGCAGACCAGCGTGCCTAGATGGAGGTGAGCGAGTGGAGCTAGAAATCAAGATGTTACAATCAAAGTTTGCGGAAGATACTACAACTCAAACCAGATGACATGGGGCAGGTTTCATCAGTCACTAGGGAAGAGCAAAGAGCTTATGTCATATCTGACCAGGATTATATCACTTTTGTCTGTGACGGATTAGCCGTTGGTGACACCAGCACCTTCATGCCCAGCACAACAAGGCCAGTCAGAGTGGAAATCACGTACACTGGGGAAGAGGAGGGATCTTTTTGAATTTGCAGGAAGCTCTCCCAGCAGCCAGACACAGGAGGCCCTGTGGTAGTGGAGCTCACAAATGCTAATTCTGCCTTCCATTAGCCATTCATTATCACCTGAAACTTTGAGCGCTAGTCCTCCATGTATTGTTCTGAGGGATGTTTCTAGTTTTGTAACGCTGACTTTCTCTTTCTAATTCCTCTGGTGCTGCACCATTCTCTGGGCTGTCTGTCATCTGTTAAACTTGAGCGAAATTCCAAAGCCTTCGACGGGCAGGGACTGAGAAGCACAAGGAGAAATCTCACATCTTTCAAATAAAAGAAAAAAAATGCCCGGGTTGTTTTTAAGAGTTTAACCCATTTTATTAGTGAATTTTCCCCCATTTTGGCATCTTTATAACATGAAAAGAAATGTGGTGAGGAGCCTGATCAGAAAGCATCTGATGTGAGAAAAGGTCAGCCAGCTAGCCGCCCATAAAAATCTCGACTCTGATGTGAGAAAAGGTCACCCAGCTAGCCGCCCATAAAAATCTCAACTGCTAAATAAGAGTAGAGTAGAATCCTTGTAATTAGCACAGAGTCCAGCAGGGGTCTCCAGAGTGGCCACCAGTGGAACGTCAGGTGCTCACTGGGTGTAGCATGGCGCACTGGAGGTCGGCATGGCTGGTGTAGCTGCTGCAGGAGAGCTGGGAAGCAGAATAACGTGAGTGAGGAGCCAGGCCTTGGAAGACTTATGCCCCAATTTACATCTGGAAACGACTATGACTAGGCAGAAGGCGGCACCCCAGTTAGCAGACTCCGTGTGCCACTTCCCCACTGGTAGTCGCTAAACTGCTGCTCACCAAACCCACTCTCCGGCAACCTTGGCTCGCCTTTTAACAGGTGACCTCTCAAGGGAATTCCACTTCTGCCCTGCCAGAGAGATCTCCGCCATGTTTTCACCCGCAGGTGTAGAGGGAGGGACAGGATGCTGCAGGCTCTCCACCAGTACGTACCCGGCTGGGTAAAGACAGACCGCGTCAGGATTACGAGGTCTGACAGCATTTCAATAAATCCTGCTCCCTGCCAAAATATCAAAATGCAAACCCCACCAGAGCCTGGTGTCTCATTCCCATGCAGCATCCTTTGTTACTTTGTTGTCATATCAGTCACTGGCATTAAAGTTCTTCATTAGCATAATCTCTCTCCCCATTACTGTAAGACTTGAATGGTAACCAACAATGAGACAAGTGTTCTAGAGACAGGAGCGACTCCCACGCTCTCCTGAGGCTTCTCCTGCTATCCCTGGAGCTCCCTTACGCTGCTCCTATTTTGAGTGTAGGGTAGGTATTGAATCTCTCCGTGTGTGAGTGACTCCGCTCTGTGCACCGTATGGATGTTGCTGTCTCCCCCCCGTCACCAGGTGGTGTGTGTGTGAACTGTGTCGTCTCAGTGACTCTGTAAAAACCTGATTAAAGGAAAACCGCAGTGATTTGTCACAGCTGTCTTCTGCCCTGGCAGAAGGATCTAATGGGGCTTTCCTATCTCTACCTGCCATCTTCCTAATACTTTAGCTACTCACAAAAAATATTCAGCATCATGAATTCCAAGCCAGGTGGGTTGCGGTTGCAGTTGCTTCTCAGCCAATGGAAATTACTGTAACAATTTGTCATCGGTGGAGCTGCACTGATTGACACGGCTAGAACTGGCCCTTGCCATCTCCAATCCGTGAATGGGGCAGGCTTCTCCCGCCCCGAGAGAGCTGCCAGTCTAGTAATGCTCCCCGGCAGGAGGTCCGGTGTGAGGGCGTACAAGAAATGCAGCCTGCCATTTGAATGCTCAGCAGGGCAGGAGACTTGCAGGGTTATTGTCGAGTACCTTCTGTTTATTTAGCTTTAAAAACAAACAGTTAAATTACCAGCGCTGTAGCCACTGTTTACTAAATCAATATCAAAAGGAACCAGAGCCCTCTTCATTTATTATAACTAGTAATATACTCGGTAAGTTGCCTGAGCTCAGATTTGAAAGTTGTCTGCCTTTAGGCAGGTATTTACAATGTCTCAAACTCCTTTAACAGCTCATCAAAATGGCAGGTTCCTGTTTGCTTATTAATCATTGTTAATTTGGTCGTGCTAGGCCACGTTTAAGCAATTTAGAAAAGTCACTCCTTTCAGAGTAAAAAGCTCTGTTCTATTGCACATTTATACACTGGAGTTTTCCTTTGTCTGAGTAAGTTGTACCGATGCTGAGCTACCACGACAGCTCAATATGATGTTACTGACAAAAAGAAAAATCCCCCGTGTTTTGAACTTGTTCATTCGTTTTCTGTGAGTCTTGTCGCTATTTACTTCTATATTATCAAAAACTTTTCCCGGTTCTTTGACATGAAAAGCACAATAGGTGGAGTCTTGGCTTCCTGCACTAACTCCTCTCCCATTGAGACCTGGGTTGAAATCCTGACTCTGTGGGTTGAGCGAAAGTCAAACTGCACTAGTGTAAAACTGCCAGTCTCTGATCAATCCGTGCCCAGTGCTAGCCCTTGATCCAGCTCCCATTGACTTCAGTAGGAGTTGGCTCTAAGCCATGTATTTGGCTTCAGAAGCACCAGCTTCCTAGGGAAAATGCACATTAATAAAAGCTTGGCCTTAGACAATGGGGCGTTTGTGCCCTGTAGGGGCGTCTGATGGTTGTTCATTAGAGCAAATCCCAGCGGACTGTTTGGGCCCAATTAGAGTAACTCCCGTGGTACGTGACCAAATGTGGTTATCATTTGCTGGCTGCATGATGGTCCATGTGCACTGAGCTTGATGGCCGCAGCGGACAGGTATCAGCCTCACAAAACTACCCTGACAGCAGCTGGCAACGTGGGCAGTCTCCATGGAGAACGATTGAATTGGCTGCAGAGAGGTGCTTTGACAGAGGCTAGTGTGATGAATCTTGCATTGGTGCTGCCTGTGCTGAGACCTTCAGTCTCCAGGGTGGCCAGACCAGCACCTTTCTTTGCAACATTTCAACACTTCCTTTAAAAAAGCAAATAGCCATTCAGCATCGAAAGTGCTACTTGCTGAGAACTCACGTGATCAGCGTGGTCTCCGCTGTTCTCGGTCACCCTGGGGTCCAGCTGTGTGTAATGGTGACGCCCACCATAGCTTCAGCCCCACGTGGCTGGGTTAGCTCCTTTTGAAAAGGTCTTCCAGCTGGGTAACAAAATGTAACACATTCCGGAACTAAGCACGTCCCACCAAAACCCGGCCCAGACTCTGCTCTTGTAGGCATTGCCTGGATTTAGTGGGAACGGTGCCTGAGTCATTCTGGGATTGGCCCTAGACTTGGAAGAGTGGCTTCTTGATGAGCATTTTCACTGTCCTTTGACTCCAGGTGCTGTGAACTCTAAGACTATTGCTGCCCCTTGTCCGATGAGGGATCGCTATTAATGAGCTGTTGCTTGGGCTGCAAGGCTTTCACTTTCGGACAGTCAGTTCTCAAACGTTTTCCCTAAACTCAGGCCGTACGAACCCGTAGGAAACCAGCTTTTCCTAGCGTGCCAGCTGATTGGATTCAGATGTAAGCATGTGCAGAATTCGCAGTGCCGCCCCTTTATTTACATAGACCTGATGAGCAGATGCGTGAAGCCAGAACCCCACCAGTGCTGCCTCACCTGGCTGTGTCTAACCCTGTGTTCAGCCTGAGCAGCTGCCCGCATACATTTGCCATTCAGTGGAGCGAACTTGCACCCTCATTTTAAGTTCCAAACTATGCTAACCAACCATTCTCTGCACCTGCCAGTGACCTGTCATCCCAGCAGAAGGGCAGCTCTGCTCCTCGTGCAGTCTGGAGGAGAAGACGGAAGAGGAGAAGGGTTTGAGCAGCTATTCAGGGTTGCTCCAATGCGGGTTTGCAGCTAGTCTAATGCGAGGAGACGGGCATGGCTGGGTTACTGGAGAGTCTTGGTGAGGGAAAAGCCCTAGTAATAAAAATGCCTTGTGCTTTCTCCTTGAATGCTGCAGTACCAGCAGGACCTGGTGGTGCTGCAGGACAAGCTCCGCATCTCCAACAAGAAGCTGGAGGAGTATGAAAACCGGTTCAAATGCCAGGAGGAGACGACCCAGAAAGTGATGCTGGAGTACCAGGCCCGGCTGGAGGAAAGCGAGGAGCGGCTCCGCAGACAGCAGGAAGATAAAGAGATCCAGATGAAGGGGATCATCAGCAGGTATGGGGGGGAGGGAGAGAGAGAGAGAAACCCCAACGTGTAAATGATTGTAGCAAGGAGGTAGCTGCATGTAGACAACTGGGAGCTTTAGCTCTCCCCCCCCCCCCCCCCCCCCCACTGGCAGCGGGCAAGCAGGACGCTATAGCCCAGCTGAAGGGGGATGGCTTAGTCACCTCAGCAGCAAGGTCCCTGGACCCCATTAGAGCCAGCTGAACTCTGCTGAGGTAGAGAAATGAAGGCAGGTCATTGTGTGGGTCCCGCAAATGAAATCTTACAAACAAGGTTCGTCACAAGTCTTCAGCACAGCCCTCTACCTCTTAAGCTAAGGAATAACCCTCTGTTAGCTGGTTGCAATAGTAGGTTGTTATCCTCTATTGATGAGCCTTTGGAGGAAGGCCTACCACTTAGTGAATATGTTCAATCTGTGTGAACATAAAGATTCTAGGGGTAGGGGGTTGTAAGAGTAGTGCTAATGACTGTGTATTCCTGTAACAACTCGGAGCCCTTGTGATGGAGCAGAACTCCATTGTGCTAGGTGCAGCACAGACACACAACAAGATCGTCCCTGCTAAACGTTCTTTGCCATCATTCCTCTCCTGGCACTGGTGTGCAGTGCACTGCTGCCCTCTGTCGCCCTAGTCGTAGGTGGAGTGTGGCGTCTCTAGCTATAGATTGCAGAGTGCTTTGGGATGGACAGTGCTGTCTAACACTATTTGTTACACACTCAAAATGGCCACGCCCAAGCCTGGCAACAGGATTTCCTGGAAATGGTGCCCTGAAACCTCGGGTCATGTATTCCCATCTCACGTGCATGAGTGGTGCATTGCCCAAGGCCTTTCATGTCCAAAGATGAACAACTGGCCCTGTGCCCAGTAGTAAAGAAAGAATAATTAGCAAAGGGTGTGAATCCAGGATGGATCCAACCAGCTGGAAATTGGTGCCTTCTTTTAGACTGGAAATAAGACATGCGTTTTTAACGGTGAAGTAATTACCCATTGGAACACTTCAGCCGGGGTCGTGGTGGGTTCTCCCTGGGTGACACTTTAAATCAGGATTGGCTAATAGATCTGCACTAGGAAGTATTGGGGGGATGTTCTATGGCCTGTGTCAGATGAGGTGATCACAATGGTCACTTCTGGCCTGAGAATCTATGGATCCATGAAACCTTCAAATTCAGAGTGGGTTGTGGGTTTACAGGCTAAACCTGCAACCAGGTGTGAAATTTCCAGCAAGCTCCTCTCTTAGTAATGGGCTGAATCAAAACTCTCTGAGCTTCCAGGGGCTTGGGCTATCTGAATGTAGCTCCTGGAGCAGGGCTGTAAAAGTACTTTGGAATTTACATAGTGCTGTGTCAGCTCTGAAGCACTTCAGACACTGGGCCAGATTACCCCTTAGCATACCCCACGGGAGTCAATGCAAAGCACCACATTTTCAATCAATCTGTATTTCTTGTGTGTGGGGAAAAGTAGTTCTAAAATCAGCACTGACCCCAAGCTACAAGAGACTCAAACTTCTTCTGAGGTGCAGGCAAGCCTGGGCAACTTCTAGCTTTTCACAGTTTTTCATTTCCTGGGGTCCAGCTGGAAATGGAGGAGCCCTCACCCGCTCCCACGTGCTTTTCCAACCTCAGGTTTGCAAACTTCAGCTATTTTGCTCCAGCGACCCTCTGCCCCTTTGGAGGGGCACCTGTCACTGTTAAAGCTCGGGGCGACAGAAGCCAGAGATTTGCTCAGTTCATTGAATGGTAGAATTTAGAGATGGATGAGACCTCAGAACCCAGCCCAGCTCTCTGGGCTCAGGGTAGGATTTTCCCACTCAGTTTTCTGTACCCCGAGCAATGGGTTTTCTGCCTCTCCTCTTGGGAGATTATGCCTCCAGCAGACATCTCTCACAGTCAGGAAGGTCTAAGTGTTCCTTTCCATCTCATTACTCCTAGCTGGCATCCCAGCTAGCCCTCTGCCCCTGTGGTGTTTACGTACATATAGGCTGATATGGCCCAATGTCACCATCTTTAGCCAAGCTAGACCCATTCAGTTCTTTTAAGCTGCTCTCCTAAATCAGCTGCTCTAAAGCTCCCCCCTCCCACCCCATCCTTTGTTTGCTTGTGTCTAGAGTAGTTTAACAGTCAGACAGAAAACAGCAGGGTTTTGAACTATCGGAGCAGAGAGTTTTGGTTGGTTTGTTTTTTAACCAACAAGCCTCTCAGGGCCAGCATTTTTTCATGGCCCCAGCCCTATTCTGACCTTCACTGCGGAAATTCCACATTCCCTGAACCAGGGGTGCTGTGTGGGCTAATGCCTGCAATGGCACATGAAAAAACTTAGTTTTTTGTGCTCCCTGAAGGCGGGGTTACAACGTGAGAGCTTCCCATTGGTTTGGCCTGCTACTTCACCCCTCGCTCTGAGCTCTCGAGAGGTAAATCAACCCTTCGCCTCCTCTGCTGTCAAGGAGTAAGGGAAGAAATAATCTGTATCATTCATCCTGGGAGGCTGATTTAAATGTCTACCAGACTAATGGCATGGTGGCTGGAGGTGACAGAGCCAGTATAGATCCTAGCACATGTAATTAATGGACTCCTGCACCTGGATGCTCTCTACAGAGGGGCATTGCCTTTCAGGCTGGTGGATCCCGCAAACAGGTGATCAGAGCAACCTCACCCTACTGCTGTGGCAGCCTCCTGGGTCACCAGAGAGCTGGCAGCTGTGCAGGGCTGACCCAGGCTGTGAGTTGAAGAACTGAAATGGGGATGAAGGAGCATGAAGGGGGGAACTTTAACGAGTGCTGGCCTGGAGGGCTCCATGGCTTTCTAACAGGGTGTCTAGTGCCTTTCTGCTCCAGGCCAGCACTCACAGCTAACCTGCTGTGAGCAGGGGTAAGCCAGAGTCATTGGCATCGGTAGCTGTGAGCATAGTGTCTAGTAGGCAGGTGTCCCTATCACAAAACCCACCACGCAGCCGGCAGTCTCAGCAAGAGTGGCCAAGGAGCTGGAACTGGCCAGTCTGTCCTGGGCAGGGCCAGGGCAGGGTGGCAGTGGGAGGGAAGAGGTTACTGCTGCTGCCCCTGCGCTCCTTGTTCTGGTCACAGAGAGGTGCTTTCGGTCTCTCAGGCGAGCTGCTTGCAGCAGCACGAAGCACTGTTTAATAACAGCAGCCAGACTCTCTGCTTCTCGGAAGCTAAGTGTTTGCTTCTGTGTTCTCATGCCAGATTGATGTCGGTCGAGGAGGAATTAAAGAAAGATCACGCGGAAATGCAGGCGGCAGTGGATTCCAAGCAGAAGATTATTGATGCCCAGGTCAGTACCCTTTTAATGTCAAGATGTACGGCAGTCCTGGGGGAACGAGCCACCCTGTTGTGCAGATCCCGTTGTTACTGTCCCAGCGGGCATAGCAAGCCTGGCACTAAACCAATGAGGAGCCAGACCGCAGGTAAGGTTTTAGCCTGACGTGATTCCCATCATGGCGTTTGCACTGCTACAGCACCATCCATCCGAGGGGCTCAGACCTTTGTCTCCCTGGCAGAAGACTGAGGGCATGGGAGGCTGCAGTGGAGCTGGGGGATTCTAGGACCATCTCCACTTCAGTGTAGCCTTAGAAAGGGCTGATTTAAACCCAAAGCAAGTGACGTCTGAGTTAATGGTGGAAGCCTGTCTCTTTCTGAGCCTCCCTTGGGTGCAGTAGTTACACTGCACAGACAGGATAACATCACCACCTGCTCCTCGGATGCTTCTATATCCCATGCCCACTGGTGACTGCAGAGAGATCTCTCTAGGGGAGAAATTACCATGACGGCTAAGAAGTCAGTCCTTCCCTTTATGTACCGGGCAGCCCTCTGATGTTTGTGCTTACTGGTAGTGGGTGTTGCTGGATGGAAAGAGGTGACCTGGAAAGCCACCACAGAGGGGAAGGAAAGATGGAGGAAAAGGGAAGCAAGTATCTGTAGGTCAGAAAGTCACCTACCATGCACTGATGATGAAGGTGGAGAACATCAGGGCTTTGCCCATGAAATGGCAGGAGCAATATAAGAAAGTATCATACAGAGAACATGTACCCTACAGTAGGGTAGAATAGCCTGTTGCTTGCCAGGGACTGCATGTCCCATTGAATGACTAAGAACACTGATAAAGAGTTCAGAGCATGAGCAGGTACCCACCTGTCAGAAGATTGTACAAACCATTCCGCCATTGCTCACAGCTCCCCTTTCCATTCATAGAATCTCAGGGTTGGAAGGGACCTCAGGAGGTCATCTAGTCCAACCCCCTGCTCAAAGCAGGACCAATCCCCAGACAGATTTTTGCCCCAGATCCCTAAGTGGCCCCCTCAAGGATTCAACTCACAACCCTGGGTTTAGCAGGCCAATGCTCAAGCTATCCCCCACTGAGCAGCTGGATGACAGGAGATGCGCAGAAAGGCAAGTCTTCTCCTTCTTCTCGAGGAGTTTGGCGTAAAGGCAGCTGTTTCCATTAGCAGGTCATGTGCAGGACCCAGCTGCTCTCTCCTGCCTGGGCCCACAGAGAGACTCCTCTAGTCACTGTTGAAAATCTGCCCGAACTGAGCTTTTACCTCAGCCCCCTAACAAATGATCAACCTCCCGCCCAACAGTTGCAAAGGCTCCCATTAGCCAATGAGCTGCCACGAAGGAGAGAATTCCAGGGCTGGCTTCCATTTGTTCAGGCACAAATATTTGAAGTTCGTTTCCTAGCTAACTGTAGCACCCAACTCAGCTCATTAAATACATGTGGCCACAATTAACTATGGGTGCCAAAGTCTGTGGGTGTGAAACTGTGCCTGAGATATATAGGCTGTGGATGCTGACACCTGCTCCAGTTTGAACACAGGAACAGAAGATCAGTGTCTTGGCTACCATCTGCAGCCAGGTCCCACTATTCTAGTCTACATGCTTAATGACCCTATTTATCACGGAATGAGTCACCATTCCTGAGTAATGATTTACTGGGTAGCAAATGGGAAAGGAGCAAGGAGAAATGGCGAAAGGAATCTGTTTATCTTTACAGTCATTTGTTCAGCGCTAGTAAATCAGCATGTCCACTTCTCTAGTGTTCAAGCTGAGCTTAGGGGAGGGCGGGGAGTCCATTAACAGACAGCTATTGACAAAGTGCCTTCTGGAGCCTGCAAATTGCGCTTGACTCTCTCGGCCTCACCCTGGCCCTCACACACTACCTGTTTCAACTCCTTTCAGAGCCAGCCTCCAGTGCTGCCTGGCCAGTTTTTTAAACTGGATTTTAGGAACTTTTCCTGGGGCACACGTAGAATTCAGAGGAGGGCACCCGATCCCATCCACTAAGCAGAATTGCTTGCTTCAGAACATCGCGTGGCCAGGCCAGGCATCAATCATTCCCCCATCGTCCAGACACGGTACCTAAGGACCCCGCCGATCAACCAGCATAAGAGGCTCCCTCCTTGCTGGGTTGGGACCTGAACAGGTCCCAGGAAAGCACAGCTGAGCAGAAAGTTACTACTTTCTCCCTTGTGAAATTTCACCCGTTTCTGTGGGTTCGCCACCAAACTTCACACTTTTGTCCTTCCTCATTGCTGAGCTACCTTAGCACATGGGATTCTGCTGCCCACTGAGCTCTGGGCACAAAAATAAGTATCAGTATGGCCTCGCTCTGCCAAAATGCCCTTTGTTGCTTTAACTTGTTGTGCACGGCTCTGAAACAGATCCATGGCCCATACGTTGCTATGGATCAGGCTGAAGGTGGCGGCTCACTCTTTTCTTGACATCAGTGATGCTTTAAATATGAGTGAGAGCAGTGGTTACAACACAGGCGTGCCTCAGTTATCCGTGTCCAGCTCTGCTGGGCAGTGCTTTAAAGATTCTAACCCCCCTAAGTAGACACAGCCTGTTTGCTGGAGTTTCCTTTTGGACGCTTTTCCTACATGGATGCTCTACTATTGGAGTGATGAGTGGAAACAAAGATTTACTTTGATTTTCCAGTTTAAATTGGCCAAATCCTGATCTCCATACGCATTATTCCTGAGCAAAGACTGCACACAGCCGCTCAGTGTGAGGCGCACATCCCGGAGAGCAAGCACCACAATTCAATGTCGACAAGGTCTGCTTGCTCTTCTAAAGTAACGAGTGCTGGATCTGCTCCGAGTTGGAGCATTAAAGACGGAATTGCACACGTGACTAGACTGGGACAGGCCACAGGCAGACAACAGACACTGGTGGCTCTCGGTCATCCTGAGGCCCTGGCCATAGCAGGCAAATGATGAAGTGAGATATGCCCAGATAATTCTGGTAGGTGACCTGCACCCACGCACTGCAGAGGAAGGCGAAAAGCTCCAAGGTCCCTGCCAGTCTAACCTAGGGAGAAATTCCTTCCCCACCCCACACATGGTGATCAGTTAGACCCTGAGCGTGTGAGCAAGAACCAGCTGGCCAAGCCCCTGAGAGAGAGAGAGAATGCTCAGTGCCACCACAGAGCCCTGCTGTTCCTGCCCAAGGTCTCCTCACTAGCCCTGGCTATCCTCAATGCTTCAGAAGCGCAGAACACCCCAGGGGATCCCTTCCGGACCCCTGCAGCTGCAACCTTAGAGCATGAGCTTTACCTTCCTATTTTTAACCAGTTTCTATGCCTCTGGGTTCCACCGCATCCCAAAATTAGCCCCAGTGCTAGGCTAGCGTCAAGGGAAGAATGGTATTCAAAGCAGTGTACAAACAAACAGTCACTAATCTCGCCTCGGAGCGTCCCTCAGGTAAGTATTTCTGTCTGCAGCTGGGGGATCTGAGGAGGGAGGGCTAAGTGACTTACCCAAGTTCACAGAGGGAGATGGTGTCCGAACCACATTGCAGCACAGGAATACTTGGTGCCCATCCTTGTCGTCATAACACTGGACTCTACCCCTCTGTATTCAGTGAAAAATGAGACCCTGTCATCGCAGCTGTCCGGGCAGGCTATCAACTTCTATTAAAACAAAATCAATTAAACATTGATATGAATAACCATTAGAGGAGAGAATTGGGTTTTAGAATATGAACCTTATCCTCATTCTAACTGCTGCTGGGTGGGAGAAAAAAAAATGTGTGTGGCATGTGCCTGTATAATTGGAGAATAATGGAAGCCATTTTATCTCTGTTTTGTTCAGGGTCAATTAGAACATGATGAAATTAATTTAGCTCTGATTCCACTAGTCTGAAAGCCTGACATGTTGAAGTTTATGTGAGCCGAGCTATTATCTGCAGAGCGGCTGGCCCAGGGAGGGCGGGGCTGGCAGTGGTATCTGTTAACACTGTCCTTTGGGACAGAAATTTCCCAATATCCCTGGGTCTGAACTAGTACTATTTACTCAAGTTGTCCAGCCTCCATCATCTGTGAGCTCCTGTAGAACAGGACCTGTGTCCAAATCCTCCCTGGGTTTGCTAAACCAAAGCTGACCCTGCTTTTGCACACCTCTGCAAGGAGGCAGTTTCCACAGGCTCGCTCACTGAAAGCGCCCCACTTTCTGTTTGATTGCAGGAGAAACGTATTGCTTCACTGGATGCGGCCAACGCACGGTTAATGAGTGCCCTTACTCAGCTGAAAGAGAGGTACAGCATGCAGACACGTAACGGGATCTCCCCCACAAACCCAACTAAATTACAGATTACAGAGAACGGAGAATTCAGAAACAGCAGCAATTGTTAACCCGCGGAGGGAGCTGCTGCAGGAGAGGAGGCCTGGCCTGAAAGACTGCGCAGCAGCAGGGGTGAGCCGTGCTTCAGAGAATGGCTGCTGTCTTTCCCCCGCTCCCCAAGGAACCAGCTCCTTACTGCAGACAGCGCACGTGACTGCTCCTTGGTGGGAGACGCCAACGCCAGCGAGTTGAGGGGACCGAAAGACCGAGTTGTGTGAAATGTGTGGCAAAAGGAGAGCTCCGTATACGGGGGGATTGCTGTCACGGGTGGATTTAAGTCAGTGTTTAATGTTTAACCTTTTCCTTCTCAAACTGCCCAAAGGACACACCTCACACTCCTCCTGGCCCGTAATAATGGCCTTGGGGTGCCAGTAAGCAAAATAAAGGGGGCTGTGACAGCCTGTGCCAGGCCCAGTCAGGCTAGCTTCAGTGGTGGGTTCCTGCTGGTAAAAGCTCAGTGGAGGATGAGAATGTATTGTTGTGAAACGCACTTAGTCTAATTCCAGCCCCCGTCAGGAAATGCTCTGCCATGGCACTTAGTTTGCTCGGCGGGTCATTCTGTGTAGCTTCAGGTCGGGGTGGCCGCAGCACATCCCTCCTGTGTGCCACTTGGAGTAGGCTCCACGCATTGGTCCATGAACGAGCGCCTTTCCCCGGGCGTTGTTCACTAGGAGAGATTTCCTGTGCCATGCTGGAGGTAGTGTGCCACCGTCAGTTTAACGCTCACACAAGAGAACTGGTGTTTGAATGAAATCCGAGTGACTCGGGAGAGCAGGGTCTGAAGTGCAAGGACAAAGCTCGCTCTGTGTGCAGGGTGGTAGCCAAGGGAATGCCAGCACAGATAGCCACCAGGGTAGGTCACTTGGAGGGGAGAGAATAGCACTTTAGCAAGAATTGCTGGGCTACGCCGTGTCACAGCAAGCGTTCCCTCACCTGAGAGTCCATGCATATTACACCTAAGATGGCACCTTGCAGCAAGAGAACAGCATTCTGTATTCGCTTTACTTTTTGCCAATTTCCTAGTCAGACGCCCAGCTGGTGCAGGCTTGTGCCCAAGGCAGTGGGACTGTTGTACGCCAGCAGAGAAGGGGAGCTGGTGTTCTAGGGATGGTTTCTTTATTTCTAGATGCAGCTTCTTCTTGGCAATCTAAGGAGGGGAGGGAAGGGCACATTGCCTTGTCACAAGTATAACACAATGAGACGTTCCACACGAGTAGCATCCCACTAAACTTCCTGCTATTGAACACAGCAAATATCACGTCCACTCATCTCGCCCAGGTGCTCAGCCATTGGGTTGTGAAGTGTGGATTGTTAGCCAAAAATCACTCAGAAAAATGTTGTGAAGCCCCATCACGATTCAGGAAATGGAATCGGTTTTACACCAGTATTTGTTTAGGATGCGGCTGCTTGCTCAGAAGAGGAAGGGTTATTTGTGGGGGGGAGGGGGTGCTATAGGCAAAGATGTGTGCTAAACAGTCAGGAAAAAGAAAAAGCCTGAAGCAGCATGAAGGTTGGTAATTGTATTTCTTTTCTTTCACAGTATGCATTAGAAACAAATACATTTCTGGAATACTGCCCTCTTTAGATTGGGAATGAGCACTGCATGGAAATTAACAGCCTCGAAGGATGTAAAACATGCTCATAAGGGAGTAACCAACAGGAACAGCAGCAGCCACCGAAATGCCCCTGGTCAGGAGGCACTGTGCAGACATAAGCCAGGATTAGACTTTCCTAACTGCTGAGACAAGTAGCTTCGGCACATTCAGACGCGCGTTGCTCAGCGGAGGGGCCAGCTCCTTAGTGGGGGATTGTGCCACTGACCTGCCGCCAGTGCAGGTTTGTTTGTTTTTTTAAAGTTAGTCCTTTGTGATTCCCAGTCTCAGAACAGGTCATTAATACTGAGACCCAGAGAGATGGTTTCTCTGAGACACGGATGCCACTGTACAGTGTATAGGACATCTGCCTATTCCTCCCATTAAGAGCATATACTTGCTGTATGCTTGTCCTAGTTTGCCCAGTACCATGTGTAAAGGTACAGTCAGAAGGGACTAGGATACTGAATTGTGCATAGGCGTAGGTACCAACTCCACAGTATCTAGTCTGTGCTAGCAGGACACTGTTTGCGTTTCTGTGCTGTCCTGCAACCGCAAATCCTAAAAAGATTCACCGTGGAGGGGATTATTTTAAAGTTAAAGCTGCTTTTTTCTAAAAGCTTCTCTTCCACGGAAGCCCCAGCCCAGGTCACACAGGGCTGCACCTTCTGCAGCTCCGGATCTTGGATGGTTGACGGTCTGTCTGCGCTCGAAGCTCTCCACACGCAAGGAATGCCGTCCCATCTCTTGATTTAAATTCACAGAGTGGCGTGAAAATAAGACCAAAAAGAGGAGCTCCTCAGAGCCAAGTGACCATTGAATATTGGAGAATTAGCACAAATGGCTTTGAAGAAGCTCACAAAACTGACAGCCCCAGGAGAAAGACCCAGACAGGTTAGGAGTATACAGGGTACTATGAACAATTTGGTACATACGCTTACATCCGCCTTTGTCTCAGTGTCAAATATCTTTAAAGAAGCCTGCAAAAAAAAGACTCTTTTTAAACAGCTGATGCCCGGAGATGTACTTTTAGCTCTGGTTATTTTTTTAGGGTCTGAAATATTCCTCCTGTGAAAGATGGAAGCTGTTTCACATAGAATGCTAGGCAGGGGTGGTGGAGGGGTGCCCTAGCAGGGACTGATTTCCATTCTTACACGGAAACTTCAGGGAATTGTTTTTGGATGCAAATTCAGTGCTTGCCCTAAGAACTGGCAGAGGGACCCCCACTCCCCACCCCAGAAACAATTGTCTATTTAGAACTGAAGCTAAGTACTATACATCTTAACCTATTCCTCAGCCCTGAGCCAATCCATTGCTCCATTAACTTTACAGGGACTACATTACAAAGTCTTGGTTAACACCAAAATCTCAGTTAAAGCGTGCACATTGTGCTGCTGGCGTAGCAGAAAACCTAAACCCTTTCACAGGGAGTTATTTAAAAACTAACATTTCCAGATCCGACCCCTTCTGATGTTCTGTAGTTTCCTGAGCCAGTATGAAAAGGAACTCAGTCCCAGAAGAAATCTCTTCTTTGGAGAGATGCCCCCTAAACTGCAAAGCATGGGATCCGGATCTGGAGGTTTGGTTCAGGCCCATCTCTAACTGTGTTACTTCCGTTTGTGGTTTTGTTATTTATAAGCTGCACACCAGTGTGTGGGGCTGTGAGTGCAATGCCTGTCCTCAAGCCTGGTGTTTCGCATAGCAATACCAGAGACAATGTGCAGAGGTGCTCCCAGTGACAGAGAGTAAAACAACCACTCTACTGACCATCCTGCGACCTGCTGTTTTCCTTCTCGTGCTTTCTGCGACAAGAGCCTATTCTAGTGCAAAAACTGTAAACGTGCAGACAAAACAAACATTCACAGATTTTTATCTTAATGCAAGTCTTACAATTTTTTGTATATGTTCTTGGTGTTTGACTGTAATGTACCTATTCAGCCAACGGTTGTATATAGTCATTTACTTCTGGTGCTGCTTATTTGGTCAGGATTTGAGTGTCTCTACTGCTGGTTTGTTTGAGTTTTGTTGTTTTGTTTTTAAACAGAGGTGGGCTCAAGTAAGCAAATTCAGATCTGGGTTCAGATTTGGGGTGATCGAGAGCAAACGGGCAAGGCTTTGGGATGTGAACTACCCCACGGTTGCTGCACGCTGTAAGTCTAATACAACGGGGGTTGTGCTTTAAGTTCAGAGCCAGAAGCTCCAGGGAGATTTCCTACCACCTACAACAGTTTAGTAACTAACTGCTTCTCCCTGTCCCCTCCACATCTAGTAAGCAGAAATGTCCTCCACCCAAACGGGTCCTTGGAATTCTGCACTTTGTGGTTTTTGCTTGTCGCTGTTCGAGCACTCCTGGCATTGTGAGCAGTGTCCTGGCTCCCCCCGCCTGGGTACAGCTGTGTAACTTTCTGCCAGCTGCAGGACACACCAGGTTATGCTGGAGGTCTCCCCAGGCATGTAATAGGGATTTGCTGGACCTGGGTGACAATAGCTGTGCTTCATTAGTTCCACCAAGCTCATTGCCCTTTCTGTAACAATAAACTCCCTCCGCCCGGGAAGAAAACCAAGCAAAGGTACGGGGGGGGGGGGAACAACCCTGCACTGATCTCCAGGGCCTGGCTTCCCCACAGATCACCTCTTGGATCTTTTCCAGCACTGTTCCGGCATGCTGCATTCAGGGCGAGCTGGGACTCCAACTCTGCCCTTCCAGTTCTGTAATCTGAAGTGAGTGCTGCTGTTGCTGTTCCTTCGTTCCCAAGTGATTCCTTGAACTGCCCCAGCCGGGAGGCTGTTCACTTCTAGCCAGATACTGTGTCTGTGCTAACGTCCCCCCCCCATTTATGGGTCAGCTCCGGGCACCCTTGTGTGACTGCTGTGCAGAGAAGAGTTGTCATTTTCTTTTCTTGGAGGGGGAGTGTATCTAATTTGGGCCAGAGAGAAACCTGTTCATTTGCTGAGCAGGGTCTTTCCAAACCACGGACAGTCTACAACAATCCTCAAATGCTGGAGCAGGGGTTTGGTTTCGCCAGTTGACTTTCACGGGTAACGTGAGGTGTGACATTGCTGTAAATTTTAGGTGGTTCTGCATCAACTATCGGTACCCAAAGTGCTGTCTCCATGGTCACATATTCCTTTATCATCCATCACTGTGTCTTAAGATATACCTCTCTCTCTGTAGATCTGCTTAGGCTGATACTTGTTCCTGATGAGCAGTCGCTATGTTTTATATCCTCTTATGAAGAAAAAACAAACAAAAAACCTTTTTTGTAAGTATGTTTAAAAACAAAGCAAAGTGGAAGTGTTTGCTGAAACTCCTTCAGCCTCTTTTAAACTATGTAATAATGTACAGAGAAAGTTGTTGGTGTTCAAAGAAATGATGTGGACGTGCAATTTCTGTACATTTGCAATTAGAAATATTAAAGATTTATTTAGCTATTTTATGTCAGGTCGCCCGTAGCTTTAATCAGCCAAACCCCTGTCCTTCTGGGCCTGGGGGGCAGGCTAAGGCTGAGTCATTAGTCTTCTATGGGACCAAATACTACAACAAAACTGCAGGGCTCTTCAAGTGCTTAGTGGGAGGGAGGATGTTCCTAGACAGAAACCAAAAGATCTCCGGGAAGTGGAAGGGGAGATGCTGGAAACCACCTTGTTAGGGGCAAGGTCTCAAGACTGGCACAAGGCTAATCGCTGGTGAAATGTAGAACAGCACCAAGGCACCAGAGGACATTCACGCTGTACCCTGCACCCCCCCACTCCTCTTCGGGACACTGATGCCAGACCTGGCGACGGAGCTTGGAACCTCTCCCTCCAGCAGGAGAACAGTTGAACAAGATACAAAAGAAAGTTCCAGGGTGCACAGACCTAGGAGAAGGGATTTTTTTAAAGCAGAGCAGGCGGCCCAGGGTTTGCTAAGATAATGGCAGCACCAAGGGGCTTGCTGGGAAAGCAAGTTAGTCCTGGAAGCAGGGGATGATGGATCAAACATGCCCCACCTAGCACCAGCCCCCGCCCCTGGAGGACCCCAGACACTGATGCCCAGTGGCTGCAGCGTGCACATGGTGAGACTAGATCCCAGGAACACAGACACTGCGCAGCTGGGATCCGCCCCTACGCCGGGCAAACCTGCCCGCCTGTCGGGGAGAAGTACAGCAACTATGGCACTCCAACAGGCCCGAGGCTGGCATTCTGCAGCCGGGGGGAGGGGAGACACAGGCTGGGTGCCAGTCCTGGCACAGAATCCCTGCGCTGGAGGCTCAGCCTTCTCCAGCCCCTGCCAAGCGCTGACAGGCTCATCAATATAGTGTCACAATTAAAGGGGAACGAGGGGCCACACCACACCTGGGCTGTGGGTTTTCCCGGCAGAGGGAGGCAGAAATTACTTCCCTCAGATTTTCCAATTTGCAGCCCCATAAAAGGGAAGGCACGAGCCACCAAAGTGCCTTCCTGGTCTGGCGCTGGCTGTTAGGGGCGGCACGCAACTCAATCAGCCCAGAGGGGAGCTATCACACTGAGAATGAAGAGTCCAGCGAGTCCCCCCCTTCCCCTGTACTCACAGCTAGGCCTCTGCTCCCATGGCCTCTGTGTGGTGCCTGTCCAGCCCCACTAAACCAGTGTCCTCACGCCTAGTACTTCTTTCCTAATTGCTGACACTGCCTTAGTATTTGGCATCCCCAAAGACCCCACTTGCCAAGTGCATGGACGCTGAAATGCAGCCACCTCTGGGGTGGGAAGCACAGCAACATGACCATTTAGGCCAGGCAATGAAGCATACTTTAGCCACCTGAAACACCAGGGTGAATTTAGGAGGCAGAATCCAGTTATCCCAACTAAGACTAGCCAGGGCCTTCGTGATAGCAGTTCTGTCATGGTTATGCAGGGGCAGAGACTTAGGTATTGCCCCCAGCACAGCACCCTGAGCACGACCCTGGGGCAGAAGGTAATACTGGCCCCAAGGGAAGAGTGGCAATTTGCTCCCACCCCGAGGCATTTCCTTGGAGGGCTCCAGCCTGACACGGCTATGCTTGATGAGCTGGCCCATGATTATACCCCCAAGGTGGCCTATGGCTGCAGCCAGCCTGGGCACATGGAAGCTGGTGGTAAAGTGATTCATGGCCTGGTGATGCCACACCAAAACACAGCAACTTCTGCAAGGGGCTACAAGCTAGTGAGAGCACAGAGGAGAGGCCCACCTGCGTGACTGGAAGGGGGCTGCTCTGGAGGTGGGACGCACTGCTCCAGGCTTCTCCCCCCTTCCCTCGATGGCCCCATTCCCCAAAGGCCCAGGGCCAAGCTAAGCCAATTTGTCATGCAAGCAAGCCTGGCGGTGGGGGGAGGATGCAATAGGCCTACCCCTTGCTTAGCCACCCGCCTCCATGTGCCCCTGCCCCAAGGCTCCCCTCTGTTGTGAGTTCCAGCATGGCTGCTCCATTGGTTCCTCCTTGTCGCTCACTTTTCCCCTTAACCGGCCAAGCCTAAGCGAGCGGGCGGCACAGCAACGCCTCATCCAGCGTGCGGGGCACGGCCTAGCGTAGCTGCTTCCAGCCCAACCCAGATCCTGCGACGCCTGTACAGTTATTTTAAAAAACAAGCGGCCTTGGCAACAATAAAAAAAAGGCCGTGAAATGTTAATGATTGTGCCAAATGCAGAAGCATCGCCATTTAAATCATGGATGAACACAAACCAATTTACACATAAAAGCGCAGCATAAATATTTCACACGCTAGCTACAGGCGGCAGCGTTCTCTCAAGTGTGATTTCCTCCAAGCCCGTCACTTTTTCAGCCAGTTTGTTTGCAGGCGTCACTCTGGCCCCCTGAACGGCAGCCAAGCAGCTCGCGAGGACGGGGGGGCCTTTGCTCATGTGCTAGGCTCCCATCATTGGAAACATGCAGTCACATTTCCCCCCCACACCCCTCCCCACTGTTAGACAGCATCAGCTCCCCCCTACATGGGAGCCTGTAGGCTATGTCTACACTACACCCGGGGGGGCCCGGCTCGTGTACACATCTCATGCTCGCTTGAGGAGAACTGGTGAGCGTAGTAATAGCCACGTCGCTGTGGTAGCAGAGGCTGCACTGCACTTCGAATGCACAGACCTGCCTGTGTACGGTGGGTACGAACTCTGCCTGGCTCAGCCCTGCCTCCACATCCACGGCTGCCCGGCTCCTTAGCACCATGCTAGCACCATGTGAGCTGGCAGCTGTACACATGTAGCCCACACACCGTCTGGGGGGGCTGTTCGGTCCCATCAAGTGGCACTGAGACACTTAGAGAGAAAATGAGTCTGCTCTAACAGCCCAATGGCTTTTAGCTCATGCACTAAGCTCTAGAGGTCCCCGGTTTGATCCCACCCGCAGACAAGTGGGGTCTGTTGGCGTTACACATGCACACAAGCAGGAGAATCCCACCTCTGGCCTCTACTAGGCATAGCCACCGTCAGGACACGAGTGGCCAGAGCCTCAGCTGTAGGGCGTGATGCAAGGCCAAGGCTTGGCACCTGGCGCGGCGATTCCCCATTGCCCCGTGCATGTGGTGACCCCCTCATTCGGGATATGCCCGGCAGAGGGGGCGGCTGTTAAAGAGAATTCACCAGCAAGGAGCTGGGCCATGGTGCATTGACCACGGAGCAGAACTGGCCTCGCTGGTTGGCCAGGGCTACAAGGCAGCCCTTTAGGAAGGGACTCCAGGCCTCAGTCCCAGAGAAGCCACCCCTCACCCAACACAACATGGGTGCTTCTTGCAATGGCGCCAGGTATCCGACTGGCTAATAGACTGCGATCACTGTCCAAAGCACCGCACGGGATCAGCTCCCTCCCAGTCCCACTTCAAACCTGGCCTTTATACCCCTCAGCCTGCTCACTCCCTTGCTTTGGGGAAAAGAGCGCTGTCACTGAGTTAGCGCCACCAGCCAGCAGACTCTGGGCGCCGGGCCCATCCCTCAAGGCACCGTAAGCCTGGCTGGTAGCATTAGCATTGGCTGAGTGCCACTGAACAGCTTCAGGGCTTTCATACAAAGACCCAGCCCTGGGCCAGGAATTATTTCACTTCCTCTCGCTTACGGCACCGAAGTGATATTTGGCCAAATAGCTGCAGCCTGAAGCCCCCTCTCTTAGCCTGCGGGTGTCTGCAGAGCCACTGACGCGGAGGCCCTGGTTTCTCCACACCTGGGCTCAAAGCTGCGCTGCTTCATTGCCCAGTCATGAGACATGGACGGCTATTGTGATGGCTGTTTGACACCTGCAGGGCCAGGCGCTGAAGCAAGGCAGAGGAGAGAGGGAGGAGTGCAGCACCCCCACCCTTTCTGCAGCTTTGTGCCTGGCTTCTCCACACGTCAGAGCACCCTGCGGCCGGGACAGTGACCTGGCACCCCTGGGGGCTCACTGGAGTCAGGCTTCAATACATTTCACCTGGAACGTGAAACCAGGCCTGGCTACAAAGGGTTAATGGCGAGGAGGGGGAGAGAGGGCTGGCTTCTTGTCAATAACCATTCTTAGCATTGGAGGTTTGTGCTGATACATTGGGACAATCGCTGTACAACTACACAACTACATTGCTCTCGATGCCGTCGTGTTATTAGTAACTACGCTAGGCACTGTACAGACACAACAAAAGGACAGTCCCTGCCCCACGGGCCGGCTGGGAGGGCTCAGGCACGGGGGTCTGTCTGTGAAGGCGTGCGGAATGTCAGAACGCAGAGCAGAGGCACACGGGGCAAGACCCACATGCGGGATGTGGCGCTGTGAAGGAGACACATGGGAGCGACTTGATGCCCAGACACACATGTGGGGGGTGGACTGATCCTGGGAGTATGGGGGATGCACCATCCCAGGCTGGTAGCAGCTGGGGAGGGGGTCTATGGAAAGCACACTGCACCCACCCCGAGCTGCTCCCGCGTCCCAGGAGGGCTGCGAGCTCCCCAGTGTTTGCTGAGATGGTCAGAGCTGCAGATGGGCCAGGCTCAGATCAGAACCTCTTACTCCTGCAGCAAACCCTTTGCGTCCCCTGGGTTTATGTTTTGAGACCCTCGGGGACGGGGCACCCGTAGGGCTTGTTTTGCTATTGGGTGGGATGGGCCCTTCTGTCATGATTTAACAGCGGCGAGCTGTGCATGCTGGGGAAACGTTAGCGTTGCAAAGGAAGCCGCTCTGCCTGGAAACACAGGGCAGGGCAGGGCTGGCCAGAGCACCCTAGTCCCACAAAGACGGTGGAAGATAAAAGAGAGGGCGCAGCTCTACCTGGCACAAAGCTGCATTTGCTGGCTGTGTTGTTCTGATGCTGTCCAGACACAGCCAGCGAGCTGGTCCCAGGAAGGAAAGCAGATGAATAGAGGGAAGAAAAAAAAAAAAAAACCCTGCACACACAATATTTTTACCCAGCAGCTGGCATCATTAAGGCTGCAAGCAGCACTGATCTAATGCTGGCCAAATCTCAGCTCGTGACAGCTGATGAACTGGCTTCATTAAAGACCCCCCTTGGCATCCTCACAATCACATTTCAAACCTGGCCATTATAACCAGAGGCCTAACTGGCTCCTTGCACCTCCAATCACTTGCCAACTTGCTCTTGGGGAGACCAGCGCTATCACTGATCTAGAGGAAACAAGCCAGATTCTGGGGGGCTGGCCCACCCCAAAGCTCGGTCACAGCAGTGACAGCCCCAGCTCCCTACACGGTCAGCCACAGCGGGGCATTACGGGGGCAGGATGGAGCATGCTGGAGGGGTACACGCTGGCCTGGGTGGCGGGGCTTTGCAGGCTGTCACCCGCTGTCTGTCCTCTTGCACAAGCCTCAGATTTGCCAGCTCTGACGTTGGGGGAATTAGTTCATGGTGGTAAGTGGTGCACTACAAAGGCAGGTCACCCAACCCCCGACCCCGGACAACACACCCCCAGAGACGACTTTCCTCCCTAAAAGGTTTTTGCCAACTCTAGAGAACGTCTCCGTTCCAGCACCAGACCAGGGAATTGTCATCTCAATCCCACATTCATGCTAAGGTCTGGTCACATCAGGCCCCAACACAACAGGAAATGCCCAGCGCAGGCCACAAGCTGACCCTTTCCTCCAAAACCCAGGCCTTTTCCTTGGTTTTTATCCCCACAATCGGGCCAGTCCTCACCCAGTGTTTGTACTAGTTTACTTGGGATGCAAGCTCTATGTTGAGAGAGAGAGAGAGAGAGAGACGATGGGCCACTGGTCAGGGCATTAACTAGGGACTCGAGACACAGGTTCAATTCCCTGCTCTGCCACAGACTTCCTGTGTGACCCTGGACAAGACAATTCATTCCTCGTGCCTCAGTTTCCCCATGTGTACAATGAGGAGAATAGCCTTGCCTCCCCCACCTCCCCAGGATAAATACACTACAGATTGTGAGGTGCTCAGATACTATGGTAACTGTGAGCATACAAGCACCACCGATAGTTATCGCTACAACCCCCTACAGTGGGCACAGCTATATGCACTGTGGCCAACTGCATCTAGACTAGGAGGTGGCACTGATTGGATTCCATTTCCAACCTGTAGCGGGGGGCTGGTGCAACTGCACCTAATTAGCCCCTGCCCAGTCAGGGGAAGCAGATTGGGGCTGATGGAAAAGGCCTGATGCCAGCCTGAGGATTGGCAACACCCCCTGGCCTGACAAGCCCAGGGCTACAAAGGCTGGGAGGGGACCAGAAGGCCGGGGGCAGCCAGGGAGAAGTTGGTCAGGGAGGGAACTGGAGGCCTCCTAGCTGAAGGCTGCCTCTGCCTGTAAAGAAGGGGACTGATCCTGCAAGGCTTGTCTACAGGTAGACACTGGTGGTGGGAGAACCTTATGTAAATAAAGACCCGGGTGTTGCACAACCCTGAAGCCTCTCTGAGCCTTATTGGGGGGCAGCAAGTGGGCCCCAGAAAGAGGGACGGGTCGTTTCGCCCTGTTACACAACCCCCCTACAGTTACAGCTCCAGCCCAGCCCTGAGGCAGCCCCGTCTCCCTCTGGCTGAGACACAATCTTACCCTTTGTCCAAGTGCAGCTCCTGCGTCACCCCACCCCTTCCAAATAATTCCCTTGTTTTGGCCTTTCGAAAAGGAGACTGAAAACTTGGAGGCGATTCATTAAAGCACTGGGAGGAATTAGCACCTGTGCCTCATTAACATCAGCATAATTAGCTCCTCCGAGAACTGAGGAGACAGCTTGGCTGGATCAAAATGACTAAAGACGTGGAGCGTGCCCGTGGCAAAGCCCAGCAGAGAGGCACTGGCTCCAAAGCAAATGGGGCTCAGAGTTTTTCTAGCACTTTCAACCACCACCATTCTGAGTCCGTCCTGGGCCAGCATCAGGAGGGCTAACACGCCGCCCTGCGCTACTACTTCTCCCCTCCCTACGTTGGTGTGTCGGGGATGGCACAAAACCCAACCAGCCAAAAACGCTCAAGTGGATCTGGCTTCCAAGCCTTCCCCCCGCCACAGCTTGGAGTGACTGGAGCCAGGGCTCGCGCCTGGACGCTGCTCCTGGTTTCTTGGCATTTCACTCTGCGTGGGTGAGGAAGAGCAGCCGGTCAGTTCCACGGCCGGGCTCCCCTGCACTAGCCCAGCTGTTGCAATGTCTGCCTTGCAAAGCCCGGCGGGGAGGGGGATTTGTTCACTGGGATCCATTTGAATTCATGGGACACAGCTATTGTTACAGGAGCGTCTTGAAGTTTGGCCCAAACTTGCCCTGCCTCCAAGGAAGGTGGTTCAGTCTCCGTGGAAGCCCAGGCTTTCCAGTGACTCTCAGCTCTCCCATCTCCCCGTGACTCACTAGCTGAAGCACGTGACATCTTGCTGTGACCCAGCCGGAGAGTTCATCAATCCCTATGTAACTCTCCCCCCCCCCCCCATCCTAGCCAGGGACCAGGTGGGACAGTGACTCAGAGAGTGCTTTAATCAGGGGGATGGGGCCAGCGCAGTGACCCAGGCAGAGCTGAGCTGGCATTGGGGGACCCAGGTGTAAGGGTTGACTGAAGAAAGTGTCTTCAAGCACAACAGCCTCGACTGTGTGAAGTGACACCTGTCCACGTAAGGACTAGCAGTGCTAGATAATTCCTTCCCCCGTCATAATCTCGAGCCTGGGGCCCTGCAGCGCTGCAAGGAACTAACTTCACTCCCACCTTCCCTGCATCCCCCTCAGTTACAGACCCTCGCCCCCTGCTACTGCCGAGGTTCTCCCCAACTAGGTCTCTGTTTAGGATTTAATTTATGCAAGAGAAAATGCTCCTTCCCCTCCCTCCACACCCAGTGAAACACCATTCACCAACAGCAATAGTAGAGGGTTATCCTCATCTACATCCCAACCACTCGAGGGCACACACCCCACACTTTCCAAGCCCACGGTGCTGTGGTTAAGGACGAGAGCCCGGGGCTCCTCGTGAAAGGACGGCGTGGGTGAAGCTGCAGCGCTTTGGACATGGCCTGTAACCCAGCGTGGGCTGCTCCATGCACCGGCCTGCCACAGGATGGAGGCTGGAGCGAGGTGCTCTGAGCCCCCTGCACTTCACTACGAAGCAGCAGGGGTCTCCGCGTGAGCAGCCCCACTTCCAGCACTCTGTAAGCTTGAGCAGGGGCAGTTCCCACCGGTCTCAACTGCTCCCCCAAACAGCTCCAGAGCCCAGCGCTCACGGCCCCAGCTGGCGTTAAAGAGCCAGGCCCAGGAGCGGCAGTGTCTTTGCTTTTACCTTCCTTGTTTTTGAAGGTTGTGAGAAACTCGAGCTGGGCAAAGCCAAAGCAATGCAGGAAACGAGGCATCAAGCAGGGATTAGTCACTAATACCTGGATTGGAATAAAACCCTCTTCAGAGGTCTCCGTTATCGCTTCATTAGAGCCGCGCTGAAAAGACCCAGAACATCTCTGTGCACTTGACGGCTTTCAGCATCTGAGGCTACTGGAGTCTCGCGGCGGCATTTCCCAGACGCAAGGCTGGGAGGAATGAGATTCTGAATTGCAAATCAGCAGGACAGAACAACATGGGGAGCTTGGGGCTGGTTTGTGTTTTATCTGGAGAGTGGTTCTAGTCCAAACCTCATCAGAGTTAATAACGGTTTAGTAATTATACCCAGAAAGGATTTGAATCCAATTTAGTATGCAAGACAGAGCGTGATTAAAGTCTGGGGGATTAGAAAGGCAGTTCCCTCCCCTCCCCCCAAGTCCTTACAAGGAGGTAGGGTGACCAGACAACAAGTATGAAAAATCGGGACTGGGGGTGGGGGGTAATCGGATCCTATATAAGAAAAAAAGACCCCAAAATCGGGACTGTCCCGATAAAATCGGGACATCTGGTCACCCTACAAGGAGGGGCATGTTCTGTGGGAAACCGAAGAGCGGACGAAGCCAAGGCTGGGCTCCAAACGCTCCCCACAAAGCTGGGGGCTGACAGCAATGGAGCAGCTGGTATGGCTGATGCAACAGACCACGTGGGACCAAGCCAGCCTTCCCAGGCCAGTTAGACGGCTTTTCCTGGTGTATCAGAGCAGTGCCCTCGTGGGGAGAACTCACACCTGGCAAACAAACCAGATGGGGCCCATTTATGTGAGTGAGTGAGGCAGGGGGTGGAATACAGCAGATGAACAGCGTTACCAATTCTTCAGATTTTGATGGCGAGCAACTCCACATCTGGAGTTTTTCTGAAAGCCACAACTCCCGGAGTCATGTGCTGAGGAGAGAATCTCAGCTTTCATGGGGCACAGGGTCCATTTCCAGGGTGGAGAGAAAGCTGGAGATGAGGGCTCCTTAAGGTTCAAAATCCAGAAGGTAAATTTACAGAGAACCCAAGTGTGGTTATTTTTAAGTCTCGTGCTTTCGGAGCCTGACTCCTGGTTTTTGAACACTTGGGGCTGGAAATTCCAGGACTGGGGGCTGGATTGGAAAACAGAGCTCTGTCCGTGGGAAATCAGGACAGACACAGGTGTGGGGTCTGGAAGGGCCCTGTGAGCAGCTCGGGGCAGACACTGAGGCCATTATTTTAAAAGGCTTTAGCCAGCGAGATAGAAATCACCACAGGTTGGCTCTTAAAAACCAACCCCTTTTTGTGCTGGGAACAGAAAACCCCACAGCAGCGAGTTAGTGCACGAGAGCCAGGAAGCCGCACAGGCCAGTCTAGTTCCCCAGTGCCATGCAGAGAGCCCCTCCCTCATTAATTACCACCAGGCTATCTCGCTATTTTGACTGCGGTTGCTGGAAACGCAAACGTGAGCAGAGAAGAGGGGCCTCGTTCCACCCCCACCAGAGCACGTGCTGCTGTGTCTCCCTGAAGGGGCTGCTTCTGCTGGCATTTAGAGGTGTACTGCCCGTGCGTGTGTCAGGGGCCTGCATGCCAAGCCTGTTCCATGGACAAAGACACACTTTCTTCCTCAACCACCCTGTGGAGGTTCAGAGCCGCTGTGAAGCCATTTCCACAGATGTCAAGATTTCAATAACTTCTCATTTTATTTTTGATTCCAGCCGTTCAGGCTAGAATTCAAACACCGGGTGAGAGCGAGCATCACCGGAGAACCCTATCACTTGGTGTAGCGCCATCAGGGCTGGCTTCCTCCACAGCCGATCGCCTGGAACAAGCCTCTACATCACCTCAAACACAGCACATTTCCCCTCCAGGTTAGAGTAGATCTCGTCACTACAGACCTCCTCCATTAGGATCCTTGTCACTGCTGAAGGAGTGGAGCGCTCTTCCCAGCAAGGAGCCATCAGGCCTAACTTTGCAGGAGTGACTTTCCTGCTGGACTCCACCACGTCCCTCTGCTGCTGTCGCCGGTGCCTGTCCTGTTGGACAGCTCAGTGATCTTACCAACAAGCAGCAGCTGCCAATGCAAAGGGAGTCACCTGCCCACACCACGGCCCTGTGACTCGTGCAATGGGTGCATGCGCCCGGCTTGTTTTCAGGGCAAGAAGGCTTTGCTGTCTGGGCCTGTGTTTTCAGTTGTGGGCTGATCTTCTCCCACCTCGACATGGCTCCGTCACATTCCAAGTCGCAGTTCGACGTTGGTTTGTGCCTCTCGGTTAGGCCCGTAAGGGATTTCTGAGCCTCAGTGGCCAGTGGCTCCCCAGAGGCACTAGAGAGCATCTAATCCCCTTTGTCACATGAAGGCCTGATCTGCAGCACCCACCAAGCCGCTGAAATCAGCGAGAGCCACAGGCCCTCAGCACCTTTGAAAGCCAGACGAATGGCAGGTAGCTGGCGCGTTTTCTAACACTACACTGGGGTCTTGCTGGTGCAGCAGAAGGATGATGCAGTCACCAAGAGGAAGGCACCACCTACCACAGACAACATCTTGCTGAAGGCCCACTGCAGCTGACTGCAGGCTGAGGGGCTGCAGAGCATTGCCTTCCTTTAACGGTCCGTTGGAAGTGGAAGTGGCGAGGGGAGACAGTGCTGTTCGGTCTGGTTTATGGCCAGAATGGGTCTGCCTGGGAATGGCTTAGTCTCTCCTTCCCACACTGACCCATCTGTTACTGACAGCCCTTTGCCCCTCTCTAGCACCTTCGCTTGAGGCTCCCAAAGCCCCAGCTGGTGTGGACTGGTGCCACTGGCCCCATTTCACAGACAGGAAAATGCTGCCCCTGGTCGCAGTCAGTCAGCAGCAGAGTGGGGAACAGAACCCGATGCCTCACTGCATTCCCCTGCACAACCAGCAGCAAACACTCCTCTCCTTCAGACCTGGCTGGGAGATGCAGTGAAATTCACTGGCTCGTGGCCAGCCAGGTGCATTGCGAGTGGGAGGGGAAAGGGGGGTGGGTTCGGTTTTGTCTGAAACAGCCAGTATTTGCTGCTATTGGAGACCAAAGCCAGTCTGGATGGGTGAATGCCTGGATCTGGAACGGCACCGGCTGTGTTAATAGAGCAGAGGATGTTTCTGCAGCACACTAGGATGTGGTATTAATGGCAGGTAGACAAGTCGCTCATCCCAGAGACCTGTTTATTATTAGTTGCTTGGTTGCGTTAGCTCGACCTCTCCCTTCCTCCTCTGAATGCAGCTTGCATCCCACGCATGCATCAGCCCCAAAGACTGGGCTAAATCCCAGAGCAAACATCCTTGTGGAGAAGCAATTCTGAAGCCAAGCGGCAAACAAACATCCAAAGCCCTGGGGACGGAGGGAGATACGCCTTCACCACTGACAGGCGGGTGGGAAGGAGGGGATTGGAAGAGCAAGCGGCTGTCATTAGTGGAAACTCATTGTTTGCTCTAATTAGATGATTATCTGGGAACTGCTATTGATGTTCCAAGCTTCAGCACCTCTAGATCTGCAGCACGTCATTTCTCTCATCTATGGACTCTCTGCTCCCTTCCTCTTCCTGGTTAATGCACAGGAGTGGGTCACACGTCCCCAACGTGGGATTGCATTACCTCCGCCAGGCGCTCTGTCGTATTCAGACTCTTCAAGTCATGTTCTTTTAGTGTCTCCTTGCTCAGGGCGAGCGTGCGGGGAAAAGCACTCACCGTCTCAGAATGGAGATTGGAGCTCTCTCACCATTTAATCCTGGAGGGGCTGACCACTGACCCCTTCAATGAGAGCTACTCAGCCCCTTGCAGGGTTTGGCCTCTTGTTGATAGAGCCCCAATGCAGTTGCCTGGAGGAGGCAGTGGCTGAGCCTGAGTTAGCAAAGATGAGTATCACACAGGTGGACAGGTTGCCCTGGCCTAGGACACATTCAGCAATGTCCAGGAGATGCCAGGCTGTAATGCCCCTCCAGCAACAAGCTTTGCTTGCCGCCTGAGGGCACTCAAGAGGTTTCCAGGATGTAGCTTTGTCTGTCTTTAAGCAATGACCTTTTCGGAGAGCAATTTGGTTCATTGTCAGCTCCAAGCCGGCGGGCCAGCTAATGAACCTCCTTGCCCTACATGTTTGTGCAGTAGGGCTGTGCACTGTGAAGCGGGTGCTGCCTCTCCCAACAGAGGCGGCTGCGTTTTTCTGTGCAGTGGTGCTTGAGTTGATTTGCGTAGCGCTCTGGGGGGAGGAAGGCCAGAGAGGAGTTCGTAACACAGGGAATGATACAGAAGCGTGACATGCACATCGCTCCGTCAGCCTGTCCCCGTTCCCATACATGGGCACTGCAGCCTGGCACGGGACGATGACCCTTTCACAGTCTGTGGTGCCGATTCCAAGTTTGTCTTTGCACCAGGCCATGTGCTGCTTTCAAAGCCTCCCCCGCTGTAATCATCGCATGAGGGGTCTGATTTGCCAACAGGAGGTGAGCAGCTGCATGCGCCCAATGCACACAATATTCAGCCCCTGACAGACAAGCATGACCACCCAATGGCACACAAACATGGCTGAATAAAGCTATTTGCATGCAGAATAACCCACCCTGCATGCGCAGCTGCACTAATGGCATAGATCTGACATGCAATGGGGAAACCTGGCCCTGATACTGTTCCTGGGGATGCACATTACCATGCATGTACGTCTACTGCTGTTGAAGTTCTTAAAGGCCCCATGTCAGCACCGTATCTATGCATCCGACACCCAGTCAGCACTTCAGCTGTCCCATTGGCTTTAGTAGACAACTCAGGTGCTTAACATTAGACATGTGCTCAAGCACACCACAGGCCACGCTCACCACAAACCTTGGCCATATGCTCCCGCTAAGTTTGGTAAGGGACCACTCAGTGCAACACAAATAACTCTCCTCACAGGCCTGCAGGCTGGGAACTTGCTGCTTTATTTAACTGCATGCATCAGGACAGGAGGTCGAGGGGGGGAGGGAGTGACTCAACAGGGAGGGGTGGAGCATAGCTCCAACCCATAATACTCTTGAGTAACCCAGTTAACTCCTTGAAGGGCACTTTACTACAGTCAGCAACACAATCAGCGTGCCAGTTAGTAAATCCACTT
Organism: Trachemys scripta elegans; assembly: GCF_013100865.1. Classification (NCBI taxonomy): domain Eukaryota; kingdom Metazoa; phylum Chordata; order Testudines; family Emydidae; genus Trachemys; species Trachemys scripta. The sequence continues at coordinate 21,991,432 of NC_048314.1, forward strand.
CTATACGCTTCACCAGCTCATAAAAACCCGAGCACAGACCAGTTCATCCCGCCCCATCCGTTAGAGTGAAAATGCCCAGAAAAGACAATGGAGACAGGCCTGTCACACAAAGGGAGTTGGATCAGCACCACAAGGCTCAGGGGGCCTGAGGAAGGGACTCACTCCACCAATAAAGGCCGCACCACCCCTTGGGATGAGAAGCACGTCCTCCCGCATGCCAACGGCAGATGCCTTCAGCTAACACAGGAGGCAGCTTCCCAGGGAGAAGGACGTCATCAGCTTTCCAAGCCTGCCGAACGCAGAGGAGACTGATGAGGCAATAAGGGCTTGCAGCGCTCCCGTGCCACATTGAGGCACCAGGACCCAGTTTCTCTTCACTAGCATCCCCGTTCTAATTAACCAATATTTTACACTGAGCTCCCTTCCAGAGGAAATGGGGCTGGCACCTAAGATACTGAATATTCATCTTCGTTAGCTGAATGCAACACGTATTGCTGCTTCCCATGTGCTGTTTTGGGAGACAAAAACATCAGCCTCTCTGTGGTCTCTATGTACAGCTGATGTGCTCCAATACCCAAAGCACCTCACGCTATGCCTGTGCCCCCACTGCTTTCTGTGCCGTCCAACCCTCCCATCCTCTTTCCCCATCCCAGATCTTGCACCTTCTTTCACGTAGCTCTGTATACCCAGAGCCCCGCCCAAGGTGTGTCTGCTATGCACTTCCTTTCTCTCTTTCAAAGAACGCTCCAGCCCCCGCTCCAGCTTAGATGGGGTCAGGCTTAGCTGTGGCCAAGGACACCGACTGGTGAGCACCTGATTTTCAGCAGTGAAATCGTGCACGTGCACGACCTGCCGAGTGCACAGAAATGGTCGCACGCTCTATCACACTGTGCTGGATCTGCTCAGCTCTTCAGACATATTCCCCTCTCCTGGGCACGGCCACCTCGAGCACAGCGCTGGGTCCTGTTTTGGTGCAATCTTTATATGCCCACAGATATATTGTCAGCACGTAGCCTCTATAACAGATACATGCGCCACTCCTGATTTTTGCATGGAAATTGGGAAACCAGGGAGTGAAGTCACTGAGTGCGTCGTATGGCTTTGACATACACCCCGGTACGTATGTGGGTCTATCTGGGAGCAGAGCAGGTGGTCGCAGCTTGGGGGAGGGGGCGTGTGGAGCTCACAGGAGCAGCACTGACAGGACGAAGCTCCCTGGCACCAGCCCTCTCGGGATATCCCTGCTTCCCGCGCGCAAGTGCACTGCTCCCCCAAATACCAGACTAGGTCACCTGTGTGTGACAGTGCGGCTGGAGCAGCTGGCAGGCCACACGGCATAAGCCCCAGTGCTCCTCCCATATGTTTTTGGCCATGGGTATAGTTAGCTGGGGATGGCAGCACCCGTTTTATTACTGCACATGGAAGTACACTCAGCCACCGCCAGGGAAACCAACCCCAGGCCCACACATCTGCCAGCTGCTAATTAGAGAGCGCAATGTTAACAGAGAAAGAGAGGATTGCAATTCCCGAGTGAGCGGCATGGCGGGGAGGGGAGCAGGCACCACGCTGCTTTCATTCAACGCGCCAGGCCACTGGTGTCCAACTCAATTACGATCAAAACCTCTCTCAGGTTGGGTTTTAAGACACGTTCCCTTCACTTGGGGGAAAAGCGTTTTGCAGTTTGTCACTACACACCCGCGCTGTCATCGAGCCGAGAGACGCTCCAGATCAGGTTAGTTGGCTATTTAAAAAAAAAAAAGAAAGAAAGAAAACCCCCCAAAAACCACAGACAGAAGGATGTGGACCCCTTTAAGAATTTCTGTGTTCTTCTCTCATCTGCTGCTGGGCGATTCATCCTCACATAACGAATACTGATGCTGGCCCTTTACATTATAGGATTTGCCCATTGCTGGGATGAGCTATAACAGAATTATCTCAGCCATTTGATTTTTGTGCCATATCTTGAAGGAATGAAGCCTGAATAACTGAGGTCCCGTGTTGCTGACTTTGATTTAGGACAGTGATATATTTTTCAGCCCGGAATCCATATTTCCCCCTCCTCATTAGGAGCTAGAATCATTCAGTGAGCCCAACCCGCCTAGGAGACCCGGGCTGAAAAGAAGGAAACCCCAGTACTAGTGACCAGACCTAGGGACAGCAGACCAAGGAGCTGGGGGAGGTGTCATGAGCATCCCCACTTGCCCTGTACATTACTGCAGCGAAGCAGGATTATTACACATTCTGACCACTTCACACTGCCTTTGGAGCTCTGCTAGCGGCACCCTCTTGGTTCTAAAGCCATGTGACAGCCGGTAACTGCAGGGTACACACTGCCACATGACTTGGCTAGTGAGAGTCTAAGAAAAAACACATATCCCTGGGTACAATGATCAAGGAAACTCTACTCACCTCCTGCTAGCCCCATAGCCACGATCATATGTAAACACCACTGACAGCATGGGCTTGGTTTGTAAAAAAAGGAAAGTTAAGGCCAATTTTATCCCCCTGGTAATTCCATTGACTTCAGTGGCGCTGCAGGAGCGAATTCGGGCCCATCATTCTGGACCATGCCATGAAAACACCGGAAAAAGGGGTGGCGGGTTGGTAATGAGGACTGGAAGCTATCGCCCTGTGACCACAGCGCAGTGACCTATAGGTGATCCGTGGTGCCTGGCTAGCAGACGGGGACCACAAGCCAGATTAAGACTGGCTGGTTTGCTGGAGGAGGAAGCTAGGCCATGGAGCAGGCAGCATTTCCCCAGAGTGGATCATCAGAATCCCTGTGTATTATTATGCTCCCCGGACACGTGTCCTGCACAGAAAAGAGCTCACCACTGACAACCTAAAACCCTGATCCTGCTTCCACTGGGGTCAGTAGGAGCTTTCCCTGAATAAAGGCAAGCTTTGGCCTCCAGCCCCTTCGAGCCAATTGGTCAAGAAGCCAAGCAGGCCTGCCGAAATTGAATGTCTTCCGGATCCGCGTCGCACAGTACGGCCCCACCCTGCGCCATGAGGATGATTGGTAACGATTTGTGTCTCCCCCACTTTCCAATGCAAGCGTCAGATTTGGCAGCCTCCGTGCAGCAGAAAATCCAGGCACGCTGTGCCTGGTGCAGGCCTGCATGCTGCGTTCCCACAGCCCCCCTGCTAGCAGGTGCCAACCTCCATTCACCCGGACTGTCATGTTCACACAGCTCTTTCCTAGCTTTCCCCACATTTCCTGGCTCTAACTAAAACCATTACAACAATGCCGCTGACAACTGTAAACATCCCTTGTGCTCTTGCTCCTGGTCAGCCTTCCTCCTGGCTCAGCTCGGTCGTGAAGACACGTTACTGGGCTGCAGGCATTGCTGACGAAGACTCAAGAGACAGCCTCGCTTTGTCGTCAGTCTGAACTGCACAGCCGATCCTCTGCTCCGGAGCCTCATGCTTCTACTGTGTCCCCACTGGACGGCTGGCTCTTCGCATGCCAGGAGAGGCGGCAGATGCAAGGAATCAGCCCTTCGGGTCAGGGCCGGCTCCAGCATTTCTGCCACCCCAAGCAAAAAAAAAAAAAAAAAGCTGCGATCGCAATCTGCGATCGGCGGCAGCAATTGGAAAAAATAAAAGCTGCGATCGGCGGCGGCAGTTCAGCGGCAGGTCCTTCGCTCCTAGCGGGAGTGAGGGATCTGCCGCCCCCGAATTGCCACAGGTGCCGCCCCTCTCCCTTGGCCGACCCCAGGCACCTGCTTGTTAAGCTGGTGCCTGGAGCCGGCCCTGCTTCGGGTGGTTGCTAACAAGAATCCCTTACACAACTGAATGGCCAAATGGCCAACCAGCCTCCAAGTTCGCCGGCTCAAAGCTCCATGCAGTTCTTTGCACTGTCAAAGTTGCACCTGACCCTGCATTTGCCCCTTCGTCCTGGCTAGTCATGCTCCTAGAGCACACACACAGGCTGCATTTTCGTGTGCAAAACCTAGGCCCAGGGCATTCTCCAGATGCATTTGTGCCCCTGCAGAGTCCTAGGCCATGGCTGACAATTTAGCTCAGAGTTTGGCCTTAGCCAGAAGCGACTGCCACGTACCGACCAGAGACAACGTGACTCCCAGCCTGTACAGGGGGGAGAATTTATTTCTGAGATCAAGTTTTATGTAAACATATGCAAATTTGGTGCTGCTTTCCCACAGCTGGCAGGAGTAAAAGAGGCGCTGGGCATTGCAGAGCCTGGAGACTAGCGATTCGGAAAACGCTGGGCCTGGACAAAGCACTGGGGGATCCCTGCCGCAGAGGAAGGACAGGCTGGAACCCAGCAGCTCTCCAATTCTATTGCCTCCACTCGCAGTGGATGTTCAATGCAGATCAGCCACCGCGTGGGCTGGGTCAATGTCTCCCGAGTTGCGTGCAAAAGTTCCTGACCAGGAGCCCTGCCTAATGGTCCAGGTACAGAAGTGGGACTCAGAGCAGGGTCATAGTCCCACGTTGATCCTGAAGGATGCGTGCAGGAGCCTGGGGGATGGGCTAGGAAGGGCCCTAGGAGCACAGTAGAGCTGTGACTGGAGTCACGCACAGCTGAGGACGAGCATGGCACACAACTTTTAATTTCCATTTCCAAAGAGGTAGGAAACAGACCCAGACCCAGATGGCAACTCCAATCTGCCCTGCCCCGAGGACCAGCTGCAGCAACCGTCCAGCGTGTTCTGCAGCCCCCAGTCCCTTTCTGCATCGATGTCTCCCAGCAGAGGGCTTTGCATGATGGATGGATGGATGCTACCCAGAATACACTCAGCTCCAGCTGCACCCGTCTCTCAGTCGCACAGGGCAGAGAGGGAGAGACGTTGGATTGGAGAGAGAAAAGGGAAAGAGGCAAACTAACCTTGAGCACCTCTTGCAAAACCATCTCATGCAATTTAGAAGTGAAGCCTTTGCTATCTCTGCGCTCCCCGGGGCCAGATGTGCCCAGCACATCTCCCACTCCCAGGACATGTCTACACTAGAAACGCTGCAGCAGCACTGGAAGAGGTTTTCCAGTTGCTGCAGCGCGTCCAGCTCTCTGAAAAGCGGTAGCTAGGTCAAGGGAGAATCCTTCTGTCATCTAGCAGTGTGTCCACTGGGGCATACGTCGACATAACTACGTCTCTCTGGGGGGTGAATTCTTCGTGCCCTGAGGGAATGTAGCTAGGTCGACCTACATTTTTGGGTGTAGGCCAGGAGCAGAGACCCATCAGGGTCCTGCTAGTTCTTCAGCAGAGTGACAAGAGCTGCACACAGGATTTGCATGTTGGTGATTATGAAGAGGGAGCCTTGGCACACTTATGGACCTTTGACTGCATCCTCTGCAGCAATTTCACAACACCATTTCCTCATGACACTACATCAAACTGGCAGCAAGTGGGGGCAACCCGGCTTCTCCCATGAAAACTGGAACACTATCGGTCTCCTGCAGAGACCCTTCTGGCAAGGAGTAAGGAACTTCCCCTACCCAGGAGACTGGAGCAACCCACACACAACCCAGACCCTTTTCCTTGTGGTTACTGATGTGCTAGCTGCTATCCAAACACCCACGGGCAGATCCCTGCCCTGAAGCTTGCAATCCAAGGACAGACAAGCAGGCCGAGGCTAGAAGGAAGGGGAGTGAACTAGACACATTATATACAAGCCAACTCGATTCTCTGTGAGCAGCATGGCAGGAGCAGGTCTCTGTCTGGGCAGGCAGCAGGGAGAGGACACAAAGGTCAGTGCCTTGCACTCAGGAGCTGTGGAGTGAGCCACTCTGAGCGTCTCCCAACCTTTGCGCCACAGCCCTTCCACTCGCCGTCCCCGAGTTCTGATTAAAAACAAAACCAACCCCCGCTGCACCAAGAAATTAAAGTGCATTCTAATAAATCACCACAAACTTAGAAGATGCCATTAGCTATTAGCAAACACTGCAGGCCTATGGATCAAGGTAATTCAGTACGATATGCTTGGGCATGCAAGGTAATAGGTTTCAGCTGAATACCATGTGACACGTCTCTGCGAGGGGAGGTGAAATGAAACTGAGAAGGAGACCAGATGTATTTAGCTGAGCATTTCTGAGTTATTTCTTTTTTTTGCCAGTGCGCGTAAGGCGAAGTGAAGGAGCGAGGGTAAGGCAGGCAGAAAGAAGCAAACCGAAGAGCATGCAGCTGCATTAGACAGAGTCTGGGCAGGGCTGCTGCAGGCTCCGGCTGCCTCCATTTGGACTTGGAAAGTTTTTCATGGTTAAAAAATAAATAAATCCCCCCAAACAAGCAAGCAGCAGGATTTTCACAAGATTCTGCAACAACAAAAATGGTCTCTCTCTCAGGTGGGCTCACGTGTGCGCACACACCAGACAGGCTGCACGGGGTCAGAGCTCTCAGAGATGTGGGGGTTTATCCCTGTACAGCTCTAGGCTGAACTCTCCCTTTCCTGCCGCAGTGGCTTGGCACCAGGCCTGGGTCACTCCAGAGCTGCCCCCAGAGCAGAGGGCAGGGAGAGCCGTGTAAAAGGCCAGCCTCCAAAAGGTGCCAAATGCTGGAGGAGTTGGGGATTTGCTCACCCCCCACCAGATACCACAGACCCAACATTGCCCATCTCCCGAGGGAGGCGCCCGGGACAGCACAGAGCCAGGGCAACCCCGGGCACGTCTCTGCCTCAGGGACCTGTCTGCGCCCACTGCTGTAGTGTCTGCGCGCCTCAATCTTTACTGTAGTTTAGCTCACTCACCGCACCTCTGTGGGGCGGGGCAGGGCAGGGCTATCTATCCCCATTGGACAGAGGGGAACTGGAGCGCAGACACCATGGCCTGGCCTCCCAAGGGTACTTTGGCGTTTGGGGAGAAAGGAGGCGTTCCCTCCTAGCCTCGGCCCAGCGGTTAGTGTACTCCCCTGGGAGGTGGGAGAGCCCGGTTCAGGTCGCCCCTCTGCCCCAGGCAGGAGAAAGGATCTGGGCTGGGCTCTGCCCCCTCCCAGATAAGTGCCCTAGCGACTGGGCTCGGGGATATTCTGACACGCTCCACTTTGGATAAATCATCCCGGGGTCACTGGGGGGGAAGAGAGCAAGCGCGCACACATGAGCATGACTCTAGCCTCGCCATTAGAGCACGACCCCTGGCTGTGGGGTCCCCCTGCTCCAATGACACCTTAATTAGCGACCGACAGGAGAGACTGGGGAGCCCCGCCCCAGAGCGTCCCAGGGGTTAGAGGACACACGTGAGAGGTGGCAGGTACCTTGTGAACGGATGGGCCTGATCCAGCAGCGATGCTCTGAGTGCGCCTACCGGCTCGGGCGCTGCACGCCAGCTAGACAGCCGCAGGCCTCTCTTCCCTGCTGTGCGACTCGCTCGAGGGCGGAGGCGCCGGGACCCCCTCGGGGAGGCGACAGTGTGCGTCCAGAGGTGGGATCATCGGCACTGAGGGCGTGAGCGAGTTCAGGCCCCGACGGGGATCAGGGGGGTTTTAAGAGTCGCAGTGAAGCCAAAACTGGGGTTTAGGCACCTAAAGCCCTTTGTGAATCCAAGCGCAGACTTGCCCCAGGTCACACCGGGAGGCCGGGGTGGAGCCAGGAGTTGACACTGGTCTCCCAAGTCCCTGCCCACTGCATCCTTCTCCCTCCGTACACGGAATGTTCTAGCACGCCTCACCAGAGCGGGGGCAGGGCGGCAGTTTGCACACAACCCTCTTCCAAAATAGCAAGGGCCTGGCAGCCTTCACCTGTGTGCAGGACACGGAGGCTGCCTCCAGAGCCACCAGGGGCAGGTTTGCTAGGCAGCGAGTGTCTGAAACAGAGCATCCTCCATTGGCAAGGACAGGCCAGGGGTGGCGAGAGCGTGGGGGATGGGACAGCACCACGGCCTGGGGTGCAAACCAGATAGCACTGCTCAGTGCGATGGCGGCCAGAGGACCCACCCTCCAGCTCACCACAGGCACCAGGCAGATCAGGGGCATAGTTATCGTGTTTGCTCTGTTAGCTCTTCTTGCTGCCCTGCCCGGCCCTGGGTGCTGGGAGTGACAATTCCCATGATCCACACGGCTCCCAAGGCTGGCTCTGCCGTGCGCCCCCAGCTGCATGAGCCCGAGTGGCTACCCTGCTAGTTTTAGCCTCGGGCCGGGAGACCCGGCGCCGCGGGCTTTTCTTGGCAGTGCAGACGCACCCTGGCAGCCGAGGCGCCGCGCCCTGGCCACGGTCACACAGGGAGCCTGTGGCAGAGCTGGGAATAGAACCCGGGAGTCCTGACGGCCAGGTCTGGCCCCTCCCCCAGCCCATGATGGCCTCCTACCCCCTAGATCCCGTAGCGAAGTACAGGAGGGGGAAAGGGAGGCTGCTCTTTCAGGGTTACTGTTCAAGCCAAGCAGACCATCACCAGAGCCCACTCCCGAGGCTGGCTCTCAGCGTTTCGGAGTCTAGCCCAGCTACATATCATTGGCCTGTTCCAAAGCCCACAAAGTCCATGGAAAACACTCCCATCGACTTCGGTGGGCTCTGGGCCAGGCCCTTAGCAAAGAAGGGTCACAACAAAGCCTTGCCTCCTGTCGCCTTCCCCTGAGAGGCCCAAGAGAGCACAAAGCTCGGAACAGCGCCCATTAGCCTGTGGCCCCATCTCCCTGCGCTAACCTGGGGGCCACGTGAGCTGCTGCTGAGAGCTACGTTGTTAGAAAGTGCAGGACTCCGCGCTGCTCAGGAGTATGACCCAGTAATGATTTTCTAGGCAGAGACTGCACGGTAGGCAGGTCCAATATGCAGAATTTTAGGCATATTTGCACTATTTTATGCTATTTACGAGTAGAATAATGGCTGCAATGTTTAGCTCTTGAGAATCGATAATGTTAAGAGTCCTCATGGTATTAAAAGGCGGAGCACACAGCTGCTGGTACCAGCTTTTCAAGGTTTGCTGGGCATTCCTCTTGCCGCTCCCCCAGTCAATAATTGCTGCCCGCTGACTGCCGCTGAGGTGAGGGTATAGCACATTATGTAGGTCGCTGAAGCGTGTTCATGGCAGAAACACTGCAGTGCAGGGACTGCAGCTGTGCGAAGGGGTGTTTGACACCAGATCATGGGTAACCCAGGGGATCCCCATTTCCCAGCCAGTGAGACAGGTCAGGTTTTCATCAAAAAACAAATCTCCCCCCACCCCCACCCCACCCCCACATACCAAGAAAATTCAGTTTCCAGCAACAAAAATCCACAAATGTTTGCTGAGCAGGTGAAAATTTTTATTCAAGCCAACACTGTTTTGTCCAACAAGTTAAAATTAAAAACAAACAAACAAACAACAACAAAAAAGTAAAGGGAGGGAGGGAGGGGGCCAAGTCAGTTTTCAGCTTTTTGTTGAAAATCCTAAACATTTCATCAAGAACAGACGTTTCCTGTGGAAATTTCTGTTTCTACACATTGGCCACTCCCTAAAAAACCTCTACAAACTGGATGAAAAGCTCCACAAATCTGGACCAGCGCTAGCCATCAGCCCAGCACCTGAGGGAAGGCTTACAGGAAACCAGCTTTAATGCTTTTCTAATGCCGGTCCTAATTCTCTATTCGTTACCTGTTTTACAGCCGGGGCCCCAGCACGCTGGGGGCTGAACGACAAACTCTCCCCCAACAAGTTTACAACCTAAATAGACAAGTGTGGGAGAAAGCAGCGGCTGTACTACTGCTGCACAGCGGGATTAAGGGACTTGCCCAAGGGAAGCTGGAAGGCAGTAGCAGGACTGGGAACGGAACTGAACCTAGATCTCATGAGTTCTACGCCACTGCCTTACTCACAAGACCATCTCCCCCCCCACAAGGGCAGAGCATATTTAAGTGCAAGGGGAACTCACATTTTAAAAAGTCCTTTCACAATAAACTGTTTCACCAAGCACGGCTTGAAACATGCCTGACGCAGACAGGCTGGACAAAGCACCAAACACTTGAGGGGAGAGAGGCAACCCACCCCCCAGCGATGACTTGGGGAATCGAGCCCCACCTCGCTCTCCCTGACATACAAGAAATGTCCAGGGCCAAGGAATAAAGACCAGTCCACTCTGCCCCACACCCCTAGCAGGAGGCAGCCGGCTGCTGGGACGCTACACCTGTCCCTTGCTCCATCCCCATATCAGCCTCTAGATGTGGAATGTGATTGGTCTGTTGGAGGGCTTGACCTGGGACCCCTCCATCTAAGAGCATGAGCCTCCATGGCTAAAGCTAATGGGCGAGGCACCCCAGCTGGCAGCTGTATCCGATTCATTAACTACTCAGATGGACCAGCCCCACACCGTGGCCAGGGGGTTATGGGAGGCTCTCCGGTTGCCTCCCCGACCCACATGCACCCTGTGATTTTAAAGAGGGTGAAGCCCTGAGGGGCTGTCAAACAGGGAGCCAGACAAGGCCAAAGAGCCGGCGTGCGGCCCCCGGCACACGCCTGGACACTGCCCCATTTAATATTCCAAGCCAAGGCTGACTCTGACGTTTTGTAAACCAGGGAAATTATAACGTACATTGAATCCTGCGCCTGACTGGGTTCCACTCGAAAGAACGACTCCTCGTCGTTAAAATGCTCAAGCGCTCTAATAGATCTAATGAGTTACAATGACAGCTCGGGGGCCAGAGGGGCTCCGTCCCAGCACGCACAGCACTGGGGCTCTTTGGAGTTTGCTTCTGTTCTGCCCTTGTAGGCAAGCCAAGGCTCTAAGGTCCTTCTTTGCTATGGCCAGCAGCCGGTCAGTGCCTCCAGTTCTACCCAGCTTTGCCCGCCGCGTCAGCCTTCTCTGATCATTATTCCTAGCCGGGTGCTCTGGAGCAGTCCTTTCCCTCTGCAGAGGCGTGCAAGAGGAGGAGGAAATTAAGAGGACTAATTGCCAAAATAACAGAGCAGGCTCCAAAGGGAAATAACGCAGCCGTCGCGGAGAAGGTTTCTGCGATGAGTAATGTGGCATGGCGAGAACTGGAATCACATTCCTTGCTGGGCTAATGTCAAACACATGAGCACGTTTCCCCATCGACAAAGTCTAGATGCACCTTTATTAGGCTCCTTTGGCCACATTTCCTTAGGCTCAAGGCAGGAAACCTGCCAAACCAGAATGGGGCTTGATCCGGTTACCTTAAGGGGCTCTTGTCCCTCCCTGAGTCTTTAGGGGGCAGGTCATGCTCAGGCTTCAGACAGGAGCCGCTCACAGAACTCAGAGCTGCCCATCCAAACTCCACTGTAATGCGCTAATGCTGGGTCACGCAGACAGCAGGCTCCAAATTAGAGTGTTTGCCAACACACCTGTAATTCTGAAATTAAAGCCACGGGTGGTTATAAGGCACTCCGTTACCTGTAATCAGCATGGGAAGCAAGGTGGGAGCAAGCCACCCAGGGACCAGAGGTGGGATCCAGCAACCAGATTTTACTGTCCGACACCAGTGCCCTCCCAAGGAAGCTGGTGGAAGTAACAGCAGAATTTAGCACAATGGAGCAAACTTCTGGGGGTTACTTCCTGCTGAGGAGCTGGTTCCCTGGGGCACCTGTGTTCACCTACCGCAGGTCTCAGCAAATCCCCGACTCTCCAGGTGCTCAGCATTTCCTTGGAGGGGAGCGAACCCGACCCATCTGGAGGAGCCCGAATTAGACAATGAATTCAGTGCTGGGAACTCAAACTCCTCACCAGGTTCTTGGAAGCAAAACCAGTTAATTATTTACAAGGAACTAAATGATCCTACTAAAGCACCAGCAATCATGTTCCTCAGCCACAACTCACCGGCCTCCCTGGCCTCCTAATTTACATAATCTCCCCATTTATATTCCTCCTGTGAATCGGACAGAAAACCAGGGGAGGCTCGTGGAGAGAGCTGGGAAGCCTGAATCAGAATCATCAGGAGCCGGGTTGGAGAGAAAGGAGGCCCCTGCTGGGACTGTAGCAAGGACTTGCTTCCGTGGCCTGGCTCTGGGACCGTACGATGACAGTATGTTTCCAGTGGGCCTGTCTGGACCAGAGTGCTTGGAAGAAAGATGGAGGAGGGCTTGGTTCCAAACCTGGAAGCAGGAGAGCTACAGAGCAGCAGCATCCGAGTAACTGGTCACCTTCAGCTCTTCTATAGACTGTTGTCACAAGCTCAATACAAAAAAGTTAATGGGGTGGGGGAGAGGGGATAACAGGTGGTGCTCAGCTGGGATTTCCCATAAATCACTGAACAAGAGCATGAGCATCACAAAATTATAATTGTCAGAACTGATCATAGCTTCTCTTCCCTTGCAATTCAAGAGCAGATGCAAGATTGGACAAGGGCCATTATGGAAAAAGTAGATGGCAATAAATATGTTTTAATTTAAACTCCTTGAAACGTAGTAGTCCTGCGTAAACGCTGTGGCAGGATTTATGGGGCCACATCTGGCAGCCAGGGCTTTTATAGCTCACGTGCAGCCATCGCACGCCTTGGAATGGAGCGTGCCCATTGCTGAGATGCATGAGAGAGAGGGCAATTATTCCTTTGATGCGCCTATAACACAGAATTAATGTCACTGCTCCAGCAGGGCTTTGACAGAAAAATGAGGCACCCAATGGCACAGAAACTTGTCACAAAGTGAAATCTCAGCTTGTAGGTGCCTTCTAGGAAGCGAAGACATGGCTTAACTCAGGTGGGCGAAGGGCAGACATCTGCCAGTCTGCCCAGCTAGGGTGGAGCAAATCCAGAGCTGGGGCTGGGTAGAAATGGCTGTACGCATTCCCCATTTTAACTGTAGAGCCACATGCGTCTTGGGGCTCTGGGCGAATTCCCCTCTGCGCTGCGTGCCTGGATTTGTATTTATTCTATGGCTGGGGTTGGTGTCACATCTCTTCCCCCTGATGCCCTCTTTCCTTGGGAGCTGCTGATGTAGGTTCTGGCAGCATTGTCTGCCTCACCCCTTCCATGAAGGGCCTCACCAGCAGTGAGGGAGAGGGTCTGCCTGGCACCACGAGTACGGGAAGTCTGCTTCCCCACAAATCAGTGTACGAAGGATCCTCTTGGTTCCACTTGGAGGTTTTGGTAGATGTTAGGTCTGGATAACGGCCAGCCCAGCTGACCTGGGGGATAAATTTCCCCAGGTACCAGGCAAACTGATATGGCCATCACAGCTGGGTTCACAGTCAGGAGATAATTTTAACTCCAGCCAGAAATACAGACACAAGGAAGGGGCGTGCTACCCATCCATGGCTGAGCAATGGCTCTGGATGGGACACAGCAGACCGCGTTGCTTTACAGTGGTTAGCTGCTAACCAAAGGTTTGTTAAATGTCTCTCTAAAATGCACCATGCTTGTTCCTGCAGCCAGAGAGGTGGTGACTGGTGCTGGTCCCTCCTCACCTGGAAATTCTCTGCTGTCCGTAGGCTAAGTCCTAGAAATGCTGCTGACTCCAACGGAGGAAGGGGACAAGGCTGCAGCATGGCTTGGTATGTAGAGCACTTTCAGCTGGTTGGCACAGGCTGCCTCTCAGCATAGTACGCTCGGGCCGTACGGAGGGCGGGTCCATACAGCGCGTGCTGATTACAATGGGATGCAAAGCAAGCTGGGCCTGTGTCAGCCAGACAACCTTTGATGCTCCATCCCTGTGCCACAGCCCCAGGGCTGGCTCTCCCCTCCGCAGCTCAGGGGCCCTGCCGGCAAAGCCAGCGGCGGCACCAGCATCGGGATGAGAACACTAAGGAGGGGTGGGGTGGGGTGAGCTGGTCACATCTGGCCATTGGGGTTTCTCACCGGTTCTTGCCGTCTACCGCCAATGGTAACAACCCTGTCCTCAGCACACCAGGTGCAGGGAAAGCAGGCTGGGGGAGCGCTACGGGGCCATCCAGCCCAACCTCTGCCAGCACAGGAAAGGGGGACTCAGGGATCTCACTCCTCTCCGGGACCCCGCACTAATAGAGGCTTTCCGCCAAGGATTTCAAGGCACTTGACAGACTCCACATCCCAGTGGTGAGGAAACTGAAGACAAGAGGTTGACTCCCCCAAAGTCAAGTCAATGCCAGGACTTCTAACCACTAGGGCACGCTGCCTCTGAGAGTCAGAATTCAACCCAGGAGTCCTGACTCCCAACTCCTGGCTCTAACAACTAAACCACGTTCCCAGCTGGAGATGGCGTGAGCTGCTTTATCATGCCTTTGAGAGGCATTCCCTAAGCCGGCCATGTGGAGAGCTGAGACAGGCCATACCTGGGAGACTTGGCGACAGGCAAAGACGGACATAACCTGTTGCAATCTGAGGAGCCTGCACCCCTCCTCTGCCTATCCCCATGCCAGAGCAATGGCAAAGGAAGTGCTGGAGACCGAGCAGTCTCCCAAGGGAAGTCTCACATTTTTAGGACACGTTTCTTGCTATAGGGCTTGCTTGCTGCCGCGGGCTGGAACACCATGGCAGTAGCACCGATCAGTGTCTGCGAAAGGAAGTGACTGGTGTACATGGAGTTCCTAGCCGTGACAAGTGTTTGCTCTGTGGCCTAACGTGATTTGTGCTTCCTCTCGTGGTCAGGAAGAGCATGTGGTAAGCATGTTGGGGAACCAGGTTTGAGCCCTGCTGGAGACCTTGTCTACAGTGAGAATTTGTTCTTGTTCCAGCCAGGGGTGACCAGTCACTGGCTTAACAGGACCAGTGCAAACCCCCAGTGTAGACAGGAAAAGCTATGAACCACTTTGCATTGGTCCTGCTTGCCCCAGTGTAGGTAAAGCAATACATGGTTCTCTGACACAGTTATAACCACACTGGCGAGGGAGAAACCCATGTGAAATTGCCGGCAAAGTCACAGGTACTATCTGCAGTGAGGCAGGATCAGGCCTTAGCTGTATAGTGCAGGTGGCACAGGGCCCCAGCAGCTACGGAGGGGACTGCATGGGCCCCTCTCCTACTATTGCCATCAGCCCCAAGATGGAAGCGCTTGCTCCAGGAGCGGGAAGCTGCAGAGAAGCATGTCACCCTGCAATCCCGGCTGACCTGCTCAGGGTTTGTTTTGACAGGTGGCTGGGTGAGGGGCAGCTGCCCAGGATTCGTCCTCCACAGCACGCTGGCACAAGCTGCATGTTGTGAGGCAGAAGGCTCTGAACGGGGGCCTGGTTCTGACAGCAAGCTGGCACTGGCGGCCTGCTGCAGAGACGTCAGGGGAAGGGGGAAGAGTGGCGTTGCGGGAAGCGTGGCCATGCCAATGCTGAGCCTGTTTGTCAGGCTACTTACAAGGCATCCAGCATTCGACGCAGCCTTGCTTTAAAGCTCGACTCTTCCTAGTGTGGAGCTTCAGTCAATACGCTGTCTAAAAGCAGCCATGCCAGGGAACCCCTGAACCCACCCATTTTTAGCCTCCGTGTCTCGGGAGGCTTAGCTCCCTATGCAGAGAACATGCCTATTGCCTGGAGGTCAGTCGTAGGCTGCCCCATGGAGATCAGAACTGGGAAGAGTCACCCAGGAAGCCAGGTCCCTCATGCCCTATTTGTCATTTTTAGTTCAAAATGGGGCAGAGAGCGACCAGAGGGCAGGACGAGGAGGCGAAAGCTCTGGGTTCTATTCCCAGCCCTGCCACTGGCTCAGCAGGGCCTGGCCCAGGTTAGCAGAATTCAGATCTGCACCCACCTCCGGCAGGAGAAACAGCACTAGTGTAAACCCTGTCATGAGAACTTGCTCCAAGCAGGGCTAGATGAGTCAGTGGCGGCACAGCACTGGGGACGAATTCTGCTAGTGCGACCTGAACAAATCTCAGCTCCCATCTGCATCCCTTGGGGCAGTTATGAAATGTGGATGTTACTTACGCTGTTCCCAGGGGCTGGCTGGGAAGCTGAATTAATATTTGGCAAAAGGCTTTGAGATCCCAGGGTTAAATGTATTCATACAAACCACTGTGCCCTCTTACCCATGTCGGCATAGGTGTTACCCCTGGGTTAGGGCACCAGCATTGAACCTCCACTGACCTGCCTGCAGACTTTACACTAGACCAAGCAAACACAAAGGGACCACTCACTTCAGCCCACAGCAGAGCAGCCCCTGAGAACAGCCTGGGCTTTGGGGAGCCCTCACGCTGGAGCCAGGTCAGGCTGGAGGTGCACCGCAGGGCTGTGAGGGAGAAGCTTCCACTGCCCCGTCTGCAATGTGGCTCTAAGCCCCTCATTTCCATGCACATCGACTATTCAGCCCAGGTTCTGAGATCGCTGTACAAAGGGAAGGAGCCAAACGAGATGTGACGGAAATGTTCCATCTTCCGGAAGGGCCAAGCTCTGACCAAAATACCAACGTTTGAACTGTTGGAATCAAACAGCTTCACCTGGAAAGCCGGGATTCTGCTGGCGAAAACGAGCCAGCCGTGCAGAGCTAGAACTCCAGCTGACATGCAGCTAGTGTAATTAATTATACTGACCGATCGCTATGGGGAACGGCTGTTTAAAATGCATAGTAGTGATGGCTAGAGAGACACCAGGCTCCATGTGAATTAGGCTCTTAGAGTTACCTACTAAGATCTTCATTGTTGCTGCTATTGATCCATGCCTGCCCCCCTGTAGATTGCGGGCTACATGCTGGGAGTTATCAACCAACTGTATTTCCCACTCCCTGCATCCGATGAAGTGGGTTTTAGCCTACAAAAGCTTATGTTTAAATCAATGCGTTAGTCTCTAAGGTGCCACCAGGACTCCTCGTTCTTAATGCTCCTTATCGTTTGGGCTGAGATTTAACACCTTAGTTCACTTTTGGCCTGGTGAGTGCCTGTCACAGACCTTCCCAGGCTTTGCCATTGCTTTACACAGTGCGGACACAACACAAGCTATCTGGGATTAGATACATCCACCCATAGGGCCTGGGGTGGCCCCCACACCGAGAGCAGAGTGTATTTGTGACCTAGACCCCACTGAGCAGTGTCTCCCTGGCTATGTTCCCGAAGGGCTACACCAGGGGAGGGTAACTGGAAGGCAGCCTCCGAAGGGAGTGGGGAGGCAGAAGGGGTATTGCTGATTCAGCACATCCTCCCACCCATCAACTTCCTCATGTTAACTCCCAACCTGGACAGCCTGGAGTCATTGAGTCAACCCTGGGCCCCTGCTGGAGCTGGGCTGTTGGGGAAAGTTGGTTAAAACTCTTGGAACAACTTTGCTCATTGAAAAATGGCCCTTTTCCAAAGAAGGAAAACTAATTTTTTTTTCCATGAAAATGTTCAAAATCCTGTTCTCAGTGAAACCCACCAAAGTGAAAATGTTTCAGCTTTTCCTCCCCCATTTCTTTCCTTCCCCCGCACGCTTTAGTGGCAAAATGGAAAAAGACGGGGAAAACGCGTGAGAAAAGATAAAAAGGAAACAAAGGAGAGGATGGAGGAAAGACCCATAAACTGAAAACTCTAAAACCCACAAATTTCAAAACCCCAAATTTCCCCTAACAGTTCTTTGGGGAAAAAATGAATAAAGGGGAAACAAAACAAAAATTATTTCAAAATATTCCATAGAGAAACGGTGGTGATTTTTTTTCATCAGCTCTAATTGTGGGTGCCTTATGCCTAGGACCTCCATCCATCCCTTCCTCCCTCCCTCCCCCTGCGTTCATGTGGGAAGCCAGCACCCCCAAATCAAGTGCAGAGTTTTCACTCTCTGCCTACCGCTACATAAACTCCTACAGCATCATTTGTCAAGTGTTGATTATGAATTTATTTCCTAACAGCATTTACAAGGCAACGGTGAACTTCGCTTCATTTAATAATCGCTTAAACAATATTAATAAAGCCAGCAGTAAACACAGCTCTAATTTAAAATGCTCTCAAGGAATTCACATGCAACGTGTAGAGTCAGAAGCAGCCCCTTTGGGAAGATACTACATTAATCCATGATATCACACCACCCCGACAACTTCCATAATCTCCTCGCGTTGATCAGATACACAGACAGCTCCATGTTTTACAAGGTTTTTATCAACTAATGCACATGATGGAGATCAGAGCAAAAAAACAGTGTAGAACAGATGTACCAATTGCTTCAAAACCATCTTTCTGTTCCCAATTAATGAACTGCGCAGTGGCATGCTCATGGAGCTATCAGACAGCTGTTAATAATGTCAAAATCCAAACAGGGCTACTACAGTCTATTCTTTCCCCGCTGATGAAAGAACAAGGAAAAAGGAAGGTTAGTTTAGGACTACAAGCTGACCAAACCCACCCGCAAATAAATACTAATCTGACATAATTACTGAGCTCTCTGATACCGATAAATCCACAATTTGTATCTTTCTGATAACAACGCTAGACAAGTCGGCCCCTCGGAGTGCGCTAACACATGCTTTGCACAGGCCTAGAGCAGTGCAGCAGAGCTATTGTTCTGAAGAATTCCTTTTTGGGCCCAGATTCTGCTACCCCATACACAGAGCCACCAGAGGCTCAGTGGGATGCAAGTGGTGCACAGATCTTGTGCTGACTTTCTGCACGCTGCTGAATTTTCTCCATATCTGCACACATCTGCGATTGCTTCCACCCCATAAGAACGGCCATAATGGATCAGACCAAAGTTCCACCTAGCCCTATATCCTGTCTTCCGACAGTGGCCAATGCCAGGTGCTTCAGAGGGAATGAACAGAACAGGGAATCATCAAGTGATCCATCCTCTGTCACCCATTCCCAGCTTCTGGCAAATAGAGGCTAGGGACACCATCCCTGCCTATGCTGGCTAATAGCTATTGATGGATCTATCCTCCATGAATTTATCTAGCTCTTTTTTGAACCTTGTTATAATCTTGGCCTTCACAACATCTCATGGCAATGAGTGCCACAGGTTGACTATACGTTGCATGAAGAAATACTTCCTTTTGTTTGTTTTAAACCTGATGCTTATTAATTTCATTTGGTGAACCTACTTCTTGTGTTACGTGCAGGAGTAAATTACACTTCCTTATTTACTTTTTCCAGACCAGTCATGATTTTATAGACCTCTATCATATCCACCTCATGATGGCCTCTTGACATCAGTGGGAATTGCACGCATTTATCAGGACAGAACTTAGCTCTTTGGATTCCCCTGTTAATTAAGGCAAATCTTTGCATTAACAGAATGGTTTCCAGTCCTGATTCTACCACAGATTTCCTATGTGACTGGGGTATGTCAGGTCTTCGGATACTACAGTGGTGAGTGCAGTATAAGAACCTAGCTGGAATAGAATCCAATTCGGCTTTTAAAGATGTCACTAAATACAGATTTGCTAGGTAAGACCATAAAAAAGCTTTCGAAAAGTTCCATCTATTGGAGTTAAAAATAAGCTGCATTTTAAAATACTTCTCATAGATATTTATGGAATAGGTTTTGATGGCTGCAAAGAAACCAAGAGAGTCTATTGGTTAAGTTAAGAGTTTTTACACAGGATCTTCAGTGCACATTTACATGGCAGGCTGTACCTACTATATACTGATTTCATAAAGTCCATTTAAAAGCTCCCTAAGTGGTGTGTTTTAACAGCACTTGGATAAGTATCCCGGTGATCAGTTCATTAAGATCAACTGGTTACAGTCTGTGTTTTATAAAAACTCCTAAAATGGTACTTAAAAATCTGCCTTACACAAGTAAGGGGTTCTTCTTTTATGGCTTGTTTACATTTTTAAGATGAAACCAACCGAAAAGGCAGGGAATTCAAAGTGATAGCGAATGCTGCACGGCCAGAACCAGGCTGACACCCAGGGCTTTAGGCTGGGAGGAGGCTGACAGTGG
The DNA here is from genome assembly GCF_013100865.1 of Trachemys scripta elegans. NCBI lineage: Eukaryota > Metazoa > Chordata > Testudines > Emydidae > Trachemys > Trachemys scripta. The sequence continues at coordinate 22,011,051 of NC_048314.1, forward strand.
CTGAGGAAAGTGGCCACAGTCCCACTGAAATAGGGACAGACAAATGGCTTGGTAAGTCGCTGCCATTGTTTCAAGTTAATTTCAATCCCACTCCTTCCTATACAGTTTCAAAGTGTGTTTTGTAAAGAAGAAAACTGGTGCAACAGTGAATAAACACATCAGTTAACGAAAGAGGACTTTAATTCATTTAGAAGGTACATTCATTCACTTCCATATTGCTGTTCAAAATCTACTCAAGAAGTCTATGCGGTTGCTTTCACCTTCTGATAATTGGCTTGTACACCCAGACCCGTCTTGGCAATGGGGCCAATAGGCCAGATTTGCCTTACTCTGAACACTCATGGCACAGTCCCCAGCCAAAAATTACATTCAATCCACCAGCTCCTCTGAATTCAGCAGCATCACAGCAGAGGAGAGAATGTTCTGGGATGGGTCTTTCCTCACTGCCAAGCACATGGTCACAGCTGATCAAGGCAAGCTAATTTCCAGCTGATAAACACCTGACTTCAATGAGCAGTGCACTAATACCCTGAAATTCTTCAATCCCTGGCCCAGCAACTAAAAGGAATCAAACCCCAGAAACATTACAGTTCTCTTTGCATAACAAGGGCTTCTTTCTAATGCTGCCTCACTATTCAAACACAAGTTGATCTGGAGCCCCACTCTCGGACAGCAGTCTTATCAAATGTCTTTCTTGAATATACATCAGCAAATGTATAAGTTAAAAGCATGTGTGAAGGCCAATATATTTGTAAATGAAGAATTCACCCTTACTTGAAAAAAGCATCAACAGATTGTTTGCCTCATAATCAACAAAAGTGAGTGATCGTTTTTAAGTGATTTTTAAGGGTTTGAGTGAGTGTTTGCCATACAAGCAGCCCAGCGCTACACACAGGTTGGTAAGGGGATGCACAAAGCACGGGGGGTATGGCGGCTGGGTTGCAGACAACACAGCTACTAAGCAGCCTTCTTACTGCAGATGAGAGGACATGGAACCAGTCTGAACTGGGGAATCCCAAAGCCTTCCTACTAGTGTTGTTTTCCTGGATGTCCCTAACCTGTGTAAAGGGCTGTTTCCAACTCCCATGACTGTTTAGTTTACCTGTTAAACTTGTTATTGATTTTGACAGTCATGTTTGCCCTAGCACCCCAATATTAAAATATGCTATCACCCCCAAGAAGGGTAGCAATGGATGATGGTTATTAGTTATACTGTACGGTAGGACAGCAACAAAGCCATGCCCACGCAAATACAAACATGTAAATACAGCATATGCTGCTACTTACTGGTTTGGGAGCTCCTATGCCATTGCTCTGGGCAGGGTAATTGGAAGAGATCAGCTACTCACAGGCACGTATCCTAGTAGAAGGCTTGTGGCCTCTGTTCAGCTTGGAAGCAAATCCACTGACACAGCAAGAGATGCGGGGGAAAGGAGTACCCAGGTGTTTCTTATATAGCTAATTTTATCCCATGGAAAGATAGGAATTGTTAGCTCGCTTGCAAAGCATGCTGGGGTTTGTAGTTCTCTAGCACAGTACATGCACCATAAGAATTGTCACTCCTTTGTGAGGTGAAAGTGAAACACAGCTGAATGCAGACAGTATGGCCTGGGATTATATGGTACTCACCTCTTTTCTTCTCACTGTGCTATGGGACCTTGAGGAGAAGAAACTAAACAGAAGTAACTTTGGAGTCAAGAATCTGAAATCCACTTTTTCTGCTATTGATTCCTCTTGTGGGTGTATTTTGTTTAGTGGTTTAAAGGGCTTTGGTGATCTTTAATCTCCACATTAGGAGACTGAACAAATAACTGCTTAAACCTATGTCACGTCTCTCTCTGACATGTCATTTCCCACCCTCCCTCTCCCTCCATCCACACTGAAATATGCGCATGATGACATGAGTGCTGCTTTTATAGCTGGCTACCTTGTACCAGGCATTCTACATGATGGCTCCTAAATATGTAATATATAGATCATTACCCAAAAATGTATCTTAGCAATGATTCATAATCTATGTACATTACACAAATCTTTAAAAAAAACCTGTTTTCCTACTTCAGAAAAATTAAAGCATTAAACATTCAATGATTCATTCATCTCAATGATAAAATATAGCACATAACTCTCTATACAATAACAGAATCTCTATCTTCAATAGCTCCAACTATCCACAGCAATAAAGTGCAGCATTTTACAAATACAGTGGAACAAACAATAGTGACATTTACTGTTTCAGGACCAAGTGAGGAGAGCAAATAGCACTTTAGTTTTTAATTGGTAAGTGATCATTCTGAACTGATTCAGGTCCCTGCAGTTTATACTTGGGTTAATAAATGCAAACGTTTTAGTATGTGTCACTGGCAGTGCCAAGCATGACAACTGCAAAGGCGGAGAGGGTTCTGGCCTCTTCTGTTCCCTGCCTGGCCTCCTGAACCATAAAGGAGAAGGCTCAGCACAACTTCATTGCCAGGTTGTGCCCTTTTGATTTTCAGCCCCTGCTGCATACAGACACACTGCCGCCTGCCCGCCAGAGACTGGGACTATTGAGTTGGTGGGGAGAAGCTATGAACAGCTAACAGAGGCACAAGGGCTGCAGCACTCTTCAGAAATTCCCCTCTCCTTCCATAGCCTGCAACAAATGTTCTGGCTATTGTTGCCACCTGTAACGCCACAGCCCACCATTGTGTTCAGAGACACGTGCTGAGTTCTCTCGACTCCACACTACACCAATATGTCAATTACTTTAATCTCTGCTGATGACCTTAAGATGGCACAAATATTTGCATTCATTATTAGAGGCCCATTGCTGCAGCATTTGGACCGATTGACTCAATGAAGCCAAACATTTTGCTGGACTCTATTTCCATTACAGTATTTGCAATAGAATTATGTCAGCGATTAGTCTGTAAAACTTGGGGGGGGGGGGACATGTACCTTGGCCTCATGCATTTGATGAAGTGTCCTGGATGTGTCGTGCTCCATAAGCAATAACTATTTGGTGGTGTCTCTGTCGGCCAGAGCAGAACACCTCTTTTTGTGTTCACTTTCTATCAAGTGGTTCTCAGTGTTAGAAACGTAAATGAAAGACAGAATTGCATCAGTACCATTTCCAATTTGTTTTCAAAGCAACAAGATAATCAGCTCCCTCGGCTCAACTCTGCCCTCAGATGCGCTCAGCGAAATCAAAGGTAGTTTCACACTGAGAGTTAAAGATGAGATTTTGCTTTATAGCTGTAGACATCCTGTATACCAGCAGTACCACACCCTTTAGGGGCCAGCACCGAAAGCACAGCCATTGCCAAGCAGCCTTTAAAGGCCAGGGAGAAGAGGGCTCCAGAACTTTCACCACAATACTCAGGAGAAATGGTTACTTATTGTAACTGTGGTTCTTCGAGCTGTGATGCAAACGTGTATTCCATTACCCACCCAGGGCCAGCTCTAGGCTTTTGCCGCCCAAAGCAAAAAAAGACGACCTGAATGCCGCCCTTGAAAATGTGCCACCCCAAGCACGTGCTTTGTTTGCTGGTGCCTAGAGCCGGCCCTGTGCCCAGCCTTCGTCCCCTCTGCACCAGAGTCTCATCTTGTGGGCATTCGGTGCGGAGGAAGGGAGGTGGGGTCGGGTGGCGCTGTCTCATACAGCCAGGGGAGGGAGTATGGCCTGGAACAGCTCTTTACCTCTGTGAGCACTTCTAGGCAAAATTCTCCGGCTCCAGCGCGCGCGATGCGTATACACCTAACTGGGAGACACAGCTGCGTCTGCTCGAAGGAGAACGCCTGGCTCTCAGTACGGGTGTTCGTAGTCAAGAACTTTACAGCTTCCAAACAGCACAAGTTGTCAGAGCAACAACAGCACTCCAAGCCCACCAAGCTGGGCGTTATTCGAAACAGCAGCACTGTCTGACAGAGATGAACCATGAGACAACATCCTTAGCCAACTTGAAAACAACTTCTACACTAAGATGCTTCAATTAAACTCAAATTATTTCTGGATTTTATGACGTTTCCAAGTCGCTCACTTACTTTATGTATTAAATCAGGATATTCGGCTCGGCTCTGGAATATAATGTCATACACTCTGATGTGTGTTTATGATAACTAAAATACACTATTATTACTATTCTTGTAAAAGAATAGAGAGCAGCACTGTGTTTACTGCCTCGGCTAATATCTTATCCTTAAAAAACTACCTGCCAAGGAATCTCCCAGGCTGGCGTTATTCAAGGCAAGACTAGACAGAAAGCCAATCGGATTTTGGTAGAAATCCAACAACATATCTGGTTGCAGGGTGAAGTGTAGATGGCATTTTAATGCATCTACTCTACCTTTCAACTGTAGCCCTGTAGATTTAAAAGAAATTGTGTGGTGCCATTTACTGAGAGGTCCCTTCTGTAAATTTGATTCAAGACATTAGCTGAAAAGATTAGATTAGATTTGATTTATTTTATCCCTTATGTTAGTTATAACCATGAAGATATCCACTTTCAAAGGTTAAAAAACCAAAGCCATTCTCACTGGGTGGAAAAAATGCACGTGGTGTGAGAACAAGAGCCTGAAAATCGTACAGCTCCAGTCAGTAGCGGCACCAAGGACAGTTACAACTTGGCATCATTTGGGTCGGCTGGGAGGTTGCTCTCTCTCCATTAAGGCAGGATTGGATTTAATGAGGACGTCTGCACTCCTGTGCAATGAAGCTCTAAGAAAGCCCACCCCCTGGAAAGCACAGCACTATAGTCTAAAGACAGGAAAAGACAGAGACACTCTATGAGCTCATCTGCTCTGGACAACTGATCGGGTTTTGTGTTAATGAGCAGAAAGGTAGCAGAGGAGTCCAGCTCTCGGCTTGAAGGGCTTGCGCTAACGGAATAAAGCCACAGCAAAGCTCAATCATCTAATCAACAGCTGTGCAGTGCGATGGGATGGATGACAGCTTACCAAGCTGGGACGTAGCTACATCGGTGCAAATGGTTCAGCTGCACCAGGGCCCACAAGGATACGGGGGCGCTCAGATCTAGCTGCATACATGTATCCCTATTCATGCCACTGGCAGAAGTTCAGCCGCGCCACACCACAGTGGAAAGGGGCCGCCGGAGGAGAGCGGGTCCCGGGATAGGGAGGCAGCTGGGATTGGGGGCCCCTCCAGCTAGGGCAACCTCAAGCGTGAGCAGTCGGCAAAGATGCACAGAGAAGGCGAGAGGGGGAGAAGGGGCGGATATGGGAGATGTGCCCCCCACTTCTAGACATGGAGCCCCAGGTAAAAGCATTGGCCATTTTGAGGCGGAACTGGCTGGGGTGGGAGGTTGGACTGGAGCTGTGGAGGATGGGGGAAGGGAGTTGGAGTGGCGCTTGGGGGGTTCTGGATCAGAGCTGGGGGGATGGGTGGAGTAGGGGGCTGGAGTGGAGCTGGAGCAGACAAAGGAGGGACCTGGGGGGAAGACTTGTGTGGGCCTGAAATGAGGGTGAGAGGTGGATCGGGGAAGTAGGGGGCAGGAGGAGTGATTGGATCAGGGCTGGGGGAGTTGGGGGCTGGACTGATGGAGGCTGGAGGGGGGTTGAGAGAGAGCTGGTGGGGCTCAGAACTGCAGGGTTATGGGGGGATCTGAAGGAGGGCTGTGAGGGAAGCTAAGCAGGGGCTGAATTGGAGCTGTGGCTGGGCTGGAGGGGGTGGATTTTGGAATCGGGAACAGGGACCCTAACATATTCTTGCACCCGGGCCCTCTGGGACCTTGCTATAACCCTGCTACCAAGAAGATGGAGCAGGAAGTTTTCATCTTTATAATCAACTAAGGAGACAGTCACATTCTAGTAGAAGCTCCATAGCAACATAAGAAATGACACTAATAGATTCAACATGGTGCCAAATTAACAGAAATCACTAATAAAAGCATCAATTTGCTGTGTGCGTGGGCAAGCTGGAAAATAGAGCCATGGAATTAGGCAGAACAAAGAGAGAACATGTGGTGGAAAAGAAAACAGACGACAGAGATACCTGGAGGCTGAATGGTCACTGTCCAACAGACATAACAATTGCTAGTGATGAAACATGGAACAAGGTCAGACAGTGATGAACACGGGCTTGATTTTTCCATATGATGTTTCCATGAATGAGTGGAAAGATTTCAGTGGTAACCAGTCTAATAAAATACATCCAAGTACCAGTCGCTTACTGGTTTTCTCCCTAGGATGAGCCATCAGGATTTACTGATTAACCTCAGGACATCAGCATTCATATCCTGAATTAAACCTCTCTGGTCATTTTTTGTGTGCAGACTGCACTAGCCCAAGGGTTATGTAAAATTCATTTTGCTTTGGACTCTAAATAAGATTCAGAAGAAATTGCCAGAACTGGAGGATGGGGCAGAGCGGGAATGTGACTTTGCCATTAAGTGCCCAAAGAACAGCTCTGTTCTATATATTCTCTACAGGAAATAACAGGTCATGCAGTTTCCCAGTTGCATAAATACGTGGACTTTGGGTTACCAGTGATAGGTGACTGAACGTGTTGACTATTCTACAAAGCATTCTTTGTCTTTTAAGATGGGAGGCAAATCAGCAATATCACATAAGCAAGAAATAGATACAAGCTCTGAAAATCTCTATTACATCCATCAGAGCCAATAAAGCGTGGCAACATACAGAGACCCCTCATCTGAGTTTATTACAAACTGCAGTTTTGTATCTCACCTAGATACAGGGAGCACAGTTATGAGATGAGAAAAATGGATATTTCAGGGCATAGATTGTACCACTTGAAAGATCTAGGAAAGGCACTCACATTCATAACATTTCAAATCCAAGTCTTATACAAGACTGTCTGTATAGCACATCAATCAAGATGAGAGAAACTGTACGCTATTTTCTAGTAACACACTGCCAATCGCAAGACAAATGCCAGATGCCACAGAACGAGAAGTAACCATTTTTCAACTTGTGAATGTCTTCAAACATATTACAATGAAAGTGTGAAAAAAAGATCCTTTCAGCTTCATCTGTTTTGACAGATGCCAAAACTTGGAGCATGGCATTTTATCTTCATCCTGCAATAATCTTTATGAAACTTAAACAAGGCTGAGGATGGTGGCTTCAGCCTAAAATTACACTCTTCACTGCACAACACACAAAACATTTCAAGCAGTCTAGCCATTGCAGGAGAAAAGATTTGCCCTTAAAAAAAGGAGAGGACAACTCTGAGAAGATAAAAGTGCGGTGCCATCTGACATTAACATGGTCCAGTTCATATTGTTTCTAATTGGCTCCGTTTGTCTTCTTATTGCACTCTGCAGTACCGCTACGGACTACCATTAGTAGGCAGTTATAGGCTGCATGCAGCTTTTTTCCAATCAAGAGCATAAATTCTAAATGTTGCTTGTGTAAATTCATTTAGCCCATTATATTAAAATAGGTGTCAAGATGCTAAATCCTCCACTGCTGCGGAAATGTACCCCCAAAGGTCATTTTCAGAGGAGCCATAAAATCTTGTGTAATCTCTGGTCTTTCTAATATGCCCGTCACTGCAGTACTGTATCTGATTTTCTGCATGCCCTTAAAACTGGAAACAGTATCTTTTCTGTTAAAATGCATGTGAAATCAAAATATACTGTACTCTTTTGGGCTTTTCATCATCCTAAAGGACAGCAGGTTAGAGGATAGAATGTGTAGGTCCAAAGGGAGACAGAAAAAAAACAGTCTGACACCACTGATGTAGTTACAGCCCATTGCATGAAGGCAAAATCTGAAATATTTAGGAAAAGGGGATATATTATTTTGGGAAGCCCTCAGGTACCATGGTGAAGGATGTGATATAAAAACCTAGAGAGTGAGAAACTGTCCCAAATCATCTGGTCCATAAGCAAATATTGTTATACAATTTTCCCAAGACATTCTGCTTGTCTTTAAAAAAGGGTGTGCAGATCTTCCTGCCTCTTTCTCTTATTCTAGAACTAACATATTCTCTACTGCAGTCAATACAAAAGCCAATCTCCCCTCTCCATTTGTGTTGCCCAACAGGAGGCTTCCTCTGTGGTGCCCTGAGGTATCGATGGAGTACAGGTTCACGTACGGTATTTCATTGTGTAACATCTTGTGTAGGAGTTCAGCACCACAGAACTCCATCTGGGAGAAAACCCCAACAATGGTGACCTTAGTGATGTTTAATAGAACTCTGAAACCTCAAGAGGTAGTCTAATATCAGTGTAAAGATCACCACTATCAGTCTGACAATGAAGTATTATCATTCTCTCACCTCTGTTAAGGGGACAAGAGCATGGGGGTCCCAGGGTTCTCGTTGTGGTGTTTGGGAGACGATATGCTATGCAGACTACACACAGAATTTAATTAAATATCACAATAAAGACAGTGGGTCAAATCCTGTCTTTAGTTACACTCACTGCAACCCCATGTAGGCTTAAGTGGGACTTAACTGATGCCCAAGCTTTTTGCTAGCATGCTACATGTGAAGGAATGAATTCACCTGATTACCTCTGACAATTGAGAGATGAGGTAGGTGAGTTAATATCTTTTACTGGAGCAATTTCCAATAAAAGCTATTATCTCAGCTACCATGTCTCTCATCACCTGGGACCCATACAGCTACAATACCACTTGGGAAATTCTGAGATTTGCAGTTTTCTTTCTTTACCAAACCATAACCAGCTTAATGAAAACACCTATTAAAATGCCTTTTTTTTTGCTTGATTATTGAGTTACCTCAATCCTATTAGAAAGAGGAAACATCAAATTTCAAAATTTAAAATTCTGAAATTTAATCAAAGATCAAGTTTCAAAGCAAAAACTGCTGAAATTTTAATTTCAAAACATACCATTCAAAATCTTTTTTGCAAGTAGCAACAATTTTTGTAATAAAATCTAGTAGATAATTATTAACGTTTTGCTGAAATTTACTGAAAAATAGGCAATTTTATCACAGATCTGCTTGTGGGGCCCATCCTGTCCCATCTTAGATCCTTGTACAACACCGGCCACCACAGTCAGTATCTGAGCACCTCACCATCTTTACTGTATTTATCCTCACATTATCCCTGTGAGGTAGGACAGTGCTATTATTGCTGTATTACAGATGGGAAACTGAGGCACGGACAAACTGACTTGCCCAGGGTCTCTGAGAAAGACAGTGGCAGAGTACAGAATTGAACCCATGCCATTCAAGTCCCAGAATGCCTTAAACACTAGGCCATACTTCCTCCTCTTCATGTCCTGTAACTATGCTAGCTAGGTCACAGCATGGACAGCTTTCAAATTAGCCCTGGTTCTTGAATTCTAAAGAATAAAAGAAAGGATTTTTTCCTGCAGCCATTGGGTAAGTGCATTACCATTAGCTGCAATTATACATGGAAGGTTCCTTGTCAACAGTACCGAAGTTCTAAGTGTCACAGTCTTGCTAAGACTAGCCCCCAGTAAGGTCAATGGGAGAGCAGACTAGTGGGTCCCACGACTTCTCTCCTATGAAACAGGAGTAAACTATAGAATTGTGTTTAAAAAGAAATCTAGTAACATAATCCAGCAAGGATTACTGTATTCTCTTGTACATCTTTGTTCTATATATTTTTTAAAGAGAAATTTGAGGACCTATGAAAAGGAACAGCTATAGGTACCATTCCTGGTCCAAAAATGATAGCAAAAAAATCCAATATGCAATTAGTCTAGCTTTTTACTGTTAAATCCATTAGTTACAGTAACAGACACTTGAAAAACTAGCTCTGCACAGTTCGGTGCTGTACTGTGACAGAATATTAATTACAGCATTGAATGCTGGCCAGAACATGCTACAAGTACAGAGAAAATATGTACAGTAGCTGTTCAAATAATTATTAAAATAAAAAAAACAAAGTATGGAATTGCTCCTATCTGCAGAGCATAGTTACAGGGTAATATGCAGTGGCACAGAGAGCTAGTGCTCATGAAGTAAATAAAGCACTATACGTAATGAACAATTCTAGTTGTTTTCCTCTCCAAAGGACCAAACAATAGAATTACCTTCATTTTAATTTGCAATCTGGCCCCAGAGCATTGCTCTTTGTTATTGCTGTAACAGTGCCCAGATGTCCTGAAAGCCTCTCAGTCAGATGGAGCTACACCAATCTACACCCACTGAGGACCTGACCCAGATCTTAATGAATTCAGAGGTTTGCCATAATACTAACATCAAGGCCTAACTAAGGGACTAATCCAAACTAATGGGAGTCTTCCATTGACTTCAACAGGCTTTGCTTTCAGGCCCTATGGGCCTAACTCTACATGATGCTAAGTGCCCTCAGCTCCCAATCCAGTGGGAGTGAAGAGTGCTGTGCTCTGAATTCAAACTCAGGTTCTCACAGAGGCCTTCAGCCAAGAATGCCCTCACACTTGTCCCAGAAGATGAAATGCTTGGAAAAAATCTACATTTTTTTATTAATTGTTTTGGGACCATGGGAAATTGGAGATCTGAGTGGCGGGGTCCTCAACCATTCAAGGCCATGAAGATCATAACTAGTATCTGATCCTGACAACTGTAACTCACCTAGGCCTGATCCAGAGGCCACTTAAGCCCCACTGACTTCCCTGGGCTTTAGATCTGGCTCCCAGGCCCTGACCCTGAAAAGAGAACAATGTTGGGGTGAGCCTTTGCAGTTCTCTTTGCAGGATCAGTGCTCATCAATCCACATGCATGCAATCCTGCTGAAGTACCACCTATCAATTTAGAGAACTTAATGGAGCTGGTTTGGGGTATACGGGTGGGTAGGATTGATAGCCATTTTAACCTTTTCTTTTGACCTATAAGGGCAGTTGGAGTAACAAAGGCTGTGTGCAAAGAGCTGGACCTCAAAAGTGGTTATGATTTCAGCGCTTTAGGATTAACTTTTTTTAAAAATCCAGTATGTAGCTGCCGGCACCCAACAGACAAAATCTGTATCAATACACACAAAACAAAATACAGTTAAATCCTCATAAGAGAGAGACAAAGCCTAAAATGTGATCAAATGCATAATTTGGAGTTTTAGTTTTTAAAAACGCACACAATTTAGAAATGCCAGTTTGCATCTCCTTACTTGATTTCAAAACAATGTCCAGAACACACAGCGCGGCTCAAAAACATGTTGCTCGTGTTGTAGAAATTGGCTTCTCCAAGGCATTACTGAGCTGAAATTCCTTCTCTGAGGTTGCCCCTCTCAGTCAGTGCTATCAACCCCATGATGCCAGTTATTGTAACGTTGCATTTTTGCCCCTTTGTCTTCATAAATGATTTTCTATAAACTCTGAATAAAAGACGCAGTTTGTCATTTCAGCTATTTTGTATGTCCACTGGGGAAATAATAAACAACAGCCATTTCCACTGAGAGTCATTACGTGGAAGGGGAAGTTTGCAACAGTCACTTCTGAAGAGCATAAATCAGGGAAAGCTGTAATACATTACGGTGAATGTCAGATGGAAGAACTCAAGAGCCCGTGTTTCGCCTCCTGCAGCATGTGTTCAGGGATCAGTTTCCAGCCCTGTCATTGTCTTTTTTCCTTGATAGTGCCCATCAAGACCGATGATTTCTATAATCTGTAAGTTTATTGGCAGCAGTCATGCGGTTCAGGAGAGGCGCATGAGTAGCTGCCGTGAGGTGGAGTCCATCTGGCTGACAGGTAACCAGAGCTGCTCGGCGTTCCGTTATTCCTCGGCTGCAAACCAGGCGCTTCTCATCGAGGATGGCTAGATGGTATTCACAGAAATCAATCAATGATGCCACTTGCTCATGAAGTGGGAGTGACTTGTATCTTCTCTGAGCCAGGCAAAAGAAAGCTTCTATGAAGGCTTGCAAGCACATCCCTTCAAATAAGAAGAGAGTTTAGATTAGAATCGTGGCACAGACTTCTCTCACATGCTGCAGTCTTTTAATCTAGTATGTCTCATTTCTATACCTCTGTTCATCCCAAAGACTGGATGTGTATATACACACTCCATCTCTCTCTCTCTCTCGCTATTAGTTAATTCCTTTTTAATTCAAGCAGCAACTGCCTAGAATGGTCACAAACAAACACCCATCCTCTGCCCTTCAAAGACCAAAATGAGACATTTTCCTTGTATTTGACTCATAAATCAAACAGCTCAAAGATTTAAAAGAAGCGTCCCAGAATAGCAAACATGCCCAAATTGGGTTATAGATGGGTGACATTCCTGAAAGTAGAAGCTATTCATAAGGATATGCTGTGATCTCTACAAGCATCAGTCTGACCTGATAGTCTGGCATTTGGAGGTAAATGGCTACAGGAACTATTGATTCTAAGAGGTTGTGAAATTGAATTGACACAAGATCAGCCCTGATTCTTGTTGCTTCAGACATTACATTGAAATTGAGTCTGACACATACTCACATGCTGAGCTCCAGAGAATATAAACTGCCCAAGGAAAAAACAAGTCATATGTGCAACTGAAGTGTGTCATTTTAAACTTTGCTTTCTTAGAGATGGGACCAAACCAAAATCTCAGATCTGATTACACTACAGATTTCAGGGTGTTTAGGTTTATGGCTCTGTAAACCTGGTCCCATTAATGGGTGCCCTCAGTAATGTACAAGTGAGTTATCCTAAACTTCCTGTCCTCTCTGCTGACACTGCCCTGTGCAGCCACCCATACCTGGCCTGTCTGCTGAGATGCCCACTAAGGCTACCAATTAGTGAGTCCTGGTAGTGGCATTGGCAATGTGGACACTTCTCCACTAGGAACTGGACTGTGACTCACCAACTTGTTTCACATATGTCACCAAACAGCCATCAGATGGTAACAACTTGGTCTCTACTGACCTAAGCTGGATTCGAACCGGCACCTGGAAGTGAAAGGCTCCATGGTTCCACCATCACTCCTTTCAGCAACTCAGTCCCTCCATTTTTTTGTAAATTGACACTCTGTTGTTGCACATGCAAAAGCACAACTTTCCAGTCCACAATTCTTTGCAGATGCTTTTCCTTTCTAACTAAAGGAGGCCACAAATGGGAGGTTAGGGCCTGGCTGGCCACACAGTACTTCACAGGCCAAGTGCAAAGACTGGAACCTGCATGTGAGCACAGACGGGCTATTCAGCTCATGGCATCTAAGTGCTCGGATGGGTTCTCTGCAGCAGGAGCTGGCCTACTTTGGCTTTTCTAAAGTCTCTTTCTCTGGCTCCAGGGAAAGCTGCTCCTGTAATGGTTTTGCATTCTTTAGATGTTTCCCGTCAGTCCTTACTGCACTAAGGACTGGTACTTTGACTTGAATATTCTTCATTAGATTGCAGATGAATACTCAGATTCTCTCTCCTCCCCAACAACAGCCCTTAGCTCCTGCTGCCTTCTTCACCCCTGCCTTAGTAAGACTAAACATTCAGCTGAAACACCAGTGTTAACACCCCTGTTTTAATGAGAGGTGCCCTGAGATCTTTAACAACCAGAAGGGGTTAGGCGCTCAGATTTCTCTCTCATCCAGGAGATGGCCCCTCCAGCCACACGCACAGCATAGTATGGACACAGAGGCAAGAACCCCTTACTGGATCACCATCACCACTGCCTCCAAAAAGCTGGGTTCTCCTTTAGGTCTGCTATCCAAGTACTAACTCCCACCCCTTCTTAAATGTGTACGATGAGAAGTTCACATCCCAAGGTGGGACAGACGAAGGCACACAGAAGATTGATCACATGCACCTCAGTTATTCTAAAAGCCTGGCTTCCCCAGACCGCTCCAAGAAAAGAGTCTGCTAACATTACTTGTGGGACTTTTCTACATATCTCCCAGGTGAGTGTGTAATTTCACTGATATCAGGAAAGAGATTCTGCTTAACCTGAACAGAGCCCTCTAGCACAGATGATCTGTTGTAATTGCAGGAAACCCAGGCTCTTGGAGTGTGCAATAAGGGAAAGCAGAGCAATGGGAAAGATTCCACGGCAAAGTTCAGCTTCCCCCAAGCAACCTGCAGAGAAGCCAGACACTGCAGAAACAGGACTTCTAAGGTGTCCTCTGATTGCATCACAGTAACAGCATGTTACAATGGTCAAGGGAAAGGGTGGCTAATTCCTGCATTTTGGAACCTTGTCGTAATACCCTATTTAATTCTTAATTAAGGACCTATGCACCGCCGTACCTTTTCAGAATGTCAGCAACAAGGAGCTGTCATATCTGGTTTGCATCGTAACTTGCTCACCCAGTTAGAGCACACACTTAAGGGGATTATTTTAAGATCAGATGCTGAGGGGTTTTTTTAAAACTCAATTTAGGTTTATTGATGTTGCAAGAAAAAGCATCTTTTTAAACATTACAATTACAGTCTGAAGTATAATTTCTCTTAAATAAGACAGCAATTGGGGTCACTTACAAGCTCTGTGGTGAAACAGCTTGCAAAGAAATTGTTGGGTTATCTGACAGCAGCAGCTGCCAGCTCAGTACATTATTTTATCAGTCATGGTGAGCTATCATGTGGGGAAAAGGGCCGATTCGGTAGCATACATATTTTCCCCCCATAAGTGACACTCATGCAGAGTATTTAATGGAAAAAGTTAGAAGCTGCTGTTTTACAATAACAGAAACAGCTATTGTGTGATTTACAGTTGGAAGTGGGCCAAATTCAAAGCCAAATTGCCACAGATAGTTCAGGAAGATGATTATATACAGAAATATTACATTCCATTTTTATTTTGTCCTGAAAACTTCTGGTTCACTGTAACCCTAAACAAATCTGGTAAGTCTTGGATGCTGAAATCCTGGGCTTGAAGGTTCTCCTGCCTGTGATTCTTTTGCTAATACAATTCTGTCAACTAATTTAAAATAAAAGACTTAGTCACACAGTGAAATTCTAAAGAGAAATCTGCAGGTTTTCTGTACGATTCCTCTCTGTAGAAACACCACCACCCCTCCCTCTGTACAGACAGTACTTTGAGTACCTGGAAACCTCGTTACTGTTTTGTGACTGTAAAAATCAGGGGGTTCCTTATGTAGCTATACCAAGTACAGTGCAGCGATTCAGACATTATTAAAAATCTGATGAATACTATCTTATTTGCAATATATATACAATTTTTCCCTCTGATATTAGGACTACATTTGTTCCCTTTATCACTCCTTTGAGCAATATATTTTATGTATTACTCTTTGTGCCATATGTGTATGGCAGCTGTTATATATAAGGTTAATATACAGTAGAGTTTATCTTCTTATAAACTAGGTAAAATAATACTTGTCTAAGGGTGCAGGCTTCATTAACATCTGTGAAGCACTTTTAGATCTTCAGCAGGATCTAAGTATTTTTACAGGTGTGATATCTGGCCACATTCTAGCAAATTACCATTGTGTATCATTGAGACACTTGGTGTTTATGTAGGAGAGAGATAAGAGCCATTTTGTAGAAATAAAATACTGATAAATCATGGAAAGGAATTCTCAGCTGGAGTGATTTTTTATTATTCCACCGCTTTTTTCCTTTAAAAAAAAAAAAAAATGTACATGCACACCTGTATGTGTATAATTAGAATAAATATACGTGTGTGTGTGGAGGGGGGGGTTGTGTGTTTTTTATTGGGGGCGTTGTTTTTATGTTCTAAGTACACTAGGTTTTGGTCTTAGTTGAAAGATAATAGCCTGACAGCTTTTTAGACTCAAATGCTTGCTTTACAATAAACTAAACTAATACCACCTAACTCTGATACAGTGCTTTTCATCAGCAGAGTTCAAAGTGCCTCACAATCCTTAGTGTATTTATCTTCATCACAACCCCCCCTCAGAGGCATGCCAGTGCTATTATCTCCCTTGTTCAGATGGGAACTAAGGCACAGAAAGGGTAAGTGACTTACCCAAGTCACAAATGGAGTCTGTGGCAGAGTAGGGACTGAATCTGGGTCTCCCAAAACCTAGGCTAGTGCTGAACCACTAGACCATCCTTCCTTTCTGATTCATAGAGCAAGTATACTATACAACAGGCAGTGGCAATGCAAGGTTCCCTCAAACACCCCACTGTGACTCAATTCTCACCTTGAAACACCACCTTTGTCATTGTGAAGGCATTAGGTCTCTATAGTCATTCCATCCATAGTTTTACAGCTATCGCTGCCAACAAAGGTGTCAATGGCAATGGTATTTTTTGAGATGGGGACACCTGTCCAGTAAAAAAACACCAGACTTATTTCACAAAAGCTACTAAGCAGCTGTCAGAAACATATGGCCTGATTTTCTTATTGGAATGTGATAGCGATTTTAGAGCTTAAGTTATAAAACACTCGATATATTTAAGCCATTACTGAAACAAGAAAATCACCTCTGAACTCTGCTATCTTGACAAATTAGTATGTCTCAGGTTTACACATGTGAACAGAGCAAGTAGGGAAATCATTACCCACTAAAGACAGGCTAGTGAAACTAACAAACAACTATCAGACAGAAGTACGCTTTCTTCGTTTCATTAAATGACAGACAAGCCAGCTCACTACGAATGGTGATTAGCAAGCTGAGGCTAGTCCAGACTGAAAGGTCAGCCTGGCCTCCCATTAAACAATGTAATTTATATTTCACCAGAATACAGACACACATTGCCTAGAGTATTGCTAATTTAGCTGAAGATGTCACAGCATCAACTCATCGTTCATTGTGATTGTCTCATGGGACTTTGGGTGTGTAGAATGCGATTGACTGCTCATGTTTTAAAAATGTATTATGCGGAAGTGATTTGTTTAGTTACGAAACATATTTTGCAGCATTCTTAATTATTTATTGAGGAAAGCAAACCTTGTCTCCCACTAATAAAAAAGGGTGGCAAGACTGTTAACAGGTAAAGTGATCTTAGATACTCAGAGAAGATAAAAACTTCTGAAAATTTTTAAAATATATAAGCTCACATTACCTATCGACAGTCTCCAACCCTTTTTACTAGCACAAAGCAATGCGTCTTTGATTACATAATCCAGAGGCCAGTTAGTGTAAACACAGGTGTAACATTCAGCATGTAGCCCACATTCTGTTGCTTTTTTCATAAGTGATCATTTGAATCCAAAATGCTCACCAAGGGCCAAATTTTACAAAAGGGGCCACTGATTCTGGGGTTTCCATTCTGCGGTGTCCAAGCTGAGACAACTTTGGTGATTCCCAGAAATGCTGAGCACCAGCAGCTCCCAACTGGAGTTGTGTGTGCTCAGCAACCACAAAAGAAACAAAATGTACCCAGCAGAGTTTAATCTACTACCTTGGAGAGGAACATAACAAAGGATACCAAGCAACAGTGTTGGGCTGGCTATTTTAATCCTGGCATAAGAAGAAGACAGTCGACAGCAGGGGTCCGTTGATTTTCTCCATTTGAGCCTCATGCTCAGATGCCATGGTGATGGGTGCCATATAAATTCGCATAATAATAATAATATTTTGAGGGTACACAAGAGCAAGCAGCTTTGTTTCCTATTTTACAGAGCTTAATCCAGACAAGAATTAACGGAAGAAAACTATTGTCTATCTCTAGTAGCCAAACCTTCCCATAAGCAAATCATTTTCTTTGGTGACCGCAGGAAAATACGTAATGCAATTTGCGTTAAATAGCAGAAAATGCAGCCATCATAATAGCATCTCCACTGTCCGATATTGCAAAGTCATTTAATGGTGCAGCAGTAATTTGCTGAGCATTTAGTACAAAATTGTAAGTTAATCAATTCGGAAAACGAATTTTGCAAAGATTTTTGAGGAAAAACCCTCCTCTATGCTTAAATATAGAAAATGTTAAAACCAAAGTCAACCCAATGATTTATGTGTGTGCACTCAACTCTAGGTCCCTTGGGTTATCAATGTGTACTCAAATCTATTATTACCATTGCTCACCATGGGAAAAAAGTAATTACATAAAAGAAAGTCTACCCTTTAGTGGGAGCAAAGATAAGTGCCACGCTCAGGAAAGAGGAAAATGCTGAGATTTCAGTTCGCTTGTTTTCCTTTGAAAGGAAGTTACAAAAACACCATTATATAAGCAGATGGAATAAACACATAGCAACCCTTAGAATAGGCACAAGTCAGCTGAATACAATGGTCCGTTTTTAAGGCTAAACAATGAGATTTATACTGCAGACATCTGTGTGGTACATTGGAGACTTTTGTTTAAGGGAGATGAAACCACTTTTAAGATCTACGTGTAAAGCCACAAAAAGCATCAGGTGAATAATATATTGAGCATGTTAATATACCACTGTTTAGAATACATGTCTTTCAAAGAATTCGATGGGACAGCTTATACAGAAAGTCCTTGAGCCTGAGAAATGGAGTTTGTATTGAATCCTGCCCCAGCTGGCATCAGACTCTGTACCTTTCACTGGAGACCCTCAAACCTATCATTGTTATTCATTACTTATACTGCCCTCATCAGGACGAGGGCCCTACTGTACTAGGTACACAAAGACATAGTGCCTGTCTCAAAAAGCTTGCAAACTAAGAAAACAGAAAACATAACAACATACAGAGGGCAGGTGAAATCTGGACATTAAACTTTGGTAGATTTCTTTTAATGAGTTAAGCAAAGGATTAAACCTCACAGCCCCACTGTGTGGAAGGTAAATATGAATACTCTCATTTTACAGACCACTAGACTGTGGCACAGAGAGGCTAAGTGACTTGCCAAGGGTCACACAGCAAATCAGTGATGAAGCCAGGAATAAACCCTCGTACCCTAACAAACGTTTTTCATTTGGCTTTTGGATTCAAGGGGTTCAGCGCTGTTCTTTCGGAAAAACCTTGTTTGCAGCCTTTGCCCTGGGGTTGTTCTGACTCCCTTTCAGCTGCCATATTTTTTATTTAAACAAAAAATCCAGGTGAGCAATTTCTAATTTGCCTGACAGAGACTGTTCAACAGAAGGTGAAGTCTAAGTGACAGAATGCCCTGGTAAACTCCACTCCAAGATTTCTGGTACATCAAACTTGAGCTCTCCTCAAGGAGGAGGAGGGGGTTCTCTTCATACTCTCTCTCTTGGATTAGTGCTTCCTCATCTCTCACTGGGAAGTGGGAGCCTGTAAATATTTTATTACAGGCTCTTCCATGTCTTCAGCCTAGAGTGGCCCTTCTCTAAAGCTGACTCTAGCAGATTGCGTCTGGAAAGTCATCAGCCCATGGAAACAGATGCAACTCTCACAAAGCCTCTCAGTCAAATTGAGAACTTATTTAAACTGTGGTTTAAAATCACAAGTTGGACGTAAAGAAGTTCGAAAGTGGGTTTTAATGACAAAGCAGTCTCACTCTGACTGATGGCATTTGGTGGATATGCAAAACTAGGCTGAGTTCCATGCAGGGGGTGGTTGTAGCAAAACAAGCGACTCAGGGGAGAGAATAGGATAAAATTGGCTCCCTGCTCCATTTGCTTGCTGTTATTTGACACTGAGGTTAGCATTCTACAAAACACAAGCATCAAGACTGCTGCTGTCGCCAAGGCCCTACAGACTACAAGACAAGACACAGAAAGATAAGAGGCCCTGGGAGAGCCAGAGGAAGGACTTTATGGTTTATCTCTTGATCCAGTACTTTTCTGTGTGTGCCATATGGACCTCAGGGAAGAAGTGGGTCTGTAGAAGAGATCAAAATAAGGAAGGGTTTTCCATGCACTAGGGCAGAATGGTACAAGGCATGAAGGCAAAGGGGGAGAAGGAAATTATGTAGTGTCAACCCTTCACACCCTCCCACCACTTTGAAGGAGCGTCTCAGTAATTCTACACTCACTAGACTGGGTACAAGTTGTTCTGCTTTACCTTTTACATCCATTTCAGGATTAGTTTGTACCTGATGTGGAATTTATGCTGCGGCTTACATCCTGACTGACTTTGGCCCGCTGCTCTTCGTGGCTGCCTACTCTGCGTGCTCCTGAGGTATAAAACCCAACGGGCAGACCTCCCCCGGGTGCTCTGCACTTTTGTTTCTCAACAGAGGCTGCAGATATGCCACAAACCCCGGAACATGACTGATGAGGAGTGCTTACATCTAATAACTGTCTCGGCATGGCTAGTTTCACATCATTTTTTTGCTTTGTTTACCTGTGTACCGTTAGGGGTTCCAAACCGCTTTGGTTGACAATACTGTCGTTCACATTTCCACTTCCACAACAAAAGTGACATGAGGACATTATAAACCCAAGCCTTTAACATTTTTAATAAAAATGACAATTAGATTGGCTCATGAGCAGCAGAGAAGCTATTTAGAGATACCCATTGTTCAGTTTCATCAGCGTCCCGAGTACACAGTAAAACTCTAATAGAGAAAAAAGTCATTTTTAAAATAAATGTCATCATTTTCTAAATGTGGGGGGTTTAATTGGCCTTTTAACACTCTCGCTTCCTTTATGGGGCCTATGTGGGAGTCTGTTCAGCTCTAGCTCCCCTCCATGCAGGTTTATCTTCATTCAGACAAGTATCAGACATAAGGAGTTTATTCTTCCCTTGTTGTGTGCACATAAGTTTCATTAAGCTTATTGAAAATTCTATGCATGCATAAAGAGGCCCCTTTAGAGCTTCAAAACAGACTTGTGAGATATACCAAAAACTAGTCTATTGTACATGGTTGGTATGTAGAGTAAGACAAAGTATAAAGCTGATACTGATGGGAATAAAGGTAGCAATCTAGTATAAACATTTTAGGTCCAACTCTTCTGCCCCTGCAAAGCTGAGGGGAACTGTATTCTTAGATGACAAGCTTTTTGGGACAGGGATTGTGACTTTATAGGAGATTATACAGCACATAACACTATCAGGCTCTAACCCTGCTGGGGGCTTCTAGACACTATTGCAGTATAAATGTTTAATAAGAGTAATACATAGTAATAATACTCTGCTTTAGATAAGGGAATTATCAGAGCAAGGAACAAAATTCTTATTGCTAAAGCCCACGTAAAGAAAAGATGACAGGACATTAGTTGGGAAAAGTGCCAGACTGGCTAAGAGTGTCAAGAGTGACTAATGATTTTTGGGTGTCCAGCCTGAGACACCCAAGAGGGGCCAGATTTCCCCAGTGTCCTGAGAATCCACTCTCGGTCTCAAATTGAGCACCCAAAATCACTAGTCACTTTGGAATAGTTTGGCCTCTAGTCCTATTTATCCACGCACATTCCAGTGCAAGATTGTCAAGATGGAGTAGGCTGGGAAAGACTGAATGGTCTGTCTTAATTACAATCATGTACCGTGAAACCCCCTACTTTAAAGGGCTAAACCCCATTAGTACCTTAGAAGTGAAAGGCTCCATATCCCATTATCACTCTCCTGCATTATCAAGCCCCCACGGCTTTAGGACTAAACTCAGAACTGGTATAAGCAATTGCAACTCCACAGTCTTCAGTAAGTAGTATCTGCTTCCATGAGAACTGAATTAGCCCTTAAGGTCCATCCAGAACAACATGAAGAGACTAAGCAAATATTTGTATTATTTAATAGAATGGCAGCTCCCCAAGGCTCCAATCAGGACCGGGAAGGCTCACAGTACTGGACATGCCCACAGACAGGAACTCCCCCTACCCCAAGCAGCTGACAGTCTAAGCAGACAAGAAACACGGGAAGGGGAGTGAGGGAGCCAATCAAATGGATATATTTTTAGGGACACTTGTTGGGGAGGTGCTAGTTTTCTAACTATATAGATAAATCAGGACTTTCCCCATCTGCACTCAGCCTAGCCACTAAACATTTGCTGATATCTTTAAGACATCATGGCAAAAGTGGGTTTTGAGAAGGGATATGACACAGGAGAGGGTAGCAGTGTAACTGATCATTGTCATGCATAAAGGGTGTCATCTGGAGACAGTGGGAAGGCAGTGGTGGACGGAGCAGACAAGTGGCAACTGAGGCTGGCATAATCAATAGAGCCCAGAGGATGAGGCAGCAACACAAGGAGAGAACAGATTGGTTAAGTAGGAAGGGACAGAATTAAGACAAGAAGCTTGAACCTGGGTAGATGGTAGAGGGGGAGTGAGAAGATGATCTCAGCCGTTGCATTTTGTGTGGGCCAGAGGAGGAAATGGAGGTGTGAGGGAAGCCAGAGAGGAGGAGGATGTTGTTAGTTGGAGTGTAAAGAAAATAAATCTCTCTTTGTTTTGCTGACCAGAACAAGGAGATGGGAGAGAAACACTGATAAACAAACCAACAATCTGTGCTAGCACCATTACAGGAGCAAACTGTACAGATTTTGCTTATACACAGTAATTTAAGATGCAAACAAAACATGAAAAACTAATCCAGAATTAACAATGGGCCAGATGGCAATGCTAGTTTGAAGCAATAAACATGAAAAACAGCTTCCTTCTGCTACTACTGATCAATTTCCCTATTTAATAATGTAATCAAAAAAGGCATGTTTCTGCTACCACACATATTCAGCAGTAGAGATGGGGTTTCTTTTTCTATTTTCTTCTTCTTTGCTTAATGCAGCAGCAAAATTTCAGAACTCATTTAAAACATGAGAACTCTTAGCCCTTAAAATGATAATTAAGATGAATACTTACCCTCAAAGGTTCAGATTTAAGCCTTGCTCCCAATTGCCAACAAAGCTGTAGTAAGTTAGCTGCCATCTGCAGTACCTTGATAGGAACACCTACCTTGCTGCTCCAGTGAATTTTGTTATTTAATGAATTTCTCTTTTAAAAAAAAAACAAGCTTTTTGATATCATTTACATTTGGAGCCAATTTAACAGCTGAGATGTAGTGTAAGTTCCTGTTACAATGCATCATACATTCCTTGCTCATCACAAAGCCAAGGACAGAGAATGAGAAGCTGAAGGGTGGAACCTGCCATCTGAAAAGTAAATGAATGCAGTACTTGGATTTTACCAAAAATACCCAATCGGGGAGCAGAAGTGACCAACAAAGCAGCTAGACATCTGTTTGGAGCTCTTGAATTGATGTCTTTTTTTGTTAGCTGTGTGAATTACTGTCTGAATGCAGGGTGCACCACGGTATGCTAGAATGGAGACTTCATTGGTGTTATTAAGGATACTATGGATTTGTTGGGCCTGGATGAGGCATCACAGCATCTGCTTATGTGAACATAAATGTAAGGCACTTCAGCATGTGCATTAACAGGTTATTGGTGAGTGCCTTGGATTCAGTGCAAGGCTGAAGGCAAAGTGCCTTCAAACACCCGATGAGTTTGCAGGTGCAGATGACAGTAAATGCACCTCCAAAAACCAAAATTACACTTACAAAATTGCAAGCACAAAAAGGGAGGCTTTGTGAAACCCACATCCAGTGAGGACCTGAAAACAAGGATGACCTACCCTACACATGAAGGGAAGCTAGTATAGAACTAATGGGCCAAATTCTGCAGTCAGATGCAGAGGCACCATTCCCACAAATATTAGTGGAAGCTAAGTGTGCACTTATGAGGGCAAAAGCTATCCAGAAACAGAAACTTACATACTCTCCCAGTATGGAATGGAATTACCTGATTCTCTTTGGTCTAGTCCCATACTATTCCACCTTCTTGTGATATCGATGTACAGAATATCCACGGAAGCCATTGAAAAATTGCTGTTACTCAGCTTGCAGTTCCTGTTAAATATAAACCAAATAAAGATCAAGAAAAAGTCTGATTACTTCCAAAGTTAGCCAAATGGTGGGAAGGCAATTGGGATAAAGAGTTTATTCAGGCCAGGTGGGCAACTATGAAGGCACACAGAGCTCAGCTGAAAGCCATGGCCACCTATCTTGCTGCAGATATCAATCAAACCAGCACTTGTTAAATATACATGGGCTATATAATAGAGAAAGTCCTGTATGTTCTCACTTACAACGTCACGTGTACAACCAGCCTTCCCATTTGTTCAGAGCACTCGGACACCAGCTCTGATAGGAACTAGCAGTGAGCAGATCCAGTATTGTGGATACTGCCACACCTCTAAGTAAGTTCTGAACATTCAATGTGTTCAACTTCATATCAATATCCTGAAAACAACAGGATTAACAAGCTGCTATATATGTTTTTCAATCAGTTGGATTTTGCAAGAAAAGTCTGAAGGAATGCCTAACATAGTGAATGCTAATGGGAAGGGGGTAGGTTTAGCAGATAAAATAAAAAAATAACAAGTTAAAATCACTTAGAAAAATTAGATGCCTGCAAGTCACCAGGGCCTGATGAAATGCATCCTAGAATACTCAAGGAGCTAATAGAGGAGGTATCTGAGCCTCTAGCTATTATCTTTGGAAAATCATGGGAGACGGGAGAGATTCCAGAAGACTGGAAAAGGTCAAATATAGTTCCCATCTATAAAAAGGGAAATAAAAACAACCCAGGAAACTACAGACCAGTTAGTTTAACTTCTGTGCCAGGGGAGATAATGAAGCAAGTAATTAAGGAAATCATCTGCAAACACTTGGAAGGTGGTAAGGTGATAGGGAACAGCCAGCATGGATTTGTAAAGAACAAATCGTGTCAAACCAATCTGATAGCTTTCTTTGATAGGATAACAAGTCTTGTGGATAAGGGAGAAGCTGTGGATGTGGTATACCTAGACTTTAGTAAGGCATTTGATATGGTCTCGCATGATATTCTTATCGATAAACTAGGCAAATACAACTTAGATGGGGCTACTATAAAGTGGGTGCACAACTGGCTGGATAACCGTACTCAGAGAGTACTGGAATCCTGCTGGAAAGGCATAACAAGTGGGGTTCCACCGGGGTCTATTTTGGGACCGGCTCTGTTCAATATCTTCATTAACGACTTAGATATTGGCATAGAAAGTACGCTTATTAAGTTTACAGATGATACCAAACTGGGAGGGATTGCAACTGCTTTGGAGGACAGGGTCATAATTCAAAATGATCTGGACAAGTTGGAGAAATGGTCTGAGGTAAACAGGATGAAGTTTAATAAAGACAAATGCAAAGTGCTCCACTTAGGAAGGAAATATCAGTTTCACACATACAGAATGGGAAGAGACTGTCTAGGAAGGAGTATGGCAGAAAGGGATCTAGGGGTTATAGTGGACCACAAGCTAAATATGAGTCAATAGTGTGATGCTGTTGCAAAAAAAGCAAACGTGATTCTGGGATGTATTAACAGGTGTGTTGTGAGCAAGACACGAGAAGTCATTCTTCCGCTCTACTCTGCGCTGGTTAGGCTTCAACTGGAGTATTGTGTCCAGTTCTGGGCACCGCATTTCAAGAAAGATGTGGAGAAACTGGAGAGGGTCCAGAGAAGAGCAACAAGAATGATGAAAGGTCTTGAGAACATGACCTATGAAGGAAGGCTGAAAGAATTGGGTTTGTTTAGTTTGGAAAAGAAAGACTGAAAGGGGACATGATAGCAGTTTTCAGGTATCTAAAAGGGTGTCATAAGGAGGAGGGAGAAAACTTGTTCATCTTAGTCTCTAAGGATAGAACAAGAAGCAATGGGCTTAAACTGCAGCAAGGGAGGTTTAGGTTGGACATTAGGAAAAAGTTCCTCACTATCAGGGTGGTTAAACACTGGAATAAATTGCCTAAGGAGGTTGTGGAATCTCCATCTCTGGAGATATTTAAGAGTAGGTTAGATAAATGTCTATCAGAGATGGTCTAGACAGTATTTGGTCCTGCCATGAGGGCAGGGGACTGGACTCGATGACCTCTCGAGGTCCCTTCCAGTCCTAGAATCTATGAATCTATGAATAACCAAAAAAATCCACTTACTATTTCTCATAAAAAATATGGCTTGACCAATTGTTACAAACTGCTACCCCTTAAAACAGGGGTGGGCAAACTACGGCCTGCTGGCCACGTCCAGCCCATCAGACCTTTTAATCTGGCCCTCGAGTTCCCGCCAGGGAGCAGGGTTGGGGGATTTCTGTGCAGATCTTGGAAGCAGGGGCACGTCCCCACTCCAGTTCCTACATGTAGGGGCAACCAGGGAGCTCCGCATGCTGCCTCCACTCCAAGCACCTCCCCCACCCCGCAGCTCCTATTGGCTGGGAATCGCGGCCAATGGGAGCTGCAGGGGCGGCACCTGCAGACGGGGCAGTGCCTGCAGACAGGGCAGCGCGGAGAGCCGCCTGGCCACGCTGCAGTGTAGGACATGGCGCTGCTTCCGGGAGCAGCTTGAGGTAAGCTGCATCCCTGATCCTGCCCCGCACCCCAACCCCCTGCCCCAGCCCTGATCCCCCTCCCAACCTCCGAATCCCTCAGTCCCAGCCTAGAACACCCTCCTGCAATCAAAACCATTCATCCCCAGCCCCACTCCAGAGCCCGCATCCCCAGCCAGAGCCCTCACCCCCTCCTGCATCCCAACCCCCAATTTCGGAAGCATTCATGGCCCGCCATACAATTTCCATACCCAGATGTGGCCCTCAGGCCAAAAAGTTTGCCCACCCCTGCTTTAAAACAAACAAAAGGAAGTATTGTTTCTCACAATGCACAGTCAACTCTGGAACTCCTTGCCAGAGGATGTTGTGAAGGCCAAGACTATAACAGGGTTCAAAAAAGAACTAGATAAACTCATGGAGGATAGGTCCATCAATGGCTATTAGCCAGGATGGACAGGGATGGTGTCCCTAGCCTCTGTTTGCCAGAAGCTGGGAATGACAAAAGGGGATGGATCACTTGATTACCTGTTCTGTTCATTCCCTCTGGGGCACCTGGCATTGGCCACAGTTGGAAGACAAGATACTCGGCTAGATGGACCTTTGGTCTGACCCAATATGGCCACTCTTATGTTCTACCCTCCTGGAGTTATTATTATGAGTCTATCACTGAATGATACTCACTGATCCATTTGAAATACCTGTATAAAGCTACATGCAGTATCTAAGGGTATGTCTACACTACGAAATTAGTTCGAATTTATAGAAGCCTGTTTTATTGAAATCGGTTGTATACAGCCGATTGTGTATGTCCACACAATAAAATGCTCTAGGTGCTCTAGTCGGCAGACCGCGTCCACAGTACGAGGCTAGCGTCGACTTCCGGAGCATTGCACTATGGGTAGCTATCCCACAGCTATCCCACAGTTCCCGCAGTCTCCGCCGCCCCTTGGAATTCTGGGTTGAGATCCCAATGCCCGGATGATGCAAAACAAAAATGTCGCGGGCGGTTCTGGGTACATGTCGTCAGGCCCCTCCCTCCCCCGTCACAGCAACGGCAGACAATAGATTCGCGCCTTTTTATCTGGGTTACCTGGGTTACCTGTGCAGACAACATGGAGCCCGCTCAGCACAGCTGAGCTCACCGTCACCATATGTCCTCTTGGTGCCGGCAGACGTGGGACTGCATTGCTACACAGCAGCAGCTGCTAACTGCCTTTTGGCGGTAGACGGTGCAGTAGACTGGTAGCCTTCATCGGCGATCTGGGTGCTGGCAGCCGTGGGGCTTGCCTTTTGGCAGTAAATGGTGTATTATGACTGTTAGCCGGCCTATTACAAGTCGGGTCATCGCACGTTAGCAGAGTCTTCCCTGAGCAGCAGCTCGTGCAATAGGCCTGAAGACCATCGTCATACACCGCCCCGTATTTGCTGCCAAGCACCCAGAAAGATGCCGAGGGCTATCAGTCACGCTGCACCGTCGTCTTAAGATGTAAAAAAATAGATTTTCTCTGTATTCATTTGCTTCCCCCTCCCTCCGTCAAATCAACGGCCTGCTAAACCCAGGGTTTTCAGTTTAATCTTTGGGGGGGACCAGTCTGTGACAGTTGTTTGTGTCTCTCCCTGATGCACAGCCACCGTTCTTTATTTTAATTCCCTGTGCCTGTACGCCATGTCGTCACTCGGCCCCCCTCCCTCCTTCCCCTAGGCCGTCAGATACTACGTTTGCGCCACAGCTCGAGCCGAGAAGCGGTTCGCGCCTTTTCTTTGAATTCTGGGTTGAGATCCCAATGCCCGGATGATGCAAAACAGTGTCGCGGGCGGTTCTGGGTACATGTCGTCAGGCCCCTCCCCCCTCGTCACAGCAACGGCAGACAATAGATTCGCGCCTTTTTACCTGGGTTACCTGTGCAGACAACATACCACGGCAAGCATGGAGCCCGCTCAGCTCAGCTGAGCTCACCGTCACCATATGTCCTCTGGGTGCCGGCAGACGTGGGACTGCATTGCTACACAGCAGCAGCTGCTAACTGCCTTTTGGCGGTAGACGGTGTAGCATGAGTGATAGCCGTGGGGCTGGCAGCCGTAGTGCTGCATTGCACCAGCCCCTTCCAGGCGATGGTATATTATGACTGGTACCCGTCATCATCATACTGGTATGGCTGTCAATCATGGCCACCTGGGCAGACATGCTACTGTTTTGATGATGACGGTTACCAGTCATAATATACTATTTTCTGCCAATTGCCCAATATTGTCTGCTAAGCACCCAGAAGAGGCCGAGGGCGATGCTGGGTGCTGGCGGACGTGGGGCTGGCAGACGTGGGGCTGCATTGCTACACAGCAGCAGCCCCTTGCCTTTTGGCAGATGATGGTATATTATGATTGGTACCCGTCATCGTCATACTGGTATGGCTGTCACTCATGCTGCAGCGTCGGCTGCCACCTTAAGATGTAAAAAATAGATTTGTTCTGTGTTCATTTGCTTCCCCTTCCTCCGTGAAATCAACGGCCTGCTAAGCCCAGGGTTTCCAGTTTAATCTTTGGGGGGGACCATTCTGTGTGACAGTTGTTTGTGTTTCTCCCTGTTCCTGTACCTGTACGCCATGTCGTCACTCGGCCCTCCCTCCCTCCCTCCCGCCCTCCTTCTCCTGGTCCATCAGATACTACTTTCGCGCCTTTTTTCTGACCAGGCGCCATAGCTAGCACTGGGATCATGGAGCCCGCTCAGATCACCGCGGCAATTATGAGCACTATGAACACCACGCGCATTGTCCTGGAGTATATGCAGAGCCAGAACATGCCAAGGCGAAACCCGGACCAGGCGAGGAGGCGATTGCAGCGCGGCGACGAGAGTGATGAGGAAATTGACATGGACATAGACCTCTCACAAGGCACAGGCCCCAGCAATGTGGAAATCATGGTGTCACTGGGGCAGGTTGATACCGTGGAACGCCGATTCTGGGCCCGGGAAACAAGCACAGACTGGTGGGACCGCATCGTGCTGCAGGTATGGGACGATTCCCAGTGGCTGCGAAACTTTCGCATGCGTAAGGGCACTTTCATGGAACTTTGTGACTTGCTTTCCCCTGCCCTGAAACGCCAGGATACCAAGATGAGAGCAGCCCTCACAGTTGAGAAGCGAGTGGCGATAGCCCTGTGGAAGCTTGCAACGCCAGACAGCTACCGGTCAGTCGGGAATCAATTTGGAGTGGGCAAATCTACGGTGGGGGCTGCTGTGATCCAATTTGCCAGGGCAATGAAAGACCTGGTGATAGCAAGGGTAGTGACTCTGGGCAACGTGCAGTCAATAGTGGATGGTTTTGCTGAAATGGGATTCCCAAACTGTGGCGGGGCCATAGACGGAACCCATATCCCTATCTTGTCACCGGAGCACCAAGCCACCGACTACGTAAACCGCAAGGGGTACTTTTCAATGCTGCTGCAAGCCCTGGTGGATCACAAGGGACGTTTCACCAACATCAACGTGGGATGGCCGGGAAAGGTACATGATGCTCGCGTCTTCAGGAACTCTGCTCTGTTTCGAAAGCTGGAGGAAGGGACTTTCTTCCCGGACCAGAAAGTGACCATTGGGGATGTTGAAATGCCTATCGTGATCCTTGGGGACCCAGCCTACCCCTTAATGCCATGGCTCATGAAGCCATACACAGGCAGCCTGGACAGTAGTCAGGACCTGTTCAACTACAGGCTGAGCAAGTGCCGAATGGTGGTGGAATGTGCATTTGGACGTTTAAAAGCGCGCTGGCGCAGCTTACTGACTCGCTCAGACCTCAGCGAAAAGAATATCCCCATTGTTATTGCTGCTTGCTGTGCGCTCCACAATATCTGTGAGAGTAAGGGGGAGACCTTTATGGCGGGGTGGGAGGTTGAGGCAACTCGCCTGGCCGCTGATTACGCGCAGCCAGACACCAGGGCGGTTAGAGGAGCACAGCAGGGCGCGGTGCGCATCAGAGAAGCTTTGAAAACGAGTTTTGTGACTGGCCAGGCTACTGTGTGAAACTTCTGTTTGTTTCTCCTTGATGAACCCTCCAACCCCCCCCCCCGACCCGGTTCACTCTACTTCCCTGTAAACCAACCACCCCACCCCACCCTCCCCTCCCGCTTGCAGAGGCAATAAAGTCATTGTTTTTTCACATTCATGTATTCTTTATTAGTTCCTTACAGAGGTAGGGGGATAATTGCCAAGGTAGCTGGGATGGGTGGGGGAGGAGGGATGGAAAAGGACACACTGCATTTTAAAACTTTAACTCTTATTGAAGCCCAGCCTTCTGATGCTTGGGCGATCATCTGGGGTGGAGTGACTGGGTGGACGAGGGCCCCCCCACCGTGTTCTTGGGCGTCTGGGTGAGGAGGCTATGGAACTTGGGGAGGAGGGCTGTTGGTTACACAGGGGCTGTAGCGGCGGTCTCTGCTCCTGCTGCCTTTCCTGCAACTCAACCATACGCTCGAGCATATCACTTTGATGCTCCAGCAGACGGAGCATTGCCTCTTGCCGTCTGTCTGCAAGCTGACGCCACCTATCGTCTTCAGCCCGCCACCTCTCCTCTCGTTCATATTGGGCTTTTCTCATCTCCGACATTGACTGCCTCCACGCATTCTGCTGTGCTCTATCAGCCTGGGCGGACATCTGCAGCTCCGTGAACATCTCGTCCCTCGTCCTACGTTTTCTCTTTCTAATGTTCACGAGCCTCTGCGAAGGAGAAACATTTGCAGCTGGCGGAGGAGAAGGGAGAGGTGGTTAAAAAAGACACATTTTAGAGAACAATGGGTACACTCTTTCATTACAAGGTCGCATATTTCGGCTTGCAGGCAGCCATCGTAGGCCACAGTGTTTTGGCTTTTTTAACCTTCTTAACATGCGGGAAAGGTTGCAAACAGCAGCGCATTTCCCATATCAAGGATGAATTGGGTTGTCCATTTAAAATGGGGTTTCAATGTAAAAGGAGGGGGCTGCGGTTTCCCGGTTAACATGCGGCACAAACACAAGTAAACCACCCCCCCCACACACACACACACGATTCTCTGGGATGATCACTTCACCCCTCCCCCCCACCGCGTGGTTAACAGCGGGGAACATTTCTGGTCAGAATAGCAGGAACGGGCGCCTCTGAATGTCCCCCTTAATAAAATCACCCCATTTCAACCAGGAGAGCTTTCTGGAGATGTCCCTGGAGGATTTCCGCTCCATCCCCATACACGTTAACAGACTTGCTTGCTTTTTTTTTGGAATGTTTACAAATATTTACAAAGTTACACTCACCAGAGGTCTCCTGTGTGCCCTGAGGGTCTTGGGTGAGTTCGGGGGTTACTGGTTCCAGGTCCAGTGTCACAAACATATCCTGGCTGTTGGGGAAACCGGTTTCTCCGCTTCCTTGCTGCTGTGAGCTACCTACAGTACCTCCATCGTCATCTTCCTCGTTCCCCGAACCGTCTTCCCTGTGTGTTTCTCCAGTGAGAGAGTCATAGCACACGGTTGGGGTAGTGGTGGCTGCACCCCCTAGGATCGCATGCAGCTCCGCGTAGTAGCGGCAAGTTTGCGGCTCTGCCCCGGACCTTCCGTTTGCTTCTCTGGCTTTGTGGTAGGCTTGCCGTAGCTCCTTAATTTTCACGCGGCACTGCTGTGTGTCCCTGTTATGGCCTCGGTCCTTCATGGCCTTGGAGATCTTTTCTAATACTTTTCCATTTCTTTTACTGCTACGGAGTTCAGCTATCACTGCTTCATCTCCCCATATGGCGAGCAGATCTCGTACCTCCCGTTCGGTCCATGCTGGAGCTCTTTTGCGATCCTGGGAGGACTCCATGACGGTTACCTGTGCTGATGAGCTCTGCGTGGTCACCTGTGCTCTCCACGCTGGGCAAACAGGAAATGAAATTCAAACCTTCGCGGGTCTTTTCCTGTCTACCTGGTCAGTGCATCTGAGTTGAGAGCGCTGTCCAGAGCGGTCACAATGAAGCACTGTGGGATAGCTCCCGGAGGCCAATAACATCGAATTCCGTCCACACTACCCCAATTCCGACCCGCAAAGGCCGGTTTTATCGCTAATCCCCTCGTCGGAGGTGGTGTAAAGAAACCGGTTTAAAGGGCCCTTTAAGTCGAAAGAAAGGGCCTCGTTGTGTGGACGTGTCCAGGCTTAATTCGGTTTAACGCTGCTAAAGTCGACCTAAACCCGTAGTGTAGACCAGGCCTAAGAGATTGATCCTGCAAGGAGATGCTTCTGCTGGAAAATATTACATGTGTTTTGCTGTCTCACACTTCCAAATAGCTTCTTAACCCACCTAGCTATAAGAAAGATGGTAGTGGTTCTTTAGAGGTAAAGGAGATCTAGGGTGTGGGTTGAGCTGTTCTAGGTACCCTAGGTGCAACCAAGCATGGGCTTAGGCTGTATTTCATAGTATTTCATTTTGAGTTCCTTTTGTGAATAAACTGAACCCACTGGAAGAAGATAAAGCTTTGATTGGCTACAACTTGTGAGGACAGTTTGTAACCACCTGCTCACATAATATCTATATACTGATGTACCTTCCATTTCATTCTTGAAGAAAGGAATCTAGCAAATTCTCTGACATGGGCAACAAGAAGAGAATCTCTTATAAATTTACTAGAGGATTCTTGGAAGAAGGGCATAGAGACTGGAGAACTCTGAGAAAAATCTAGATTTTACTGATATTAGAGCTGAATTGAAGAGACACCAGAGAACGTGAAGGAAGACATTCCTGCAGTGAGGTATGTTAGGCACCTATTGTGGTCCCACTTGCCCTGCCCAGATTTCTCTCCAATGTCTATGTGGCATGAAGAATGGTCTGCAGCTGAAGTCAGAAACCAGTCTCTTAATAACTGATCCAACCATGCTTGTACCTGGCTTTGATTTGCCACATCTCTCCTGGGTCCTTCTGAACTGATTTTGAATGGGCCAGGTCAGTGTGCAACTAGCCTTCATGCCTGGGGCCAATGAGAAGATCCCACATGCCAAAGGCAGACAATATCACACATCACTGACGAACGCCCTCTGACAAGATTTGATGGTGGTCTGAGGGCTCTGTACTTTGCCAATGAGGCTGCTGCAAAATGGCTTCGGAAGTTCAACATTCAAGGACAAGGAGAAGAAGAAGAAGAAGAATTATGGAATAATCTTTAAGAGGAATATCTATCCATCTATCCTGACATTTATACTATGCTCGTCACCACGGTATCTAAATCAAGGCTGGATTCAACAGTAAAAAATACATTGTAGTGAACAATCCTGTGGATGGAGCAGATGCTCCCCAGCCTTTTCTATCTGTAATCTATATAACTCTATTTGTTTTTATTAATTCTTGACTGCTAAGGGCATCTGGATAAAAAGAGGATCTCTCTATTTTAAGAGTGCACCTGAATTCCCTGCCACTGCAAGTTGCAATTGCCCAGTGCAAATCATTAGTGCACAGTGTATCAGTGAGCAGCATTTGGAAAGCCTCCCTCCTGGTTGGGAACAGCAGGGTCTGATCCCATAGCTAGGGAAATCACCCTGCTTCAATAGCTCCTCTTCACAATGTCTCAATCCAAACACACACACATTCCTCTGGTTTACTGGCAATTAAACAAGTAGATCTGGACTATGAAAAATACTAACATTTGTTAGAGACCATCAACTGGCAGTGGAATAAAGGCTCAGGTGTTCCTACTGAATAAAGCTTTGGATCACAGGTCCATCTTCTTTTAAGGATCTATTACCTCTCTAAAAAAGCTAAACACGTACCTAAACAAGTATTGTAAAAGGAAATTACCTTTGTCTCCAATGCTATTATTTTCCTCATTTGTGATATCTGAATTACGTTTGCTACACTGTTCCAGAACTTGTTTTTCCACATACAAATATGGGAGGGAAAAATAACTCTTCAATAATGTCTATACCCAACAGA
This sequence comes from Trachemys scripta elegans, assembly GCF_013100865.1. Lineage (NCBI taxonomy): Eukaryota > Metazoa > Chordata > Testudines > Emydidae > Trachemys > Trachemys scripta. Next base: position 22,044,957 of record NC_048314.1, read on the forward strand.
TTCAATCCACAACGCCAGCTGAATTGAGTGACAAGCCTAAACACTTCACAACTGCAGCTTGTATAAGCAGATCCAGATGGACATTTAGCTGGATGTTTTCAAAGCAGCACAGGCAGGTACACAATCATTTTATGTGGAGTTTAACTCTTCCAAAGAGCAGGCAGGAGTTTCCCAAAGGGGTGAGAGGACAGGTCAACTTCAGCATCAGGAGGTGTAAAATAGACTCCCTTACTCTGAACACCCCTTTACACTCCCTCCAGCCTTCTCACACCTGCTCCAGCCAAGTATAAGGGAGTCTCAGTTGCTCAAACATGCATATTGAAGAGCTGGAAAATGGAGCAAGAGGGAACAAGTTAAAGCAAAATGGGGGCTTTAAAAAAAATAAACTAAACTGAGGAGTCAGCTCTATGAATAAATTCTAGATTCTTGTTTAACTGTTTTAGGAAAACAGTCATACGAAACTAGAGTCCTTCGGCTCTTACAGCTTGTTCCCCAGCCAAATGGATACTCCTCAATTTGTGGCATGACAACAATTTCCACGACAGCTACTGCCGCTGTCACAGACTGCAAGTACACCACCATCCAATTACAAAAAAGGGTACTTAATAAATGCTGACGTACACTGTTTTTATGCGCATAGTGAGACAGTGATTTAGGGGAAGGGGTTTACATAGTTAAGGAAAAATGAGATAAATATACTTAGATATTCCCCATTTTACCCGAAGAAAAAAATATGAGGCTTGCCAGATATTAGCATAATTCACTCAAACTGCTGACTCGTGTAGCACATTTCAAGAGATGGACACCGTGAAAACGAATTAAGACAGAGTATAATTATGTTTATTTTCCCACTCTGTTCTGTTTTGGGAGGTACGGGTTAGTGTCAGTACTGCCAGAATATAGTGCAACTATATTGCTCCTGCAGATTATATCTACTGTATTTTCAGAGAAGGAAATACGATTAAGATATTAGTTTATAATGAGGCAGAATTTAAAACAAAAATTTCCCAGAGAGAGAGGCTTGTTAGCAACTACAAAACACTAAATTCACCAGCCAAATAGCTTTGGAAACTCAGCTGTATCAAAGCATAGGAAGATAAGCACAGAAAGATTACCACATTGTCCTTTCATTTTGAAGAGCTTTTGATACTGAGTGCTAAATTTTGGAAAACATTCCGCTCAGTCATAATTCTGTTCAGAACTCGGATATTTGCGCACTTTCTTCCTCCCTCATTTACATCAAAGGACACTGGTATGAAAAAAATACCCAAGATTTTATTTTTGAGACCTTCTGCTCAAGCTGCTTGTTCCTTTGAAGAGACAATCCTCAATTTAAGGAATGACAATTTTTACAGCTGCCAATGACAATGTCACCTATTAGCCATTTCCTTTTCTTTCCTTGTATAATACCAAGACAAACGGGGGGAAATGGGAACTCTCTTCTTGTTCCTATTAACAAGAATTCAGGTAAGGGTGTCCCCCAACCCCAGGCTTGTGACAGCACAGTTCACTACCATGCAAACAAGTGTGTTCTCTAATTCTGGATGATGCGATCACTAAAGGAATCAGAGCAGTAGACTGACTATAAAAGAAGAAAACTTTTGTATTCTACACATGGATTTATTTCAGTAATCAGCAATGACAAGAAAGAAAATACAGACGAGTGTGCAATTGTTCAGTAGGATTTGGGGGGAAATGTTTTCTCTGGTCTTAACTATTCTATCACATAAACACAAGAATAGCAGTGCTATTGGATAGGTCTGGGAGATCTTAAATCCTTTACTACTAACCTTATAAATGTTCGGAAACCTGTTGGTCCCAACTTCATTGTCCCTTTTACTCCAAGGAATCGGATAAACAATGCAGCCATTCTGTCCACCAGTCGCAGATAGCTGAACTGTTTGGCATATTTTGGAAACACTTGCTTGAGACAAAGGGAGGGTAAGCTGGCTTCTGGATTTTTGCTGATATCATGTTCCAATTGGTCTGTTGATCCTGGTTCCAATAGTTCATCTTTTGTGTCTGATGCATTCTCAGACAGTTGAGATCTGCAGCACAAACAGTAATTGTACCTTGTGAGACATTGTATCAATCCACTATGATTCTGTCAGCATCTTTATCATTAAAACCTATTTTCAGGGATTTATATATAACTTGGATGTAAAAATTCATTCTGGTCTGGAAAAAAAAACATACAAGCAACTTTGTTCAAAATTAGAAGATTAAAAAAAACCTCAGTTGAGCTGTCTAAGTTTCAAGAAGGAAAAAAGGATTTCTGGTTTAGGAGACCTTTATACTCATACTAGATGAGTGGGTAAAGAGATATGGGCCAGTTTTCAAAATCTGCTGCCTAAAGGTAGGCACCTAAATTCATATTTAAGCACAAAACTAAATGCCCTGATTTTGAGAGCTACAGAATGTCCATAACTCCTATGGAAATGAATGGGAGTTTGGGGTTCTCAGCACCTCTGACAATCAGACAACTTTTATGTAGGTTTGAACACTCAAGACTGTATCTCATTTTCTTTTTTAATTTTAAAGTGAATTTCCACATTTGTCAAAATGTTGGATTAACAGCTCTGAGAATGTCAGCCCTGCGTTCATCCAAAGACCAGGGACAGCATGAGCAGTGGCAGAGAAAGCGTCCAAACATACTCCACTGATGTGCTTCCACCTGGACATGGAGGACCCACTTCCAGGGTGAACCGGTTTTTCACTCTCAATGCCAATTCAGTCTGTCATTTCTGCACAACCTGCCATCAACAATGCTAATAGAGATGGTGGGTTTTGTGACATGGACCCTGGCCAAGGCAGAAAAGCCAAAGCAGGGACAAGTGGACTTTCAGAGAACTACAGTTTGGGGTGGACTCTCTCTGGCATGTGCTGATTAGCTGTTTGCTCCAACCCTCTCCCTCCCTCACAGTCTCATTGCCTCAGCAGCACTCCTCTTACCCCCTTCTTAGTCCGCCTCACCCCTTTCCCTTCAGCTGATCCCCCCTGAATTAACTCCCCACACATCCCCAAAAAATCATGGAACTAACATGACGTTTGCTGCCATCACATTATTCACTCCACTGGTGTGTTATCTAGGATGACCAGATGTCCTGATTTTACAGGGACAGTCCTGATTTTTGGGTCTTTCTTATATAGGCTCCTATTACCCCCCACCCCCGTCCCGATTTTTCACACTTCCTGTCTGGTCACCCTAGTGTTATCCCCTTCCCCCTACCCTGCATCTGTCTTGTCTATTTAAATGTAAGAACCTGGGGGCAGGGTCTGTTTTTGTGTCTTAGGTTTGTACAGCACCTATCAAAATAGGGTCCTGGCCCATGACTAGGTCTCCTACGTACTACAGAAATACATATAATAAATTATAATAATAAAATGCTGAACCAGTACCCGGCATGACATGATGGGGCATGATGTGGATGACACTTTCTGACAGAGTGATGGTATTAGCCTAGGTTTTCTGGGCACAGTTTGTTTTGGTTAAGAAGATCCTGCCTATCTGAAAATGGAAATACAATATTCTTCTTCACTTCTATTCCTAAACTATCATGTGATAGTGCTGTGAGCTGTTAACACCTGCTATCTTTCACCCTAGAGGTAGGTGAATTGATCTCCATGCATAGTTATGCAAAGAATTTGAAGGGTGAAAGGGGCAAGATAAGAATGATCCTCTATTGTCAATATGGTTACCAGGGAATCTACAAAACTACCAGGAACACAACTTTAATAATACCAGTTACCTCTGGCACCCAAAGTTGTTATTATTTGGAGGCAGAGATGATTAAGGTCTGGGAAAAAGAACAGAGCTCTGGTCTCTTTTGTCTGCCTCAGTTTCACTTCATTGTCACTATCTGAAAGATCCAACAAAGGATTCCATTCTATGGCATTGTAAGTCCCACCACTATCATGGCAGTGCAAACTGTCCCACTGCTGGGTGTGCATGTACCAGGTCTCCTTCACAGCAGTCTCATTTCCCCCAGCTCACTGGGATAGGCTGCTCATCTAGTACCAACCTAGCTAACACAATAAAGAGATAACGTCATAAAATTAAAACGTAATGGCTAAAAATGCTACTATGGGCAGAACTATTTAAAGGGTCTCCAGTTACAAATCAACATTTCATTGGAGAGGCTCTCTGTTGCTTCATTATGTGCAGCACTATTCAGGTCCAATAAAAAGAACATGTCAGTAATGACTGCCTTCCATCAAAACTCAGTGACACCTTTGCATTGTATAAAAGCCCCATTTTTCTCTTCTCTAGGTAAACTGGTTATAAACAAACAAAGATCAGAGGCTGTAGAAAGCAAAAATCCTGCAGCAATTTTCACACGTGAACACTGAGCAGTTCTAATTCTAGACAACAAGCTCTCAGCAAATTACCTGAAAGGGGAAGAAATCGACTAGCAACTCAGAGCAAGGGGGTCAGGAGAGCAAGGCCAAGAATACTGAACTGAGAGAAGGTGATTAGTGCACCACTCTCTCACTTCCTGTGCCATGACTGTGTGGCATCATCCCCAAGAAGAAAATTAACTTCAGCTGTTGCTGGGTTACTAGCTAACACCTACACATCATATATGCATCTGCACCACTGCTGGCCCAGCTGTTCTGTGCGCTATTTCCTTTGCTTAGGGTGAGGTTGTCGGGGGATCTATTATGAAGAAAATCTAAAGCTGGAGTTTAGAAATAACTCTGATCTCACTGCTCAACTTTAATCTAAGGGGGATTAATGATGAGACAAATGATTTTATTTTTACACTTGTAAAGATGTACTGTTACAAGTCACAACATATTGACTAAACCAACATAAAAAGGCTCTCTTCAATACGGTCTAAGTACATATTCTAACAATCCTAAATACATATTCTAAAAATACATTCCGATACATATCCTAATATATCCAACCTGAAAACTGGATAAAGAGACACACATCTTCACTGTGTGCTAAAAGGTCATTGCATGTGAGCTCTCACAGAAGAGAGGGAGAAACCAAATCTCAAAATCAATGACACTCCACTGAGAATGCCCTGTGTATAACTCCCAGTGGTCAAAATGTATGGAATATTACCCACAGAATCCTAGCTAGGCTTAAATGCAACAAGAGCACACTGGGAGAAGAGCATCCCTCAGGTAACCAGGACCAAAAATTATCAGAGTTTGTAGCTCACTGCCACCCAGAAGTAACCCAACACCACGCTTTCTCCTCATTGTGGTCTTCCAACCTCTACCTATTGCCTGAGTCTTTTCCTCCCCATCAGGTATATCATCCATGCCTTTGCACAGGAGCATTTCCCTACAGGTGTTAGCAGCCATCAATATAGCCAGTGCAGTATATTCCCTTCAATACATCTTCTGGTGCTTTATCCAGTCTATTCTTAATTGACTCAGTGATGGGGTTTTCTATCTGTGTCTTGGAAAATCTTTTAAAATGTGTCACCTTGCACTTGGATGGTCACATGAGATGGGCAAAAGGGACCACAATTTAACGTCTTGTACAAAGGACAGGGCTACTTTGCAGCAACTCTAATACTGCACTGCAGTTTCAGCATTGACTAGGAGCTGAAATCCTTTTGTGGGACTTGAACCCAGGATCTTGCAGGCCTACAGCAAAGACATATAACAAATGACATGCTTGCCAATTGCTCTGCCTTCTGTTTTATCATAGAAGAGATCTTTTTAACCAAAATTTGCTCTAGCTCTCAAATTCCTAATACTTATCTTGTATTGTAGCTAAAAGCATTTTACTTGCATAGACAATGACCTCTACTCTCCACTTTTTTTTCAAAGAATTTAGTATTTATAAAAGGTGCTGGATTGACTTCTCTTGAAAGCAAAGTCTTCCTTACCACAGAATACATATAGCATTGGCAGCAGCATTTCAAGCTTCCCTATCAACATGCCACAAAGCTGCTCTACAAGAAAAGGGACAAATTCAATCCTGGAGTAAGCAGGCACATTGACTTCAATGGGAGCTGTATTTGGTCCCCGATCTCTAGGGGTGAGAGAGCAGTTTGTCTACGCTCAAGGGTCCTCACACTTATATTTTAGGGCTACATACTGCCCACAGATATAAATGTGGAACTCTCATTGATTTTAGTCGTAGTGGCATACATGTATCTGAAGGCAGAAGTTGATCCTTACTTTACAAAACCTTAAAGTCTAGTTGAGAGACCATTTGTTGTCCCTGGGAACAGCCTTGAGAAGATGGCCGAAGAACTGTCTAGCTGGAGGCCCACAAGTTTAGAATGCTGAGTCAAAACACGTTTGTGCCTTTCTCCTTGGTAAGTAGCAAAGCTTTCTTTCGTGTCTAGCTTGTTTAATGGTTTGTGGGAAATATTGTTCTTGAGGAGGTGGGCAACTGGGGCCCCATTTTTGTTTGCAGAGGCCTTTGGGTTCTGAGCACTTTAGAAATTAAAATATATTATTAGTACTATCTGCTTTAGCATTAACTGGCAGTTCCAACAGAACCCATTTGTGACAGTATTTTTGTAAGGTGAACCAGTGTTCAGGGCCGGCTCCAGGCACCAGCTTACCAAGCAGATGCTTGGGGCGGCCACTCCGGAGAGGGGCGGCATGTCCAGCTATTCGGCGGACGGTCCCTCGCTTCCACTCGGAGCGAAGGACCTCCCGCCGAATTGCCGCCGCAGATCGCGATCGCGGCTTTTTTTTTTTTTTTTGCCGCTTGGGGTGGCAAAAACCCTGGAGCCGGCCCTGCCAGTGGTCACTAGTAACTAACCTGAGAGCCCCCAATTCATTTTGCAGAGGCCTCCAGATATCTAATAGAAGGTACCCATTTTGGGCACTATCCTTCTGGAATGAATCTGAACCAGAGATCAAGAAGATGAAAGGCTTTCTACCTTTGTTACAACTTTCATTCAATAGCTCAAGCCTTCTGAGTCTCATCTTTGTATTCCTTGTTACCTGCCTATGTTTATCCTAACAGCTCAGAAAATATCTCTAATTAATTATTTGGGGAAAGTACTTAAGTGGGTAGACAATGCAGGACTATTGTCACAAATCATCAAAGGAAATGAAACCTCGCACTGAAAAAAACATTAATGAGTTCTAAATGAATTAACTTTCCTGGACTAAAACAGTTCGATCCACCTACTATTATAATGTATTCTCTACTTCAGTTTTCCATGGTCACAAACAGAATTAAAATGTTATTTATAACATAAATTATATCTTTTTCTTAATCTAGAAACATTATTATATGATCCATCTGAACACTCTTGCGCTACAAATCATTTTATTACTGCAATGTCTGATACCCCAAAGTACATGGCATCAAACTGAGATAAGAAGAGGGAACAATTAGATCCTTCCCCAGTTTTCACAAGCAGAAGAGTATTCAATCTTTAGGCAACACTTTTCCTATAATGCCTTAACATTTAAATGAGGTCTTATTTAGTTTAATTTACATAGTATGTTTGCATACAGTAATATGCATTGATTTACAAGATGAATCCAGTTTATGTTCTTTAAAACGATCAGGTCTCTATAAATAGATTGGCTCAGTCATTTTAATGTCAGCCAGCAATTCATCTATTATTGTTACAAACTTTCAAAATTATACAGTGTGAAGATAATATTTTAGACCCACTTTAGTGCTTCACTACTTCAAATTACAAGATGCTCAGTCAGGAACTGCCAATCTAGGCCCTTTGCAAGTGTATAGAAAACAAAAGCATCTTTGTATCTGGATGCTCCCCAGAATCTAGAGAAGTTGTTTCATTTACAAGCAAGATCCCTATATATTAAAGCACACAGGGTGAGATTACATGCAATTTGGCCAAGTTATGGCTGTGACTTTATTTAAATAATCAATCACACACAAAAAATGCAGATATGTTTAAATTTTCTTATATCTTTGCATGCACTTAAAATCACTCAAGTAAATTACCAGGCAGAGAGGTCTAATGAACTAAAAGAACAGTGCTGGGTGCAACCAGCTACCAAGTTCTAATTGTGCCTCTGCCAATGACATGTTATGTGGCATTCAACAAATTGGTTAACCTCTAAAAGTCCCAGTTTCCTTATCTGGTGAGGGGGAAAAAAGGTAGGTTAGGGGTGACAATATTTAATTATCTCCCTCAATTGAGTGTTTGTGAGGATTGATTAATTAATGTTTGAATGCTTTGAAAACGTAAAGCTCTGCATAAATGCTAAGTGCTAGCTAGCTAGCTACTCATGCCACAGTCAGCACAGCGAAAGCAGACAGCTCCCACCTCCACAATACGCTATTTTCCCCACTTGCTTATATTTAATTTCTCACCCATTTTGTCCTAACGTACGAAAGAACAATTCCTCCTTGGCTGCATGAATCTCTCAGGGAATTCCCTCACCCCCAATCTAGCACTGGTGCAGTTACTTTTACCACCTTGCTCAAAGCAGAACAAGATGGTACTAATAATGCTGGTGATCAGTCTATAGTAGCACTCGCTAGACCAATGCAGGAAGAACTCCTTAAAATTCTCAGTGTAGACAAGACCCTTGCAGACAACCTACCACCACAGGTTCCAGTTCCAAGAGAAAAATGTTTGTATCAGAGGGCAAATTAAGGTGTTAAAAATGTTTCTTAAAAGCAACACTTTCTCACTCATTTAAGTCAAAGAGAAGAGGTATTTTATCAACCATTAAAAAAAGCCCTCACCTCTGTGCAAAGAAAACACATGAGAAATTCCTCCCCATCAAATACTTTTCCCAAAAAGTGGTAAGACCTTTTAAACAGGCACTTAAATGAAAATCTCATCTCAGCCCTAACTATGGGTATACTGTTAGCACTGCTGAACTACATACTATACTGTACATCTTAGCCTCCTCATGGCCAGCCTGGCCATGGGATGTTTGGCGAATGCAGCCAATCGAGACCCTGCGTGTTTGCATTAGGGGCATGCAATTCTCCCAGCTTCTGCCCTAGATTTAAAGCAGCAGGAAAAAAGTAGAGGAGTAAACCTATGAGCATAAGCAACAGAAGCCTGATCATCTGAGTGAGCAGAAGAAAACTCCGCATCTCCAGGTGTCAAATCCTCCCCCACAAATGTGCTACACAGATTACTATTCTGCCTGAAGTCTGCCACAGGTCAGTCTGAGGCCTCCGTCTGTTTTTGCACGGGGTCTGGAGTCATTTTACATGCAGAGTCAGAAATAAAGGCAAACTGGCAAAGAAATCCTCATTATATTTATAGAAGAGTTATAATCTCAGTATTACTCCTCATTATAGCTACAGGTATATAGGAGCTAGGTATTATCATTATATCATGCCTATGACATGTTTCAAGCTTCAGCTGCTTTTTGTTTAAGTCTTCCTTAAACAACTTTTCTTCTTGAAAGGGGCAAATGTATTCAAATCTTCCCTTAAAACACCTTGTGTTTTCATTGATAATTCACCAAAAACAAAGAAAAATTTCCAAAAGTCTAAATTTGCACCACCTTCAAACCTGGGCCTCCACCCAGTCAACCGTGAATTGTGCATGGGCTAAATTATCACTGGTGTAATCCAAATTACATCATTGTGAAAACAAGAGTCATACTAGAAAAAGTTTAGGACGTTTAACTCTAGGATTGCTATTAGATTCTTATTCAATATTTGTATGACATTGCTCAGAAGTTTCAGTCAGGTGACGTGCTAAGTGATCCATCGATACATCTGAATATACGGTCCCACTTCCAAACAGCATACCATCGGAGAAAACATTCACATACAGTACAGTACATGTATATGCTTCAACACCAGATTAAAAAAGACAGTGTGTGGGCAGTGTTGTTATTTTTCACTCAAAATCTCTTGCACACACTGTCACAATACATTATTTTATCTTTCTTGTTATTGCCCAATTCCCTAAACAAAGGCTGAGATGGAGAATGATGTTCTCATATAAATGCTACATGTTTATTCAGCACGATACATTTTTACACGTTTTCCTCCTTTTGCCATTTTTGAATATAATTCAAGGTTGCTATCATTATAAGTTCAGAAAGTCTAAAAACTGATGGTAATTACTTGGCACCTACTAAGCATACTCAAGTTTTCATCTTCTTTTCAATAGTTTTTTTAAGTGCCCATCATCAAGAATAAGTTAAATTCACACTAGGGTACTAAGAAATTACTGCTTTTATTACACTGATCTTTTGTGGTCTTGACTAGATTTAGTGCACTTCATCAAGTTCAGTTCAAGTACCGAATAACAATCAACACAGCAATTACCCACCTACAGCACCATAACAATTATCAAGTCAGACATACAGTAAATCTGTACATCTTGACATATTCAAATGGTTTCAGAAATGTAGATTTCCTTAGCCCTGTTGCAGCCATTCTTTGCCCACAGTCAACCTTAACACACCTGTCCCTATGATCATTATTTTCCTTCCTCTTTTTTTCTGCTAAACTTTCCCCGAAAGATGTGAATCAATTGGCAAACCACATTTTGCCCTCTTTCGTTGAACTCCTTTCTGTTCTAGGGCTTTTTAAAGGTCCCTAGTAAAGTCTCAGTGGCTTCTGTGTCACACAAACTGCATTATCAGAAGTCATGCTCAAAGTGGAAAATGGCTGCAGCTCTTTCCAAAGTAAGAGCATAAACCAAAACCACCACCACTCACTTAATGTATTCAAACTGCTGTAAAAAATACTGGGTGAAATTTTCAAATGTGCCTACATGACTTAGGAGCCTACATTCCATTTACCTTCCCTTTGAAAATAGGGCTTAGGCTCCTAAGTCATCTTGGCTTTTTTGAAAATTTTGCCAATTATCTAATTAATCCTCCCACCACCACAGTGAGTTATGTAAATCTCATCCCAATTTTACTAATGGGGACTGAGACACAGAGGTTAAGGGTGAAATTTTCAAAAATGCTCAGTGTTGACCTAACTCTCCTCCTACTGAAGTCCATAGTAAAACTTGCAGAGATTTCAATGGAAACAAAGTTAGGTCAACACTGAACATTTTGGAAAAGCCCACCTTAAGTGCCTTAACCAAGTCAACAAGGTGAGGCAGTAGCAGAGATGCAGATTAAAACTACGGAGTTCCCAGCTTCCAGACTCCTCCTTAGTCCATTAGACAATGCTACTCTCTAACCTGCTCAGCAAGGCATACTTAAAAAAGATTTCAATGCACCAGTCTGAATATTTTCTCTCTAAGGATCACACTAATGTCATATGACAGGATGAGATGCCTATTGTATTTATATAGTGTATGCATTTTAAATCTGTGGTAAAAAATGAGGCAACTCCCAGTATATTATTACATATGAATGAGGATGAACTACCATCTCAAAACAGAGCCCATCTCTGTGTGTTATTGAATGACATGATCAGATCCTCTAAAGTATAATACATATCTAGAGAAAAGCTAAGTAATTTTAGCTCATTCCTATTACAGTGCATGTGCCACATATAGAATAACAAATATAAAGATGGGGGTTAGAAAACCAGTGTTAGATGTAACAATGGGCCCAAAAGTGCTACCAGAACTAAAACTGTGCAACTAACTAGTAATACGGTATAACCCTTTTTGCTCCGGTTGCACTAAGTCTACTTTATATATAACCAAAACTGAAAAAATATAATTACTAAGATCATGTCTATTTTCTAAACAAACACTTTTAGGGACAAATTTTCAGACCAGCTTCAAGTTGGCCTCTGAATTTATGCACACATTTTACACATGCAATTGTCTGAGCTGCGAAAGACAGCATCCAACTGCAAAAGTTAAATGGCTGAGCATCCACATTAGACAGTGCCGTCAGTTGCAATCACAAAGTGACTACTTAATGCTGGGGACTGGGGCTGAAAATTTGACCTTAGTGGTCTCCAGAAACATCACTTAGTTGCCAGTCACTGGCTCATGGTACTTTTCTTTCTTTGCAAGCGTAAACATCTTGTAAGCAGAAACTACGTAGTATACTTTGTACTTTGGATGAGTTCACAGTAGTTCTTCATATCAAACATTTGTGTCTAGCCTCTCCGAGTGCCTAGTAATTGTAAATGCCAGGCCATTGCCTGCTCTGATGAGACTGTCATGCTAGGTTACACAAAGCATCTGTTTTTGGAACAAGACTGTTTCATGCAAACTCTAGAGATAATGGTCTGTTTTTGTATATATGCAACCACATGTTCACTGAAGCTGAATATTTCTATATGTGACCAATTTCTTAAGAGACACAGGACTCAAAAATTCTAACAAAGTACACTATAACAAGGTACTCCTATATGTTCCTCATATTCTCTCTGTAATACCAGAAGCTAGAGCAGTTAAATTGTTGCCTGAAACTAGTGCCTGTAGAGATTGTGCTTAATCCTGCAAGGGAGTTCTTTTCAAAATTTCATACATATGGATCTTCCCATCTGCTAGATGGTAACCTGCAATTTCTCATCAGCAAGTTATTCATCTCCTGTTGGCTACTGTGAATTTGACTAGACTAGGTGTGCCGGCACACATACCAACAATCCTCCTTCCTATGTAGCACAGCTGCTGTGGATTCTATTAAATCTGAGAGAAGTTGTAATATAAAAGACAAGGATAAGATTCCCATCATCAAATAAATAGGGACAATGTACCAATATGGTTAATAAACAGGCTTTGCACATATTCTTGTGAATATCAATAAGCAGATATAATGAAGTAAGAATAGTGAGCTCCATCAAATAAGAATTCCAAAAATGTAAACTTGTCAACTAGGTGATCTCATTGACCGTCCCAAATATAACTAGAAATGTTATAGCAATCTCTGGTGTACTCATTGCAGACAAAGGACCAAGGAAACACACTCAGATCCTCTGCACGAGCCAGAAGATTTCCATCACAAAAGAAAAGCTACAGATATTTCCAGAACACCCACCACATTGGGATTCTAATTGCTGGCACAACTTAGAAGAGTTGTTTTCCACAGCAATATCCAAAACTGTAAAATTAAATGAATAAAATTTAAATAATAATAAAAAATAGTGAAAACAAAGCTTTGTTCTCCAGCTGGTGCTGGAGGAAAGGCTGGCAGGAGATTGCTACTGTCTCTGTCCAACAAGCAGCACAGCAGATAAGGATAATGTTATATTTTCTATTAAGTAAAGCAAAAATGAATAAATTATCACTACCTTTCTTCTTTTACATGCAAGATCTGGTGGTAGTTGCACAGAACACAGCGTACTCTGCAGTTGCCAAAGAGCATACATAAATGTACGCAAGAAACAGATGAGATATACTATATACAGCTTTATTTTTTCCTGTTAAAAGATTTCTTCAGGAATTTAATAATCCCAAATTTTGATTTTATTGCAACTGGGCCTCAACTAAACTTTTGCTACTTCAAAAACAAAAACAAACGGCTGTACTTGGCTTACAACAGTCATAATTTTGCTTTCATTTTAACTCAGTCTTTATGGCTTCCAATGAACTTTTGCTGTTCTGAAAACACTGCATACTTTTTAACTGCAAATTCAAGATTATCTTGTACTGTACATTAATCTGTTAGTGCAATTTCAGTGGCTGTGCTAGCTGCTAGCTCTTTACATTTAATTTTCAGAGGGAGTCCTCAAGAGCCAGTTGTTAGACTGATCAACTCTGGGAGAAATCAACTATGCCAATGCTTACTGGTTTATATGGGTGGTTGACTTCATATGTGGCGTAGCTGAAGCATTGCTCATCACATCTCCATTGTTAAGAAAAAGAAGTGTGGCCTGCTGAGACTACAGCTCCCATCATACGATCTTGAGCTGAAAGCCCAGGCCTCCTTATTACAAATAATGACTATCATATGGTCCATTTTATGGAAACTTAGGTGTGGCCCTCAGTTTTAAAATCAAAGGCCTTATCCTGTCAGGCGCAAAATCCATCCTGAGAATTACTTGGCAGTTTGTGACTAAGCTGTCAATTTCAATTTATTTTCTTTTACAAAGCAATAAATCTGGAATATCAAACAGCTCCAAATTTAACTTTTAAATTTTAACTAGTACTCTGTGAATTAAAAGTGGCTGAAAAGGCCACAACTGCGTTGAAATGGGAGTCCCTGGGAATTCCATGGGAAGATGATAGTTTAAAACTGGTATTTTTCAGCCCTTCACTCTTCAACCCCATTTCCAAAGGTTATCTTAAATGTAAATGGGAGAGAACATGAAAAACATAATGGGCACAGGCCCAGAATATTGTGTGCATTTCAACATTGCCAATTGGTGCATGATGATGACATCACAAAAACCCAATTAGCCAATCAGAATGTGGTTTTGGGAAAGCTATGTCTCCAGCTATCTCTAATAACACTTAAATTACTATTGTAATAACATCTTGTTGAGTTTATCACTCACATATATAAACTACTCTCTCTCTCTCTCTGTGTTAAAAAAGATGTGCAGTTTAGCTAAAAAATTTACTGGATATCCAAGAAGTCGACAACTACATAAAGTCATGTGCTGTTTACGAACTGTTTATGAACACTGGTGGAGTATTTTCATTTTGTGGCATTACTAAGTTAAGGTATCTGTTAACTGGGAAATTTAATCACCAGAGTGCTTCCCTCTCTTCTGTATTAGCTGAAGACAGCCATGCTGTACATGGTACTCTGGACACTTGCAGGGGGGAGAGTTACAAAGGCACAACTAGGAATAAGGCAATCAACTCCTAGTGGACACCTAGCTGTCCTTTGTGCTTTCAATATTCTCTCCCACAGTCTGTTACTGCCTCTTACTGCTCACATTTGTTCACCCCAGGGACTCAGTCAAGTAAGCTTATTGTTATTTCTGTTTATAACCTATGATGGCCACATTATGGATCATCTTTGTCCTGTTTCCTGTAGCATAGGGACAGAAACACTAGGTACTTACTAACTAATCATATCTACTGGTAAAAGAATAGAGTTGCAGGTTATTTCACATACTCTTAGCCCTCTAAGTGTAACCACAGCTCCTCATCACCTGACTATTGCAAACTTTGAAAACTGAAGATTTGATCGTGGCAATCTGCTTGAGATTGGAGGAAATCTTTGCTTTGAGTCCATACAGGTATCTGGAAGGCTGAAATTAAAAAGCATAAAGAGGCTATTAATGTATCAAATGTAAATAGTCATTTTTCAGAGCTAATAAAGCCCAGGTATCCAACCTTTGCAAACTGAGGGCCACATTGGCAGCTTTCCAGCAGCCTGAGGCTTGTGCCTAATATATATGAATATAGACAATTTTAAAATCACAAATATTACACACAACCACAATATTTTGCATATACTTTTATCTTCCTTAAGAAAATATTTGCCCCTATGTTGTTTGCATTCTTTACACCAAAAGTCTGCAGCTTTGACTTCAGCTTGTAGCTACTGGAGAGGATGGACAATTCATATAATCTACTTCGGGGGGTTGTTTTTTCCTATATAAAAATTACAGTTTTGAAATTAACCTTTACAATTCTCATTTTCCAGATTTTCATCCAGGACATTTGTCTAAGTTTTATGGAATCGCTAGTGTGAAGCTAGAGCTAATCTTTATCCAGGTTAATCAGACTATCTGCTTGCTCCCTAACCAGTTCCCAGTGGGATACTGAACATGAGTTTTCTTTCTGAGCACGTGTAATGAACTCGCGTCCCTGTGGCTCCAGAAGAATCCAAGATAGCTATGGGAACACCTATTTCCAAGCAAGCATGTACTGATCATGGGTTCTTTTCAAACTATTTCAAGGATTCCACATTTGACAAACAATTTAATATTCATATCAAAAGTGACTGAGTTCCCATTTGGCCCCTAATTCAGAGAAAAAAACGGTTACCTATCTTTCATAACTGTTATTTTATGAGACATGTTGCTCATGTCCATTCCATTCTAGGTGTGCGTGCACCCACGTGCGCAGTCGTCAGAGATTTTTGCCTTTGCGGTATCTGCAGGACCAGCTGTGGCACCCCCTTGAGTGCCACACTCGTTTGTTGGTATATCAGGCGCTGGCCCTATACTCTCTCAGTTCCTTCTTGCCGGCAACTCAGACAGAGGGGCAGGAGGGCGGGTAATGGAATGGAGATGAGTAACATATCTCGAAGAACAACCGTTACAAAAGGTAGGTAACTGTTTTTTCTTCTTCGGGTGCTTGCTCATGTCGATTCCATTCTAGGTGACTCACAAGCAGTATCAATGGAGGTGGACTCAGAGTTCACGGACTTGCAGCTTGCAGCACTGCTCTGCCAAAGCCAGCGTCATCTCGAGCTTGTTGGGCAGTGCATAATGGGACAGACAACCAGGTAGCAGCCCTACAGATCTCTCGGATTGGTACCTGTGCCAGGAAGGCTGCTGACAACGCTTGTGCCCTAGCTGAGTGTGCTATCACAATCGCCGGCAGAGGCACCTTTGCCAGCTCATAGCAGTAGCAGATGCAGACCATGATCCAGGATGAAATCCTCTGAGCAGCCACTGGGTGACCTTTCATTCCGTCTGCTACCACAACAAAGAACTGCATTGACTTACGGAACAGCTTTGTTTTATCTATGTAGAAGGCCAGCACCCTCCTGACATCCAGGGTGTGTAACCTGCACTCCTCATCTGACACATGATGCTTTGGAAAGAAGATGAGTAAGTATGTGTCCTGGTCAGTATGAAACTGGGAAACGACCTTGGGCAGAAACAATGGGTGCGGTCGCAGCTGGACCTTATCCTTGTAGAAGACTGTATAGGGTGGCTCCGAAGTAAGCACCCTGATCTCGTACGCCCTACAGGTCAACATCATCACAACCAGGAACAAAACCTTCCAGGAGAGAAGCAGAAGATAGCAGGAAGCCAGAGGCTTAAAGGGAGGCCCAATGAGCCTCAACAGCACGAGATTCAGGTCCCGGGGGGCAGGACAGGATCCCAGACGTGTGGGTAGAGATGCTACAGACCTTTCAAAAACTGTGCCGTCATGTCATGAGCGAAGATAGACTTGCCTTGGAAAGGAGGATGGAAAGCCGAGATAGCGGCCAGGTGGACCTTGATTGATGACAGGGACAAAACTTGGAGTTTGAGGTGCCGCAGATAGTCCAGGATCTCCTGCAGCGGGGCCTGCTCAGCCCAAATATGCCGTTCCGAGGCCCAGCATGTGAACCTTTTCAATTTGGCCAGGTAAGACGCTCTGATGGTTTCCTGCTACCCAGCAAGACCTGCTGAACACGGGCCGAGCATGCCCATTCATCCACGCTTAGCCAGGCAGTAGCCAAGCCGTCAAGTGCAGCACTGCCAGGTTTGGGTGCAAAGGGCTGCTGGGGTTCTGGGACAGCAGATCTGGCCAGAGGGGCAGCTGCAGCGGGGCGGCTACCGAAAGGCTCAGCAAATTGCCAAACCAGTGCTGGCAAGGCCACGTGGGTTCTATTAGAATAATTCTCGCCCTGTCTTGCTTGATCTTCACAAGGACCCTGTGAATCAATGGCACTGGCAGGAAGGCATACATCAGCGCCCCCAATCAAGAAATGAGAAAGGCATCTAACAGGGAGCTCCTGTCCATCCTCTGGATTGAACAGAACACATTTTCTGTTCTGCCTAGGCGTGAATGGGTCCACCTGGGGAGTCCACCACTTCTGGAAGATGATGCTGACCACCTCTGGATGAAGTGATCACTCGTGGCGAGACGAGAAAGTCCTGCTGAGGTTATCCGTCAAGACGTTCCTGGTTCCAGGCAGGTGCACGGCTATCAGATGAATGGCATACCGCACACAAAAATCCTATAAGGTGGAGAGCTTCTTGACAAAGGGCCGAAGACCTGGCACCGCCCTGCCTGTTGATGTAATACATCATGGTGGTATTGTCTGTCCACTGCCCCCGGAGTGCCGGCAGCGCAGGCAGAGGCTCGGCTCTCTCAGCGCCGGGGAGGCGTTGATGCCATCAGAAGTTTGGGTCCCCTACTGCTTCTGGGAGTCGGTGGTGGATCCTTTAAGGGGCTATGGGCCCTGACCGGGGAGGCACATCCACGTGGCTCTGGAGTGGCCAGGCAGACCAAACTGGGTCCTTTGCCCAATGCCCCATGGCCTTTCTTGCCCCATGCCGGGGAACCATGCTTCTTCGTTTTCTTTCTGGGCACGGATGACAGGGAATGGTGCTGGGTGGAGCCCAGTGCGCTGTGCACCGAGGCTGAGGTACTAGGTGAGTCTTAGCAGGACAGCTTGGATGCCAGACGAAGGGCAGCCTCCGTGAGGAGAGCCCAGAAATGAATATCCTTTCTGAGTCCTGGATCGAAAATTTTTACAAATATAACACTTGCCCTTCATGTGCAAGTCCCCCAAGCACTCGAGGCAGCTGCTGTGGGGGTCACTTACAGGCAAAGGCCTGTTACAGTCCGCCCAGGGCTTAAACCCCGGAGACCGGGGTATGCTCCACCTGGGGCTCTAACTTCTAACCCCTAACTACACTTAGCAACTACTTAACACTAACTGTTATAAACAACTATTTACAAGGCCCTAAGTCAGAAGAGATGAAACCGCCAGCCCTTGCTATGCAAGGAAAGGCGCGCCGACTAACCCATGGGCAGTAAGAAGGAACTGAGAGGGCGTAGGGCCAGCGCCTGATATACCGACGCATGAGCCGTGGCACTCATGGGGGTGCCACAGCTGGCCCTATGGATACTGCTAAGGCAAAAATCTTCAGCGTCTGCGCCTATGGGCGCGCACACCTAGAATGGAATCGACATGAGCAAGCACTCGAAGAAGAACAAAGGGCTGCTTGTTCTTACATAGGATTAAGGGGTTAAGGATGGGAAAGATGTATTTACATTTAGTCTTTGAGACAAGGACTGTCTAGTACTCCGTGTTTGTACAGTGCCTGGCACAACAGGGCCCCGTTGTTGGTTGGCTCTTAGGCACTGCCATAACAAACATGATTATTACTAATAACAAAATCTCCCTGCAAGGGGAAGCTATTAGTCTCCAGAAAGGCGACATTTCAGATAGTAAACCAAGAAGACAACATTTGATCTTAGCCAAGAGGCCAAATTATGGGCTACAGAAAATAATTATTATTGAATAATGACAAAATAGAGGCATTGCTGTCGGGTTCTTCAATGCAGCTGTCACTTAGAATTTCTTTTCTTTCTTTCTCTTTAGTCATCATGGCTGTAAAACACCAACCCTCCTTTGGGAACCTGGGTAAAACGTCTGAAAATCCATTTACTCTTTGAAGCTTGTATTAGAATAGCTCTTAAACACAGTTAGAATTTACAAAGTTTATCAAAAACATATTTCTTTTTTCAAGCACTATTGGATGTTTCATACACTTTAGAATGAAGTACACCTCTACCCCGATATAATGCAACCCGATATAACACGAATTCAGATATAACGCGGTAAAGCAGTGCTCTGGGCGGGGGGGGGAGAGGGCTGTGCAATCCGGCGGATCAAAGCAAGTTCGATATAACGCGGTTTCACCTATAACGCGGTAAGATTTTTTGGCCCCTGAGGACAGCGTTATATCAGGGTACAGGTATATTTTAATTCTTAATAGATTTTCCTAACGCACTGATCAGAACAACTATACTTAATTCAAATCTCCATTGCTAGATCTTGAAATTGCATTAAGTAAAAAGACAATTTAGTTCTTTCAAAGACCTTTTGTTGTTGTTTTTTTAATGTACAATAAAATTTAGTTTTAATTTGTTTTGTATTAGCGTTTATTTTTTCTCTCAGATTTTGCTATAATATTTCTATTTTGATATGCTGTAGAGCTTAATTATATTAATAATAATATATATTCAAACTGTGAGGAAAAGTAATTCAAAGTGGTAAGGATGATGTCAGAGAATCTTGCATTTTAAACAATAATAAACCATACCAAAGTCAAAAGCTTGTATGAGCAACCTAGAAGCATGAGAGTTCTCACCCATTTCTGTGAAATTTAATTAGCATAAAGTGGCCTATTCCACACGCTCATATTAAGCACAAACATGTTCACAAAACATATTCAAAGTTCAGTTTTCAGCAACTACCCTAGATACCAAAATTGGTAGTTTTACTTTCTGGAGATTTAATCCATTCAAGTTATATACAACCAATTTCTGTTCACTGGTTGACTTAAATATGTGGTCTTAATGTGACTAATTCAATAAAACTACTTAGCTAAGTATACCAGAGCCAGACACACAGTCAGTTTAAGTTTGAGCTGCATTTTTTTGGCAAAGGAAACAATGCACAACATATTTTCCTATCCTACTGCTAGATAAATTTTACTTGTTTGCAAATGCATCATTACATTTTTCTCTGTGCTTCAGCTACCATCTGCCATTTATGCAACACAAGGGTAAACTGGATGACATAACTCCCAAAGGAACAGTGTGAGCACTGTCCGTTATATGTGCATTAATGAAGAGGAGAAAGTATAAAAATTTTCCAGAAACAAAGGCCAAGGAGAGAGCAATCAGACCAACAATTTATGGCAGGATTTCCACTTCCATTTCCACCATTATTTCAACAACTAATTGCAAAATACACATAGCACAAGACGTATCCCATTTTTCTAATGTTGCCTGTGAGGTACGGTACAATAAACCACTAAAGAGGAAACACAAAATCAAAACCTGATGTTCAACAAGACTCCCATGCAACATTTTCCATCCATTTCTTACCTGCTCCAAAAAGCAACTTCCAAGCAATGGCTCATTCTATCCTTGATTCTGGAAGTCCCTGCATAATGCACATGGTTGTTATGCTGCCGTGTAAATGTAACTGGATGCTAAGCATGGGCGTAAGGCTAAACACTAACCATAGTTAGATACGTTTCAAGCGTGCTCCACAGCCACTCAACTATGCAGGATAACAAAGCAGTGGGGTACAGGGACAGAGAATGGGTGTGTCTGAAGGGACATGAAGTGAAATCAATGTGAGTTAGGTCATTGATCTCAGCGGGGCCAGGATTTGATCCATGGTTTTAAGCACTGTCGTCTATCTTGGGTTGCATATATACTCTTACTGCTAGGTAGAAGTAACCTGGGGGTTGATCTCATTAATGCAGGGGTGGGTTCCCCTGTATTCTTTGTTCTGCTCATCACCTTGTGCCTGGATGCAGTGTTGCACACCAGCACTGTGCAGGATTAAGCTTTGAGATTCATTTTTATGTAAAATTACATTGCTATGAGAACATGAACAACTTTACAATAAGTCAAACTACCAAGCCACAAATCAACCAAAGAAGGAACTCCTCCTGCCATACAACATCCCGCACTGTGCTGGCACTCTCCCTCAGTCAAAACGCCAAGCAATAATTGAGCCTTTCAAGCATACCCTAAACTTCAAACTGACTCTGTTGGACCAAAAGTTGGAACAAACTCTAGGACTTCAGTTCCCTGAGATTCTTACCAACCCCCCTCAGATAGAGAGTCCCAGATAGATAGAATGTCCCAGTTGAACTCAACTGCCAGGATGGTGCATATGGAGTGAGGCTAATTTTAATGTGGTGAAGATTCAAACCATACCTGCCTTTTTAAGACCAAAACCAACTTTCTGAATTGCTTCTGGAAGTGCACTGGTAGCTATACATGCAAACATGCCTACTAGACTTGTTAATTACACATTTCATTCTTGCTAGAACCTTGTGTATTGCAATTCAAATTCTCACTACCCCATTTTGAACCTTGTTAATTAAAAAAAGGAAAGAGGGAAATTAGATTTCCTCTTGCTGGGGTTCTTAGCCCTGGGTGTGTCATGGAAACAGCTTATTTTATCTAATGGGTTGATACATATATCTAGAGCATTCTTTCAGATCATTCTTCTCTTGGTACTGGTGATTAATAACATTCTTTGAACACAGAAGCCGTAAGATGTGTTCGGATGCCATTACAGTGATGTTTCATAAAGAATGTTCTGTGAATAACAGAGATCAGAAAATACTTTTTAGGGAATGCTCTGCAGGATGATGGTGCTGGTGAGGAATCCACCCCAATGGAACAATCTGGGGCAAATCCCCAAGAAGAGAATCTTGCAGAGATTTCCTCTCCTTTAGTCCCCGCCCCAGGGGTTTCCAGCAGAGGAGAACTGGGGCACAGCATGGCAACTGAGTCCTATATTTTGAAGATATTACTTAGAATTAATTGTTTTGACTGACATAGTTGAGTTGGGCTAAATGAACAAAAGGTCAAATATCAGGTAATGCTCATAGTGGCATACAGAATAAAAGCAAAGTTTAATTTACATACTAATGTCTGACCTCAATACATTAATTTCTGTAATTCTGCAGCTCATGACAGATCTCTCTTTAGAAAGGATCAACAGTGGAGAAAATATTAACTAAATCTTAAAAAAAGAATTTCAATTTTAATAAAGCTTATGGAAATGACATCTAAGACTACTTATCTTTTATACATGATTACTAATTTATTAATGTATTTTTCCCTGTCTATGTTATATCCTCTTCATTCTTACTGGCCTTAATCTTTATGCAAATACAAGTTGCTGAGGGACAAACAAATTTGCAATTACTAATTAAAGGTTTCAAGATTCACAACATTGTGTATACCAGTATCTAAAATTTAGCTGTCAAGTTCAGAGTAAAATTAGGAAGGAGTTGCTATATTAATATATCCAAGAATGCTCACTTGGTGAATTTCACATTTGGGGCACTGCTAGAAGTTAAGATTAAGCAATTTTTGCATCAGCTGACTGTTACTTACCTAATAAAAGGAAATGCAGTGTTCTGGATTCTTAAGCTTTAATTATTCCCTCAGTTGAGCCTCTATTCTCAAAGCAATGGATATACTAATATAGCTCAAAAATGCTGGAGATTTTGCATGACAAATGTATGTACACTCTAACATATTGTTGTAGTATTTGAGCACCTCCCAAGAACTGAAAACAAACAATAGTATCTGTGTCTCCCATATCAGTAGCTAGGAATCTGTTACCAGACAGAGAAAGAGACAGTGAGTGTGAGTGTGAGTTTTTTGCATTTAGTCGCAGATGCAGTGAGATTTGGGGTCATTCTCATTTTTGGGGGGAGTAAGTTCCATAGTTTAGGTTGAGTTCATGTGAAAATTTTGTCTCCTTTACTCAAGACTCTTCCCCCATTTGTCCACATTTCATGGTACCAGCAGAAACAGCTCTTGAAGGAGGCCATGGTCACAGAGGCCACTCTTACTAAAGGAATATCGGGCTCATAGAAACCATCCTCAAACCACTCACCACACTAAGGGCCAGTTTCCTCCAGGACACAATTGACTTCCTCCAGAAACTGCACGTTAACAACCTTCCTCAAAACACCATATCTGCCACCCTGGATGTCACCTCCCTAGACATCAACATCCCTCACAACTATGGCAGTTCTGCCTGTCTCAAATATCTACAAGACAATGGACAATACTCAGATCTCCACCCCAAACACATCACCAAGCTCATCCATTTCATCCTCACCCATAACAACTTTACATTCAACAACAAACACTTTGAGCAAACCATGGGAACTGCTATGGGTACTAGGATGGCTTCCCAATATGCCAATCTCTTCATGGGCCACCTCGAGGAAACATTGCTAGACAAATGCAGCACAAAACCAAATGATATAACTGAGATACAATGATGGTGTTTTCATCCTCTGAACAGACAACCTAAACTGCCTCAGATTGCCATCACAACTCTAACCACCACCACCACCCATCCATTAATTCTCTCTAGAACACTCCCACACCAGCATCAACTTCCGGGACAATATAATCAGCTTCAACAGTAGAACACTACAGACAACTCTATAAAAGAAACCTAAGCATCACCATACTTATTTTCACAGATCTGGTAACCACCCCAAACACACCAAGAAATCTGTTATCTACAACCACACACTTATATACCACTGAATATGTTCCAAGGGGAAAGTCCAGGATATGCATCTTAACACACTTTAAACTGCCTTCACCAAACAAGGACACTCCACCAGAGAAGCAGATCGCATAATGGAATGGGCCACCCAACTATCCCAAGTGAATCTGCTTAAATACAGGAGAAAAAAAAAAAAGAAATCTCCAACCGCACACCTCTTGTTGCCATCTGTCATCCAGGGTACCATTAGACAATTACAACCCATACTCCATGGGGACCACACCCTGAAATAAATCTTTCCCAAACCCTCTCTTCTGGCCTCCAAACACACCCGCCCCAACCTCACCAAGCTCATCAGCATTAGCAAGTCCCCACAGACCGTGACATACCAGCTCAAAGCAGCACCATGCCCTGCCAGAACAACAGATAAAAAACCTGCAGACACATCTTCACTGCTACGATGATACACCCCACAACATACCTTTCCGGATCCATGGCTCCTATACATGCCTATCACAACACATGGTGTACATTATCCAATGTGCTAAATGCCCCAATAACAACTATGTGGGTGAAGCGAGACGATCAGAACACTCTCATATGAATTCACACAGGAAAATGATAAAAGATAAAAACACCATTTCACCTGTGGGTGAACACTTTCCACTAAACAATCACTCCATACCTGACCTCTCAGTCCTCATCCTCAAGAGAGACCTGCATAACACCTTCAAAAGACGAGTTTGGGAGCTTAAATTCATAACTTTGCTAGACACTAAAAATCTTGGACTCTAATTAAAACACTGGATTTATGACTCAATAGAACAATCCATAACCCACTAACCCTCTTTTGTCCTATGACAGCAGAGGTGTTACCTGCCCACTTCACATTTAATGGTCTCTTGCAACACGTGTTAACTCCTTAAGCTTACCAATCTGTTCCACCTTATACAGTATTTAGTTGTGACACTCTGAGTACCTTTCCCAGACCTGAAGAAGAGCTCTGTGTATGCTTGGAAGCTTGTCTCTCTAACCAACAAAAGTCCGTCCAATAAAAAATAGTACCTCACCCACCTTGTCTCTCTAATATCCTGGGACTAACATGGCTACAAAAACCCTGCAAATAACCAATGTTATTATGTTGGGAGTGACATTTGATGTTAAATGGAAGAGGATATTACTGTTAGTATGTATTATTTGTTAAGCACCTAGGAGAGCATACAAAAGACATGGTCCCTATCTCTAGGAGCCGAATTAAATCATACATTACAATCATGGCATTGTTGACACCCAACTAGCTCCAAATTAGAGCCAGCACTCTGAAGCAATTTTATAATAATAGAGCATTTTCCGAGATAACAGAATGTCATTAATTGGCTCTCCATTATTAATTTAAATCCAAGTCATTACATACATTTTCATATAGCATTTATCTTCTGCGTTTAAGACATTTTACATCAACCGAAAATCTTAATTTTTTTTCTCTGTGATATTTCACATAGTCTATGCACTGGCATGTCCACAAAGTATTTCAGCTGTATTCAGTCTATTAGTAAATGCATCTACTGCTGGTAATTGATAAAAATAAATAGCAAAGGTCTAAGAACAGAACATTACAGTCTCATCAAAATGACAAGTTCCCTGCCATGTTTACTGATTGGAGCATCTAGTTAAAATAATTATACCATTGTACACCACAGAGGACAGACTTAAGGTACAGGAGTATTTGTTCAATGAGAAAACAATTTCACTGGTAACATTTTATAAATGAACACTTTGTCAGTTTGTTTTGAAATCCAGATTATCTGTCAAAATTTAATTTATTCAGGATTTGCTGGTATATTTACATTTCTGTAAGTTTGGGGAAATGGCTTATTTGTTTGGAATCAGAAATTCTTCAGGCTATTTACAGCTTACATAGAAGATTGTCATTTATTTGCAGCATCCACCACTGTAGCATCTGGGTACCTTACATTAAGTACCATGGGGCAGACCTCAAAGACACACAGGGTTATGGTTCAGGGTCAAATTGGCCGCAATGTTTGTCAATAATGAATTGAATTGATTTGAACCTAATCTCAACCTGGAAATCTTTGCTAAATGTGATCCCAGGCCAACGCTCTGCACCAGAAACATACATGTGCTATACCCCTGAACCCTCAGGATGGCAGTAACCCACTCCTGGGCAGCCACATTTGGGTGAAAACATTAAAGGGAAATTTTTCCCTTCCTTATGCCTGTAGCAGTTGCTTTAAACCCAGGGAACTTCTTTGGGGAAAAACCTTCCAGGCTACGTGATGAGACACGAGGCATGAAGAGGATCTTCACAACGGTGTTCACCTCTGGGCATGCAATAAAGGCAACTAGGACATGGAAACAAACTTGGAGGTGGAAGGAATAGACAGGAAACGCCTGTTCCACTTGAGGGATTTTGCTATACATCCTGCATGCATATTTTATGTCTGTGCTAGTGCTGAAGGACAATGCAGCAGGCCACCACATATGTTAATGGTGAATCCTGCATAGGAGATGTTATGAAGCTTACTCATGCCTTTAGCGCCTCTAGATTGTATAACTGTAATGCACAGATTCATGGTTCACCAAGCAGAATGATTACTAAGCTTCAGCTTGTGCAATCTTCCACTGCTAGCCAATGCATCTTTTACAAATAGGCAGACAAATAGGCATCTTGGAATTAGTTACATCTATTTATAAGACACAGGGTTGGTTTAAATGTAATTCACGTTTATATAGCACCTTTAATCTGAGGGTCTGAGAGCACTTCATAAATATTAACTAAGCCAACACCACCCTTTTGAAGCAAGTAATGATTATCACCTTTATGGAGTACTAGGGAGGCTAATAGTTTGATTTTCAGAGATGCTGACCATTGATTCAGCTTCCATTGATATCAGGAAAAGTTATAAGGTGCTCAGCCCCTCTGAAAACCAGGCCCTTAGTAACTTGCCTTAGGTCACAGAGTGAGTCAATGGCAGAGCTATGAATGGAACCCAGTGTCATATTTTTAAATATAGTTCAGTTTTTTCCATTACCATTAACTTCAATGCACATCAGAGTCTTAATTGTACGAAGTTCCAACTGTTGAAACTAGGAATGCTGACAACTTTACAGAGTGTTTACAAATTATTTTTTCTACTTCAAAGTGGGTACAAAAAGTGAAATCACTCTTAATAGGTATTTAGCTTTTCAAATTAAAGAGCCAAATACAAACATTAGGACTTCAGTGGGACAGTGTGTAGGAGCCAAGTTTCACTCTAATGAATCAAGCAGAATAGGGTAAATTTAACAAAACTGAAAACAATTTTGAGCCAAATCAGCTGGGAAGAAGAATTTAATCCAAATAATGTGAATGATCATTGGGAATCATTTAAGAAGAGAGGCCCCAAAAGCCACTATCCCACAATCATGAAAGAAGACTGTACTGGTTAAAAAACTGACCTAATTTAGAAGGGAAATGAAAGCAGCCATTAAAAATTAATAAAATAATATATAAAAATGGAACAAAGGAGAAGTTGATAGCAATGAATATGTACAAGAAGCAAGGAACTGTAGAAAATTGATAAGGGAAGCAATGGAA
Source organism: Trachemys scripta elegans (assembly GCF_013100865.1). Classification (NCBI taxonomy): domain Eukaryota; kingdom Metazoa; phylum Chordata; order Testudines; family Emydidae; genus Trachemys; species Trachemys scripta. The sequence continues at coordinate 22,072,288 of NC_048314.1, forward strand.
CAAGGAGAAATCTATGGCTAGCAAAATAAAGTACAAGAGAAAGTGTTTTTTTAAATATATTAGGAACAAAAAGAATTCTGAGAATGGTATTGGTCCATTACCAGATGGAAATGATAGAATTATCAATAATAATGCAGAAAAGTCAGAAGACGATATTTTTCTAAAAGATCTCCTCTAGGAATTATTTTGGGGAAGTTCTATGGGCCTGTGTCATACAGGAGGTCAGACTAGATTATCACAATGGTCCCTTCTGGCCTTGGAATGTATGACTATGGAGGTCTCAAGTGGTATTCCACAGGAATCTGTTTTAGCTCTGGTGTTATTTAATATCTTTATTAATGACCTGAAAGTAGGCATAGAGAGCATACTGATCAAATTTTCAGATGACACAAAGCTGGGGGAAAGACGGTGTTGCAAACACTTTGGAGGATAGAGCTAAAATTCAAAGGGATCTTGATAAATTGGAGAACTGGGGTATAGATAATAAAATGAAATTCTGCAAAGACAAAATGTAAGGTGCTACACTTAGGGAAGAAAAAACAAAAGCAAAAATACAGAATGGGGGATAACTGGCTTGGCAGCAGCACTGCTAAGAAGGATCTGGGAGTTGTGGTGGATCACAACCTGTTAACATGAGTCATCAATGCACTGCTATTGCAAAAAAGGCAAATGCAATTTTAGATTGCATCAACAGAGGCCAATGGGAGTGTGGACCCAGAGCTCGGGGCGTGGCAATGTGTGTAGCCCCGTGGCCCCTCCCGCCTAGGAGCCAGACCTGCTGGCCACTTCCAGAGCACAGCACAGTGCCAGGACAGGTAGGGACTAGCCTGCCTTAGCCTTGCAGCACCACCAACTGGACTTTTAATGGCCCGGTCAGCAGTGCTGATTGGAGCCGCCAAGGTCCCTTTTTGACCGGGTGTTCCGGTTGAAAACTGGCACCTGGTCACCCTAGCGAAGGCAGGATTTGACCCCAAGCTTCTACTCTACAGTATATATTACCATTCAGATGCTGGATAGAGTGTCTATTGATGTGAAAAAAACTCTGACTGCCAGATGCTGGGACTGGATTACAGGGATGGATCACTTGATGACTGCCCTATTCTGTTCATTCCCTTTGAAGAATCTGGCATTGGTCACTGTCGGAAGACAGGATAGTGGACTAGATGGACCATCGGTCTGACCCAATATGGCCATTCTTATGTAATCATTTCCAATATTCCACAACACAAATGAATAATAATCATGTACATTCCATAAAAGAACAATCTGACCCACAAACTGTAGGCATAAGCACCAGTGAAATACAGTCACTACAATGTGCAAGAGTAAGGAAAGAAAGTTTTGGCCAGGGACAATGGAGCAAATCTCTACTCTCCTGAGCAGGTAAGTTGCTTGGGATCTCTAATGTCTTACTGCGCAGACAGGACCTAATTTTTTTCAAGGTCTCGAAAGACCCACATACAGAAAAATGTTTAGATTCCAATCTATTTTGGATGCATGAAAGACTCAGTTGGCTCTCCTGAGATTTAAACCAGAAGTTTCAGACAGTTAAAGCATTTCAAGCCCAATGCTTAGAGCATTAAGACTTCCCCAGTGGCACAGGGGACGAGCCTGATTAGATTAGAGTATATCCAAACACTCTGAATGGTTCTGATTATTTAAGAAGTCCCAAGGGAACAACTGTGCATTGGGAAAAAATCAGTACGAGAGCACACCAAGCACAGTGATGAAAGACAGAAAGGTTAAAAGCACAGAGATCAGGGTTCTATTTCCAACTCAGCCACAGACGGGGAAACCTGAAGTCAGGCAGTCAGTCTGTATCACTCACTCATCAACCCCACATGATTTCTGAGAGTCTTAATCCATTAATGTATGAAAAGCATTTTGAGATGTTATGTGCTAAAGAAATACAAGATAGTATTGTTGTTACTAAATGACATTAATAATTTTTAATTTTCTTATTTAAAAGATAAATAATAATTAGATTTAAATATAAATGTATTATTCAAATTATTTAAAGAATAATTATAACAAAATTAATATTTAGCTAAAGGCTTATTACTTTAGATGTAACTGATTCTGCTGACAATACTGCCTAGAATATTTTTGGGTGCTGTAAAACCAAAGAAAATACTAACATAATATGGAACCTGAATGTATAACATGCACTGAAAGAGTCTATTGTACTCTAATAAGCATTCAACATAGAACAAAGATGATGAAATTTGGCCCCCAACACTTGCATATTTTCCCTAGAGGTAGATATTATTCATAGTAGATTTAGACCTGCTAAGTTAATACTGTTTCTAATAGTACTTCACTGAGCTCTTAATTATATGCACTATATGCACTTCTATGCTTTCCATCTTTATCTACTCATGCAACCTATTGTTTCTTCACAATACGTTTTGTTTCTGTATTAATTTGTACTTTAAAATCAGAAAACACAAGATATCCCAGAAGGAAATCAATTGTCTTATCAAGCTTTACAATTACAAAAATCTTAAATTAGCCCATCACATGGTTTACAGCACAATAGAGAACACAATATTTCTTCCCTATGAGGATTATTTGGAGAGCAATCATTTCCATGTTACAACAGAAAAGAAGCTTTATAATGCTCTTCAATGGAGTGGGAACAATGCTGAAATTGCATTTGATCAGTAGTAACCCTGTCACTGAAGAGGATTCACTCTATATACACAAAAAATGCTGCCAGTGATCACACTGCTGCAAGTCATGTGGCTTTACACTTTCTTTTTGTGGGGGTTAGGCAGGAAACAGTTTCATTGCTTCCCAATTTTTTCAGGGAATAGAGACCAATTATTACTGAAAAATAAGCCAATCAATCCTTTTGGTAAAGTAACACTAGCAGCCGAAGTTAAATAATATAGTACATGGCTGCCCCCAATACATTAATTTCTGTCACTCTGTCACTGTAAAAATTTACAGCAGATATAATCTCTTTGAAGGGGGATCAAGTTGTAGAAAATATGAGCCTAGTTTTAAATAGAATTTTAATTTTAATGAAAGCTTCAGGGAATGCTGTTTATGCTGCTTATCTTTCATACCTGGTGATTAAGTTAATTTATATTTAATGGAAGAGGATATTTCTAATCCCCAAACAGGCTCAACATCTGTCTGTGACTATGTTTTTGGAAGCCTTAAGCTGCTTGTGATGGATGTAATAAAACCAGAATACTGCAGAACTGACACCTGAAGGATATTTGAAAGAGGGAAAATGTTATTTTTCTGTTCAGTGCTTGTGCTTAAGTCAAACCAAAATCCCAAGCACTTAATTTTGCTGTCCCTTAAAATCCTGATTTGCAGTCCTTTTACATTATTATGTGAATATGAATGGAAAAAGGAAAGTAAACAGTTCCCAGATATGGTTATGGTCTAATATTCATATTCATTATGTGTGGGATCTAAGAATGACTAGCTTTTTGATGGCCTGGAGCTGATGAGAGTAATAAAGTTTTCTGAAGTTGGAGAAATGATCTCTTAATTCCATCTCCAATTCATTTCTCATTTCACATGCATTAAAGGCCAAAGGCTAGCAAAATAAACACTTGCATTTACCACTCAGTTATGACAGAGAGTATAAGTCTCTTGCTAGAACAACAGTACTATATGGCTTTCAAATTTTATCCCAAGAATTCATATAATATTTCTGAAAACTAAAGGAAACCAGAAAATTATGTTAAGAAAAGTGTTCTTTCCAGCTATCATGGACATGCTTAATGATTTAAAGTGAATCCCTTCTTCAGAGTGGAAAAACCCATCAGAGATGATTACTGAAGTAGTTATTCAGTATCCTCGTATACCAAAAAGAGAATTCCAAATGTTCAAAGCAATGCAGGAGTTTTGGCAGAGAGACTTACAGATCCAGTGGAACTCAAGTAGCAAAAAACACTGCATCCTGCTTTCAGAATGGAGAGTTCAGAGACTCAAGTGGGATGTATTTCTAGCAAGGAGAGGATAATGACCAAAATACTGTCCAAAGAAATCTGTTAGAATGACAAGCATTTTCTTGACTGCGAACAATGTTCATGTGTCAAAGGAGTGCAGAAACATTTACCGTCCAAATACCAAATAAAGTGTCTTGGGGTAATGTCTACAGTTTGGAGCTATCATTTCCTCAAGCCTATAAACATCTTATTACCTTAAAAATACACCAGAAAACACTGATTTGCGAGAAGGACCTTGATATTAAATTGGGAATCTAAGCAGTAGCTTGTTCTTAGCAATCAAACAAATTGAGGGCCATTAATTTTTTTCTTTTCAAGTAGCAGTACTTGTACACTGAGAGTCAGGCCAGTTCTCCCTCCTTGCAGACAAGTTGGTTACGATAACTGTCTATTGAACGCATTGTGCTCTCTGTATGTGTGTATATATATCTCCTCAATATATGTTCCATTCTATATGCATCCGAAGAAGTGGGCTGTAGTCCACGAAAGCTTATGCTCTAATAAATTTGTTAGTCTCTAAGGTGCCACAAGTACTCCTGTTCTTCTTTTTGCGGATACAGACTAACACGGCTGCTACTCTGAAACCTGTCATTGTGGCAAAGAGGATTACCTTGACTGGGAGGAAAGGATGGCAATCCTAGAATAACGTTTTCATTTAAAGCGATTCTTCCAGATCCAGATTCAAAACCATACATGCAATTCCAGCATCCCACTAACAGGTGTATAAAACAAGAAGCACTACACATAAATGAGTCAAAAGTATCTGTTGTATGGTTTTTACAGGTCAGTGACTTGAATTTAAAATTGTCCTTCCCTAACCCTTGTATTAGTAGGAGTAACAACTTCCACTGGAGGTGTCCATCTGTAAAATTAATTTGCATTCCCAAAGGCGAATTAAGATACTCCTTAATTCATCTTCTTAAAGAAACTTTATCCAGACATAATTCTGTTTCCTAATTCCCCTTCCATTTCTGTGGGCCCTTAAATTTGTTTCACCTTCCTTGTCCACATTCTTCTCTAAAAGACATCACTTTATAGCTTAGAGTAGGTGATGGTTTAGAGGGTGTTGAGTTTCTCATCTCTCTATCAGTATTCTCTTGAGATGGAAAAAGGTCTTATATCAACTTTTGATGTCTGACTTCGGAGATTCTTGGTTGGAAATACATAATTTAAGTAAGAAAAATCATTGTGTAAGAGACTTAATATCTCAGCAGTTTCCTGGTGTAGTCCTCTACACTTACATTCAGATCTTCTAAGTGTTAAATGGAATTTTTCCAGTGGTCCCAAAAATCTTTAGCCTGATTTTGAACTCTCTTCATTCACAAAGAACCCAAAATGTTATAACATAACCAATTAGATTACAGGTCAAATGTCAGTGGGAACAAAGCTTTGAATCTCATAGTCACTAAAAGATTTCTCACTTTCTCAAAGGATGGTGAAAGAATTCATGGTTGCAAGTGGAGGTCAGCAAAATTAAGGTTATGCAATTGCCTATGGATCACTACAAGATCCTTACCATTAAGAACATAAGAATGGCCCTACTGAGTCAGACCAAAGGTCCCTCTAGCCCAGTATCCTGTCTTCTGACAGTGGCCAATGCCAGATGCCCCAGAGGGAATGAACAGAACAGGTAATCATCAAGTGATCCATCCCCTGTCGTCCATTCCTGGCTTCTGGCAAACAGAGGCTAGGGACACCATTCCTACCCATCCTGGCTAATAGCCACTGATGGACCAATCCTCCATGAATTTATCTAGTTCTTTTTTGAACCCTGTTATGGTCTTGGCCTTCACAACATCCTCTAGCAAGGAGTTCCACAAGTTGACTGTGCATTGTGTGAAGAAATACTTCCTTTTATTTGTTTTAAACCTGCTGCCTATTATTTTCATTTGGTGATCCCTTGTGTTATGAGAAGTAGTAAACAACACCTCCTTATCTGCTTTCTCTACACCAGTCACGATTTTATAGATCTCAATCATATCTCCCCTTAGCCATCTCTTTTCCAAGCTGAAATGTCCCAGTCTTATTAATCTCTCCTCATATGGAAGCCGTTCCATACCCCAAATCATTTTTGTTGCCCTTTTCTGAACCTTTTCCAATTCCAATATATCTTTTTTCAGATGGGGCGACCACGGTATTGAAGGTGTGGGCGTACCATGGATTTATAGATAAGCAACATAATATTTTCTGTCCTATTATCTATCACTTCCTTAATTATTCCCAGCTTTCTGTTCACTTTTTTGACTGCCCCTGCACATTGAGTGGATGTTTTCAGAGAACTATCCACAATGACTCCAAGATCTCTTTCTTGAGTGGTAACAGCTAATTTAGACCCCCTCATTTTATATGTATAGTTGGGATTATGCTTTCCAATGTGCATTACTTTGCATTTATCAACATTGAATTTCATCTGCCATTTTGTTGTCCAGTCACCCAGTTTTGAGAGATCCTTTTGTAGCTCTTTGCAGTCTGCCTGGGTCTTTTAGTAATTCTGTATCATCTGCAAATTTTGCCACCTCACTCTTTACCCCTTTTTCCAGATTGTTGCTCATCTCAGAAGCTCTGAAGCATGACAAATCAGCCTCTTTCAAGATTATTCAGAAATATCTTAAAATCGTTAAGAAAAAATGCCTCTATTTCTATTGAAATTCCCAACAACAGCAGAGCTGAGCTGACTTTTAAGATGTCTAGGGCCTTTCCTGAGACATGCAACTGAGCGAATTTACTACATGCTGTAACTGGAGAGAGGGACTATCAGTTACTTCCAGTCAGTCATGAAAAAGATAGAGTGCTCTTTGCTGAGAACTAACAATATCAAAGAATTGGTGTTTACATGTTTTAGAACTGTAAATTAATGGCTTACATCAAAAGAAATAAGAAAAACACTGTTCATTTATGTGTTTTCATAACTACATGGGGCAATTATAAAATCATTGATCTCACTCCATAATTCACAACTCTACCAAGAGTGAAAAATTACTTTCTACCATAATTCACATTCTTAAACCTGATATCGTATTACATTACAAATAACTAATTCTAAGAACACATTTGTATATACAAAAAAAATTGCTGTGGGAATCACGCACATAATCTATATCCATCCATTAATTTATTCCATGTTATTCTAATATTTAATAAGGTAATATCACATAGGCCTATTTCACAGAAATTATTTGTAGCCCTTATTACCGTGGAAGGTGATGTATCTGAGCCAGCACCTAGCTGATCTATTCATTATAACTTTGTCCAGATTGCAGCAGTCATATTTTTAAAATAAGTATGTTACTGGATTGTGTCATTCTTGAGGGGACAGAAAGTACAAGCTGCAATTCCATAGCCACATTAAGAGTTTTCAAAGCTATTTGCATACCAACAAGCTAGGTCAAAGGCCATACAGACTGTCTCACTCTGCACCCCCATCGAAGTCAGTGTGAGTTTTAGGTGAACAAGAAATGCAGAGACAAGCTTTAAGATCTGGTAGGGTTGAGGCCAAAAGGTAAAACATGGCACCCTTTTACAATACAGAATCCTTCTTCTTTTGGTCAAAGGCAATATGCTTTCAAATAATTATTTCTAGCAAACCTTAGCATGAATATCAAAGGAGGCCTCTGATACTCGGTAAATATAGGGATCTTATCTGAAATAGTGGAAAAAGACCACAAAGGCTTAAAATGCGGGGATGGAGGGAAACAGAATTTGCAGCTACTGTCACTGCATTACAGGGCCATTGCAATGAGTGATGGGAAAAATCCATCAGATCGGAGCCGCTGGGGCCAGGGGTGCTCGACCAGCGCCGCTCGGCCAGAACAAGGGGCCGGTGCCCCGGGGCCCGAGCCGGGCCAGCCTGGAGCCGCTGCGGCCGGCCGGACCGGAGGTGCTCGGCCGGGGCCGGGCCAACCGCCCTGGGGCCTGAGCTGGGCCAGAGCCGCTGGGTTCGGGGCCAGCGCACTTGGCCGGAACCGGAGCCGCTGGGGCCGGGGCCGGGCCAGCGCGCTCGGCCGGAACTGGGGCCGGTGCCCCGGGGCCCGAACCGGGCCGAGCCGGAGCTGCTGGGGCCGGCCGGGACCGGACTGGGCCGTGTTGCGCCTCCCCGGAGCCCTCCTCCTCGCATCCCCCCGCCCCAGCTTACCTGCTACTGCACGCCTGCCCCTGCTTCTTTTCAGACTTCCCGCGAAGATCTGATTCGCGGGAAGCAGGGGAGGGGGAGGAGCAGGGGGGCGGAGCATTCAGGGGACGGGAGGAGGGGGAAGACAGCTGCGGGGCCCGGGGCGTGCTAAGGCTGCAGGGGATGGGGGAAACCGAGAAGGGGCTTTGGCTGCCGAGCAGCGCCGCTTTTCGATCTATAAATAGCCGACCGGTGGGAAATCCCAGACATTTTTAGAAATCCCCCCTGGACGGCTATTTATAGATCGAAAAGCCGGACATGTCCGGGGAAATCCGGACATATGGTAGCCCTAACATACTACACACACACAAATTACACTAAAAGAACATTAAGGTTGTTAAGTCAATCACTCAATAGTTAGGAAATGCCAGGTTGCCTATGCAAACTTCATTCATCCCCCTTGTGAGCATTCATTATGATATAGTCTTTAATTACATTATCATTTCCAGGGAAAGTTCCACTCAGCCCCAGGCTAGAGCATGCACAGTGTAGAGGAAATCTTCAGGGAATTTACCTGTGCAGAGCTCAAAGCAAGTCTCTACTGAGCATGTGTGAACTGCAATTTTTCATAAGCTTAGAACTTGCCCAAATTTGGGCAGATTTTCATGAGGATGCCAAAAGGCATATTCCTGACACAAACGCCACCTCCTTGCCAAATTTCAAGTCCCTGCATCAAAGCATGGAGGCACTTGAATTCCTTAAAGAAAAAGCTGTCAGAATTTTTTAACATGAGCAAAACAATTTATGTTTTCCTAGTCTCATTCTTGGAAACAGCTGAATTGTTTGGCTGAAATTTTCAAAAAGAAATGATGCCTGAGGTGCACTCCTGGCACGGAAAATTTCAGTCTGATTAAAGTTTGGCAAAAAGTTATAAGCAACTGAAAACAGCATCTTATGATGGGAAGTATTGGCAATCTTCGTATTAGGTGGAGCCACCAGCCCTGCCTATAACATTATATAATGTTCCTAGGTTGAGAGTCTGGAAACCAACTTTCAACCAAGAACACATTTTATGGTGGAAGTTTATAATGGGAATTGTGGCAGACCCTTAAGCAATAACAGAACTACCTACTAAGGAGTATAATGGACCGTCCAGATTCTCATCTAGTGTAAATCAGTGTAAATGAAGGGAGTAAGAGTCAAGGAAGCTAAATCCATTTACATCAGCTGAAATCTGACCCAAGGAAACTGAATAATCAGCCTAGAGCTGACTGCAGAATCTAAGATTCATGTTAGTGCAGGAACCTTTGGGAGGGAATGGAAAGGAGAAGTAAAGAACTACCAACCTGAGAGAGATGGCAAGATTAAATTTATTGACACACTGGGGTAAATCTTGCTCACTTTACTCACTTGAGTAATGCCGTGCTAAAGGATGGCAGTACGCCAACTTGTGTGAGTAAAGCAAGCAGGCTTTGGTCCATACTCCAATACTGGATGTCCCAAGACATAAGAAAATATGTATCATTAATTGCAAATGCTGCAGCCTTTTTATGCTGAAAACTAAGGAGTAAATTATGCCAGAACCTGAAAAGAAAGACACAGTATTATCTCTTAAAAATGTATGAAATTAAAAAAAATAAAATAAAAAACGAGCAGCTCCCCAACACCGAAAACATCTGTTCATTTTTCTTCTCCTTTCGGGCACCAGACAGGCCGTGATTAATACATTATGGCTGAGAAAGAGATGAGATGGTATTTGCAGAATGTGAGCCAAGGCATGATTTTTTTTTCCTATAGAAGGGACAAAGTACATTTTAATCAAATCAATTTCACAGGCAGAAAGTTACTTTCCTAACTGGCTCCTCAGTGACACTTCAGATTCCTTATAGGGTTCACACACTGGGCCCTGTTTTAAACTGATATAACTCCACTGCCTTCACTGGGTTTCAAAACTGTGTCCAGTTTGTCTAGATGTTAATACAAGTTTTAAATCTTCAGCGTTAGTCCAAATTAACACTGTATGGCAAAATGAATTAATACTTCGTGGTAGGACGCCTAGGCTATTGAGGGCATGTCTACACAGCAGCCGGGAGGTCCGATTCCCAGCACGGGAGACAGTGTCGCGCTAGCTCAGCTCTATCTAGTGCACTAAAAATAACAGCGTAGACATTGCTGCATGCGTGTAGCTCAGGCTAGTCCCCTGAGCCGAAGCCCGACCAATCCCCAAGGTCCAAGCTCGCGTGGCCAGCCGGAGCCGCCAGCTGTGCAGCAATGTCCACGCTGCTATTTTCAGCGCACTAGCTCGAGCTGGGTTAGCATGAATCTGGGAATCACATCTCCCAGCTGCAGTACAGACCTACCCTGAGGCCGAGAGGCCAGGAAGAAGCAGAGCCACACCGAAAATAAATTAGACATTAAGCCCTTGTTAAATCCAGTAACGTTAACCCCTCTCAGCTTGGAAAGATGCCAGCCTGGAGGTAGCACGCCAAGAGTCCGCAATGCTGGAGTTAGACATTTCTCCCGTGGTTTAAATGTCGAAGCCTTCCTTAGTGTGAAAGGAAGATCCACCAGCCTTACGAGTACCCCAATTTTGCCGTCTCAGTCCAGTAAAGCACGTATGCACATGTGTAAGTGCGTGGATGAATCATGACCTAAATGGTTACTTTTCTTTCATCACATCCAGGGTAAGAAAGCAAATATCACACGTTCAAATTCGTGATTGTACTTCGTTTAAATTCCCATTTCTTTCAGTGGAAGTTTGCAATCAGTGAGGGCTGAGGCCCTGATTCAGCAAACCATCCCTATTCAGCAAAACACTTGAGCATATGCTGAAGTGCTTTGTTGTACTGAGGCCTCTAAAGATGGCAGGGTTGAGCCCATAATGCTGCAAAGCTGGGCAAAGTCAATATTTCTTTATATTGAACTCAAAATGATTATTACCGTTTTGAGAAAAATCCATATGCAATCACAGGACTGTGAAATAAATCCTTTGCATCGGTTAATGATTTCTAAAATGAAAACCAGCTTTAAATGAAAACTATTGGTAGCTTAATTATAAAGACTCTGTAATAGGCTACAATATAATGACTGTCTGTGTAAAAGGAGACATAGCCAATCTGCAACTTTGGCACTTATGATCTTAAATACATTGGTATTTAATATTCAACTCATACCATGTCCTTGCTTTCCAATGCATGTTTGGCAGCAGAAAACGAGCAGCTCATCTTGGTCTGGTTCAACAGAAGTTGGCGCAAGAGTTCATGGAAAACTGGTATCAACACTTTACTTATGGCCTCAGACGCTAAACACCATCCAATACTGCAAACCCTTACTGTCTAGCTTATTATCATGAGGACAGAAATCAACAGGACTGCTTATGCTACTGAGTGCTACACCTAGTTGTAAAAGTTTCCAAGATAGGATCATAAACCAGGGCACAATATTTGACTTGTTTGTATCTCAGTTCACTGTATGCAAAGAGCCATGCTCTGCCCTCATTTATATCCCTGCAGCCCCCCTGACTTTTTAATGCTGCTTAGGATGGCTGTTCTCCATTGTCTCCCAGCTTCTTTGACACACCACCATTTTCTGCACAGACCCCTAGGTTACAGAGAATGTTTGTAGCTGGATTACAAGAGAGACTGAAGGGGTGGGAGGGAGGAATATGAGCACCTTTCCTGCCTATACGGTATAGCCCATAGTTTTGTTCCCGTTGGAGAATCACACGGTGGTAAGGGGAAGCCAAACAGCTTAATAATGATCAACTTAAAATCTAATAATATGTAAATAGCTATGATTTAATTTTATTTTTCTGATACAGCAGGATGACTGACCTATTTACACTGTAGGGAAACATGTTTAATTCTGAACAGGTTATATTCTCTAGTTCATTTTCAAAAGCAGAAACTTTTAGTAAGAGAATGAAAAGTAAAAAGAAAGGAAAACAGATGCTAATAAAAATGTAATTAAATTAGCTGCTTCTCAAAACATTATAATTCAACTCTAATTGGACAAACAGGTCTCCCTTCCCAATCTGATCATATAAAAACAGACCGAGGTTAGCACTAGAACTAGGAGCACTGCAGCATACCAATTACTGCAAACGTATGGTACATTTTGGGGCCAATTAATTGCACAGTGCTGAAAACGAAACCTTTTAAAATTCTGCAACTCTCATCAATTCTTGTCCATTAAAATTTTTAAATGAACTGGGCCTGTCATTGTCTTGCTTGCGTGGTATGTTCTAAGCGCTTCCAGCCGTCCCTCAACGTGGGGTCATTTCAGAGATTCAAAATAAAACTGAATTCACTCTCTGTCTAGATGCAGGAGTTAATGTAGTGACTTTAAAAATCAGAAATAAATGTTCAGAACACTGCATATGAATGGATGTACACAGAAAACCTTGAAGAAAAGTGGATCATGGATAGCAGAAGTCTTATGCAGTGGTGAGAATTAAGACCGACAGTCATAATCCTAAATGAATCTGTTGTCGAGCTTGCGGCAATTTAGTGCAACATTTGTGTGAGTCTGAGTGACATTTCATTAGACCTCTGACTTCCTAAATAAAGAACAGTCAAAATGAGAATGAAATTGTGAAAACAACCTCACTGCATTTTGTGTGGATAACTTTGAGGAGAAACCCTGTGTTTTATTGTAATGTCAAGATGAAAATGTGCTCAGAATGGTGCTTAAGGTACCGATTTAAGGTGTTGTAAAAATACGTAATGATTACAGGAACGGTGTGCAGTAACTATAGAGCACAAAAGGAGTGGATATAAGGTGCAAATGATCAGTAGCTACTGCTAAGATGGCAAAATGAAAATATGCCTGGGAAGGGTTAGTAGATATCGTTGAGGACAACAGAAGAATGCATAGTCTCACCTTATACTTTCCTTTTTGAAAAATTTTAAGTTTTACTGCAAAACTACTAACACTGTTATTAAAAATTATGAATTACTATCTACATTATAGTAGCACCAAAACTGAGATTGGGCCCCATTCTGCTAGGCACAGTATATAGAGAGGGAGAGGCAATCCCTACCCTGAAAAATTTACAATGTAACCAGACAAGAGAAAGGGTGGAAAGCATTATTATCCCCACCACATACATGTAGAACTGAGGCACAGAGAACTTAAATGATTTGGCCAACATCACATAGGAAGCCTGTGAGAGAGATGGAAATTTAACTTGCATCTCCTGAGTCCAGTCCAATGTCTTAGTCACAAAACCACTCTTTCTCTTTTAAAATTATCTATGATGGTTTGATAGAGGAAAGTATTTATATGGATTATTGAATATATCAATGCCAGGGATATAATTTATTTATTTCTGAAGACTTAAATCTATTACTGTCCAGATGTATCTAACTGAACTGTAAATTTTTGTCCATTAAAACATGACAGATTAAATGTGAGCTAAATTCCTTTAATAAATAAAACAATCCATATCTCTATTAGCAGATCTCTTCTTCTCCACATTACATTTGGTTCCAGGGCACATACAAATTATTTGCTGTACTTTTTAATTGAAGACCGCAGTACTTGTTGTAGTAGCCTTTTCCCTTTTCTAAGCTATTGTAAAACAACCCCCTACCACCATGCCCACCACCAGCATCGTCTGTTCTTCCTCCATTTCACAAATTCTTAAACTTGGAAACGTTCATTATAACGGAACTATTTTAAGTCTGTAATTAATCAATGGAAGCCCAGACAAAAAACTCTTGAGACTGAAGGAGGAATAAGAATGGAGAAGCAATACTGGAGAAAGATGGTACCCAGGCATCTACTAGATTTGCTTCACACAGTTTTAAACACAGTAATTCAGGATTGTACTGCTCAGGCATTAATTGATATAATTTTTAAGTTACCCATCACCCTAGTCTCTGTACAGTACAGAAAGACAAGGTAACAGATTTAACCGTTTTGCTTCAAGACACTTGAGACAAAGGGTCATTTATGAATGTTCCTCTCCATATGGCTAACTCAGAAGCTGACTGAATGGCTAAAGGAAACAGAGAAGGAATGATACTGAAGTTGGCAGATTGACTGATGAAGGGAAAAAACAAACCATGTAGGGAGGAGAAAGGGTCTGCTCAGTGTACCCTAGAAAGCATATGCCAGAGAGCTCCTGAACAGAAAACTGGGTCACCTTTAGATGCATGTAGGAAAACAATAAGACATTAAAATTAAAGGGCTTAGAGAGTCCAATGTCAAAAGAGTAATGTGGATGTGCTTTGTCCAGTTCAAAGCAGAAATATGGCTTGGAATGGAGAACTGGAGGGTAGAAGTTACTTGAAAAGCACTTGAGTAGCTAGAAACTTGACTAGACTTATAAAGAAGTACAAGAGAACAAAGATTTCTGTAAAAAGCAACGAGGAGTCCGGTGGCACCTTAAAGAGTAACAGATTTATTTGGGCATAAGCTTTTGGCTTCTGCTTCAGCCCCAGGTGACAGGGCTCAGGGCCCCGGTCCCCATGCTTCAGCCCCTTGCAGTGGGACTTCATATTTTCTGCCCTGGGCCCCAGCAAGTCTAATACTGGTCCTGCTTGGTGGACCCCCTGAAACTTGCTTGCATCCCCCCAGAGGGCCCCGGACCCCTGGTTGAAAACCACTGTGCTAAAGGTTCTAAACAGAATATAGACAATATGACTCTTTAATTGCTTCCAGTACCATAGCTAAGAATATGAGTTCTGAAAGTAGAAAAGGGGAATCTAACATCAGCAACAAAAATGCCAAAATTTTCTGAGTGGTAAAAGAAGAACAGAAGAATGAATGATAATGTAGTAAATGGATAGTAACAATAAGAAAAAGGAAGTAGCAGCTAAGTATGTATGGCAGCAAAGGTGAGCACAGTGCAAAGCAAGGATTGCACAAGGACATGAAGCAATGCACTTATCTATCAGGAATTGTCTTGATGAGCTACAAAACCACCCTTGAGGAAACTCACATGTAGTGGAATGTGAAAGAACATGCTCCTGTATAGTTCTATAACTCCTGACCTTCATGGACGCAGAAGAACCAAAGGATGAAAATTCAATGGTCTGTTGTAGTAAAGCAGGCTGGCTATCTAGCAGCACAGTATTCAATGGCCATCAACTCACAGAATAGTACAGAATTTTATAACAGGGCACTTACACTAAGTATTAGCTGAAGAGATGAGCAACATGGAAAACCAAACTGAGATGGACTGAATCTGAGGGTGGAGGGAGTCAGAATGCAGCATATGGAAGCAAAGTCTTTTTTGATCTATAACATAGTTTTACTTCAGCAGTGTTTGTCTAATGCAGCAACAAGCCAGGACAGGGTATAACGTAATGGGTGTAGGGATTATTTCTGTGACCTTCAGTGATGAAGTCTTATCCACTGAACTATTGGGAGCTAGTGCAAATCTATGACATCAAAGGCACAGCTGCTCAGAATGTAACTTCAGACAATCAATCCAAATCTCTTGTTAGGTCAATGCAACTACTGTATAGCTCTTCCTTTATTAAGCTGGGTGCATGCCGGTAACTTGCTTGAAACAATTTGTCTCTGATAATGGGCCCAAAATATACAATTTATGCCAGAAAAGCTTTTTTTGTGTACGGCATGCAAACTCAGCCCTTTCTCCAGTTAATGAAGAAGCAAAAAAACTGAAAAGAAATGTACCAACATTGGTTTAATTTTGTATCATGCTACACTGTAAATAGGCCAATTAATAGTAGCAAAATAATAATATACCTTTTACAATTTTCATTTCTTTAACTCAGCAACACACCAGAATTAATG
Organism: Trachemys scripta elegans; assembly: GCF_013100865.1. Lineage (NCBI taxonomy): Eukaryota > Metazoa > Chordata > Testudines > Emydidae > Trachemys > Trachemys scripta. The sequence goes on from NC_048314.1 coordinate 22,088,134, forward strand.
CCATTACTTTATCCGTCAAAAACTGATGTTCGAATATTATAATTAAAGATAAATCAAACTATGGTATAGATGTAAGCTAACCTAGAGTTTAATTTTGAGAACTCTTATAAACATATCAGGAAGTCTTAAACCTCCCCCTTAAATCATACTGAATATTTAAAGATCTGCCAATTAGCATAATAAGCTCCCATAAGATGGATCCTAACATCAGGACTTCTACTTTTTGAACACTAGGTTAATTCACCACTGTGTTGCTCCAGTTCTAATGGAATCACACCAGCACAGAAATGAAATAACGCAGTGGTGAATCAGGCCCATTATTTTTTAATTTATGCCTTTACTTCCTTATTTAACATTGATCCAAAACATTAAATTTGTATTACCTCTATTTTTTAATTCCAGCACAACACTAGGGTCTAACAGGAGGTACTAGCACACCAGGATATCACACTACACGCTCAAGGGGATTTTAGTTTTAAATTATCTCAGCTGTATACAGTGACTGCTAATTTTCTCTCTCTTATTTCATTCCATTGTGTTCACAGCATGGTTTTCATATCCTGGCCAGTTCCCTAACTGTAAAATCCATTTATACTGGCAGGGTTATTTTCTTTGGAGATGAGGTGGAGTATTCCTTGAAGGGAGAAAAACTAATTATTAACAGGAGTTAAAAAAAAACAGCTCAGGCAGCAGTAAAGAGTAGCTTGTTGGCTTTATGAAACCTGTAGTAGATGAGTTCAATCTTCAACAAACAGTGCTGTATGTAGGAATAGAGAGAATGCCTTTAAGTAGTGGGTTTGACTGAGTGACCCTGCAAGCCAAGTATACAAAACCACAAACCAGATCTGTGCCACAGATTTTGGTCTACATAAGATTCTGCTACACCAGTCCCGTTGTAGACTGATTCACTAGCTACTATTGTAATGGTTCTAGAAGATGTGGTCTGCTAGACGGGGAGGACAGAGGAACATGTCAAGAGCACAAATGAAAAACTGGAGGTTGCAGCTAAAAGAGCAGACGGGGGTTCTAGAGCATACATGTAAAGTTAAAGCCAGATGTGGCCTGAGAGAACCAGGCTATGAACATCAGACTTGTGCACTTGGTTCATGGCGTCTCTGTGGAAAAATAACTTAGCATTCAAATGAAAATGAAAATTAAGCAATGTGCACTTGTCTAAGGTTATACCGTCTCAGACAAGTACAGCTGTTCTTATAGCTCGACAGCAGCGCATTTGTTTGTGCATGCTGGAGGCCTGTGCTGTATTCCCACTAATGACTTCTCCCCATAAATTAATTTATTGAGTGTGCATCTTGTGATGTCTGTACAGAGATTTGTGACAGCTTCCAGTTGTGTAGATGTAAAAACAGTTACATTTTAGAAAGTTGGCTGCTGTGATAACAGCACAGGTTTTAAATTAATTCAGTTTCCACTTTCCTTCCTGACTGGTAGATTGTCCTCTGAAGAAGCTACAGAAATGACTACAGAAATACAGCAGTATTCATTGGAATGGACAAAATGCATCCTTTGGTGACAAAAACCAACATGTTTAAATGAATCTTTAAAAATGAAAGAGGAGGTGAGTTCGGCAGTGAGATGAGTAAGTTTACAAGCATTTCACCTCTGAAGGCCTTAGCTTAAATTAGGAATAAATGAGAATGGGCTGTGAGAATTTCTGCTTAGTCCCTTTTTATGAACATCACAAAATCACAACATAATCCAACTTCCTCTGCACTGGAAAAGTCTAGGACTAGAAGAGGAAGTGTTGCATGTCAGGATTCAAGGCTCTCAGAGTTGGGGGAGAACTCTGACTGGAATCACAGGAACTGCAGTAGGTCAGGCTTTGCGTGCACTGGAGAGGAAAAACTGCCAGTTCAGATTCAGATGCACTAGCAGTGGTGTTGATTGGGAAAGTTTAAGATCCTACCCCTCACACACACACCTTGCCTGCCTCCAGGCAGTGTTATGCCTTTATTTTTGTGAGCACCAAAAAGACTCCAAAATAAAATATATGGAAAGGAATACACTGGCAATTGTAAAGATAAAATCACTGCAGACAATCATTCAGTTACTTGCATAAGCAGACACTAATGGTTCTAGAAGAAACTAAAATAAACAAATTTACAACTGAATTGCAGAACAAATAAGGTCACAGAGTTTCTCATCGGTGAGAGCTGTAAAAGCAGTATTCTATCATCACCTTCTCCACACATTTATGCACTGAGACTCTGATCTATTAAACCTGCCCAGGTCACTCTTGTCACAGGCCCCATGATTGAAAAAGGTCCAGCTCCTCAGTGCCAGAGCTGGTGCTCCCAGCTGAGCCAATTAAAGGGGTGGACCTGCAGCTGGGCTATAAAGGGTCACAGGAGAGGGAGTTCAGTGACAGCAGGGCTAGAAGGGGAACAGCAGAGTGGAGCTGCAGGGAGAGAGCCCTCCTTGAAGAAGGGAACTGGGGTTGGGTAAGAAGACCCAGCTGAACGTTTTTTTTTTCTTCTTTGGAAGACGGCAAAGAAGGCGGGCCCAACCTAGCATCTTCTCCAGCTGCTCAGGCAACCGGAAGGGACAGTACCTCAGGGAGGAGAGGCTGTGCCCGGCTTAAGGCTGAGTGGAAGGTTCGGCTTTGTGGTTGCTTTTTGGAAATTTGTGTGAATAAAGAAACCAGACCCCAAGAATGGCTGTGATTGAATAATCAAAACTGTGTGGAGTTTTGTTTAAGGATCCCAGAAGAAGGAGAAAAAAGAGGCAGGGTATCTCTGACCAGGAGGGGGCATCGGGTGGTGGCCATACTGTTATAATCATAATCTCAGAAATATGTACAATGAGATAAATCAGTAGTCAATGGCAAGAATGATTGATTTTATTTTCATAAATATTTAGAGACACCGTTACACAATCCATATTTCTGTATTCTCTTTAAACAGGACTTGGGAGCATTGGGGAAGCGAAGGTTGTGAAACTGACTAAAAAGCATCTGGAAAATAAACCAAACGCAGCAGTCTAGGTGATTTTGCATTTTTTTTTAAATGTAAATGCAAATACCAGAGGCCTATCTGATTCTCAGCATCTAGGTATTAGCAGCAATAGTAAGAAATGGGACCATGTAGTAGGAAGGTTCACAGCTCTCTTATAATGGCTTTACAGCTTAGCTGGCAGAATTAGACCAATCACTGCAGAGAATAGGAGCAAGAACATAAGAATGGCCATACTGGGTCAGATCAAAGGTCCGTCTAGCCCAGTATCCTGTCTTCCACCAGTGGCCAATGCCAGGTCCCCCAGAGGGAATGAACAGAACAGGTAATCATCAAGTGATCCACCCCGTCGCCCATTCCCAGCTTCTGGCAAACAGAAGCTAGGGACACCATCCCTGCCCATCCTGGCTAATAGCCATTGATGGACCAATCCTCCATGAACTTATCTAGTTCTTTTTTTTAACCCTGTTATAGTCTTGGCCTTCACAACATCCTCTGGCAAGGAGTTCCACAGGTTGACTGTGCGTTGTGTGAAAAAATACTTCCTTTTGTTTGTTTTAAACCGGCTGCTATTAATTTCATTTGATGACCCCTAGTTCTTGTGTTATGAGAAGGAGTAAATAACAACACTTCCTTATTTACTTTCTCCACACCAGTCATGATTTTATAGACCAAGAATATTTCATTCTTTCATACTCATCACTGCAGAATATCATGGTCTCCCCAACCCACAGCCCACTATTTTTGCCCCATATCAGCAGAAGTTGCCAGAGTGAGGCAGGTGTGTGACCTTTCCACTGGAAAAAAAGAAAACCAATTACTAGTTTTCTTATTTTTCTGTGCAAGAGTCTCTGCAAGTACTTAACTGAAGTGTCCTTCCTAGCTACACAGTTAAAATAAACCCTGATACAAATTGAAATTACAGTTGGTCTCTCAGAACAGTGTGGTATCAACTAATGCTTGCACACTAATCTTGTAAAAATTTGTGGACCTTCCTGAACAGAAGAATAGTTAGTTAATCTAGGGTTACCATACGTCCTCTTTTTCCCGGACATGTCCGGCTTTTCAGCACTCAAACCCCCCGTCTGGGGGTAATTGCCCAAAAAACAAACATGTCCGGGAAAATGCCGCCCAGGCACTTCCCCTCCTGCGGCGGCTCTGCTCCTCCCCTGACTCTTCGACTCTGTTTAAGAGCCGAGCTGCCCGAGCGCTATGGGTTTCAGGCAGCCCCCTTGCCTCCGGACCCCAGCTGCCGGCTGGGCAATTCCCCTCCCGGGCTTCAGCGGTGCAGGATCCGGAGGCATGGGGGCTGCCCAAAGCTGGTAGCGCTGGGGCAGCTCGGCTCTTAAACAGAGCCGAAGAGTCAGGGGAGGAGCAGAGCTTCCGGCCGCGGCGACTCTGCTCCTCCCCTGACTCTTTGGCTCTGTTTAAGAGCCGAGCGCTACCAGCTTCGGGCAGCCCCCATGCCTCCGGACCCTGTGCCGCCGGAGCCCGGGAGGGGAAGTGCCCGGCTGGGGGCGCAGGGTCCAGAGGCAAGAGGGCTGCCCGAAGCCCAAGCGCTACCGTCTTCACGGTTTGCTGGGCAGCCTCCAGACCCTGCGCCCCCGGCTGGGTGCTTCCCCTCCTGGGCTCCAGCTGCGCTGGGGAAGCGCTGGCTGGGGGCGCAGGGTCTGGGGGCTGCCCGGCAAACCCGTGAAGCCGGTAGCGCTGGGGCAGCCCTTTCTGCGTGGCTGGGAGTGGGAGGGAGGAGGGGCGGAGTTGGGGCAGGAAGGGGCGGAGTTGGGGCGGGGCTGGGTGGGGAAATGGGCGGGGCCAGGGCCCGTGGAGGGTCCTCTTTTTTTATTGGTTAGATATGGTAACCCTAGTTAATCTCATCTGTCACTTGATAGAGCCACATAGCCAAAGAGTGGGAACTGAGCATATAGCACCAGGTATTTTGCAAGAAAGTAAATCAACCACAATAACACAAATAAATTTCAAGGCTGAACTCAAAACTGAAAAGCCCTGGAGTTATCTGTTCTGTCAATGAGCACTTAAGAAGCAATACAGATGAACAGTACAACAGCAAGATCACACCAGTTAATGAACACCTGTTTTTGCAAACATGATGAACTGATCATTTTTGTAAAAGCCATAGATTCAATTCCACTTGGTTCGTAAAATGTTTCTTTTCTGTTAGCACTGTGGACTTCAGTGCAAAATAAAAGGCGTATATTACTTGTGGATTTGCACCTCCATTTTTTTTATTAGGTGAGAAGCAGGTATTATTCCATGACAAACTGATATCTTTAGCAATAATAAATATAAAATATTTGTGAAAATGCACTGCTAAATGCCCATGTCCTGGTATATTTTGCATGTTTTCTATGTCAGAAGTAGAGAATGCTTAGAATATATCTTGAGCCACGTAGGAAACATTCAGCTTATTCCAAGATAAACATGTAAATCCAAATGATCATAATGGGACCCATAATAAGCACCAAGATTTAAACAATAACTATAACAATGGGTTACTATAACTGCAACTATTTTCTGAAAAACAATTCTCTTATTTTCTCCAGGCTAATTAGCATTAATAAGCCAAGACTCAAATATTTCCTTTCGGCACAACAGGGAAGCAAATCATCAGTGCTGGAAGGAAGAAGCTAAGATAAGATGAATGATTTTCAAAATATATTTAGAGCATACACACTCTAAACACCAGTCAAACTATCTGCATCTAACATCCAATTGTGAATATGCAGAGTGTGCTATCCACATTTAAGTTTAAGTCTGCTAAGGAATACACTCTCCTCCTTAAATCCAAAACTTTTCTGAAGAGGAATAAATTGATTACAGTTAAGAAATGGCTATTAACCATTTTAATTTAAATCCTTTATTATTGCTACTACAAATGCTTAAAATTAGGTACCAAAAAACAAAAAGTTTTGCGAAACCTTTTGAAACAGATTTTCAATTGGAGGCACAATCTAAACAATGATTTGCTTCAGTGATTATCTTAATTAAACTGCTGTTTACGTGAGCAAAGTTGATTTATTTCAGTATTGCTTAGCATCATTACACCATCCATTTAATTGTGCAAATTTCCTTTAGATCAAATCACACACTCCACCTCAAAAAGTTATGAAATGCCTGTGAACCACAAAGAGCAAACTCAGAGCAAATGTATCTGTAGGAAACATTGTAATATAGTAGGACGTGTTTTACAACACAAGCTATAAAAGACTAATACCATAACACAAGGCTATCGGTCTAGACGATGCCTCTATAAGCTAATCATGACCACCAAGAAGGACATGCGTCTTTTTATTTTACAATCAATGCCCCATTCATCTTGATAAGAAAATACACACATGATCTGATGGTAGAATACTGGCTATTAATGGTGCTGAGATGAAGATTTTCAGCATATCTTAAGTTTGGCAACAAAATAACTATAGTTGCTGGTTAATAAATGAAACCTGGAAAAAACGCTACTTTATAATGTAAGTAAATCGGAAATCGGAAGTGCATAAAGGTTCAAATCAGAAATTAGGAGGACAGTGCATTTATTGTTGGCCATTCATTCCAAGCTTTCAATAATGTTATTCAACAGATTTGTCGAGAGTTCCAAATACAGGCTCTCCAAGGAACAAACTTGGTCCCAAGTTATTGGGCTTGATACCAAAATTACTGAGCAAAATTCTATGGCTGATGTTCTGCAGCAGATCAGACCAGATGATCATAATGGTCCTTTCAAGCCTTAATATCTATGAAAAAAATACTACAGCACAAAATTAAACTCACTGGATAGTGGCTTCGTTAATGTTTTATTTATTTCCTTTTACTGACTGTGAGTGAACCTCCAGTTCTGAATTAAGAATGCCTAAAGAAAGGAGAATTAGTCCTGGAGAAGAAAGCTACACAAGAAGAAAACCTGAATTTTGGCTCGTGGGAATTTATTTGATAATGTCTAAAAAGAGGATTTTTCTGTAACCTTTTTTTCAGTTGGACCCTTTCTTAAAAATGAGGAGAGCAAAAAGGAAACAAGCAATGAAAACATGTGTTTGGTTAGCTGCCTTTTGCTTTAGCTCTCATAAGAGTGATACTAGTCTCTTATCTGTAAACTACTGAGCAAAAAAACTGCATATACTGGCTAGAGTTATAGGGTATGTTGTAGGAAACTTCCCCCAGATAAACCTAATGGAGTTGGCTCTGAATTCCCTCTGCGGGATACGGAGAGGTTTTGTCTCCAGGCAAGAGGCATAGAGTCCCAAACCTGAAGAGATTGGGGATTCAAAGGAGATAGGAAGTTCCAACCTTGTAGATTCTGCACCCTCAGACCAGTATACCTCTCTCGCCCAAACAGATCTCTCTCAGGAAATTTTGCTATGATTGGTTCCTCTGCAGGCAACTGGCCCTTAACAAAGAATACAGACACAAGGAGGAAGTTAATGCAGCAAAGAAGAGCATTAACTTGTACAAGGTTATCTGCCAGTGCTAGGCAGGAACATACTGCAGACAGTGGGAATCTCATGCCTCCTTTCCAGCTCAGGACATACCTCAAAAATACTCCTATCAACATGGTTTTGATATGAATGAAGGGGCTTCCATGGGCTTAGGGGAAGGAAGGGAGAATGCCATGTTGGTTCTGCTCTTCCCTCCCACTCTGTTTTGCCCCTGTGTACCTCACATCATTGGGCAGCAAAGGACCTCTCTCAATACTACACGAAAAGAACTCTATTTCTCTATTATTCAGTATGCTACAGAGCTCCCGATCATGCAAACAAACACTTATGCATATACACCTCTACCCAGATATAACGCGACCAGATATAACATGAATTCTGATATAATGCGGTAAAGCAGTGCTCCGGGGGGGGAAGAGGGGGGGAGGGGCTGCGCACTCTGGCGGATCAAAGCAAGTTCGATATAACGTGGTTTCACCTATAACGCGGTAAGATTTTTGACTCCCGAGGACAGTGTTATATGAGGGTAGAGGTGTACTTAATTGTAAGTACTGGTGGTCCCATTGAAATCAATGGGGCTACTTTGAGCCATAAAAATTAGACAGATGCATAAGTATTTGCAGGGTCAGGGCTAACACTGTAAAGGGCTAGAATACTAAGCAAATGCCAAATTCAGTACACATAGCAAATACATAGTCCACAGATGCATTTAGTGGTCCTCATTGAGCTGGTCTGTATCGCTGTAAATTTTCAATTACGTCTTATTGGCATTGCCAAAATAATTATTGGCTCTTAGTGGATCTGAAGGCTCTGAATGTTGTTGGAGAAAATCAGATGTACAGCATAATAAATGCACTGCTTTGATTTTGCTTAACTCGCACTTTCGACGTAATATATCACTTCATAGGGGAAAAAAATCAAAGCTCCATAAAGAGTAAAAACTAAAGAAAAAAATTTAAACTACAGAATATATATGACCTATTAATTTTGCCTGATAATGAAGTGTTTTTGGATGATTTCTAAAACTCACTTTCATTTTGATGCTTCATTTATTTTAATCTAGGATATAATTAGAGGGAAATCAAATTCATCCCCAAAGCAGAATAGTCACCTGTCTAAGATGCCATTCATTTGCAGCTTGCCATTTCTTTCTAAAATTTTTCCCCCATGTGTTCAAACTGAGTGTTACATACACTGCCAAATTTTATTTAAATCAATGTCCATTAACAACGTATCACTAAAAATAAAGTGGAGGATGTTTGATGCATGGCTGGTTTTCAAAACATGACTTCTTTATGTTATTTTTCTGGTCTTAATGGGCCTGATTCAGTTATAACCATACAGCCAATAAGAACTGGAATAGCAATATTACAATGGATGCATATAATATTTTGCTTAGTCCTCTGCGTCTTTGGCTGGTTTAGCTATAATCTTTAAACGGGACCCTTACAAAGAAGGAATGTGTGTGGAAAGGGGAAACAGAGGCACATTTTAACTCTCATTGAAATCCAACTGAAACAGGTGAGAGAAGAGAGGCACAAAATGAAAACGCTTTAAAACATTTTCTAAGAAAACAACCCAGAGGTAGTTGGTGCTTGAGTCCTATCACGCTGAAGTTCTGCACCAGCCCAATGTTGTTACACTAGTATAAAATTGGTACAGGATAATAGAATCTGGCCCTTGAACCTTTGCATATAGTGAAGTTTGCACTACGGCCCACATCAACCACCTTAAAGTCCCCTGAAGGTTTTGAGTACAATTCAGTTCCACCTTTAATTGTCTACCCATTCCCCATTAGGCAACTGATTTTTTTTCGGACATACGAGCACATGACTCCAAAAGCTTTTGTAGACTTTAAACAAAATTAACCCTTGTTGCACATTTTCAGTGAGAGTCAACCCTTGAGTGACTCCTCCTGGAAGAGACACTCTGGCAGGTGCAGGCCATCGTCAGTACATGAGTCGGTATTTACAAAGAGGAGGAATAAATCGTATCTTGATGCAAGGAGAGCTGTCGCACCTGAATTGCAATCTAGCCAGATGAAAATATAACACATACTAAGAACGCAGCTCAGACATGGGAAAAACCTCCCTGAGAAGCAATGAACAAGACAGTCTTGTGCTGATGATACCAAGATACCCAGTAACAAGATCATCTGTAACCAGATTATCTTGAGAAAAGCTATGTCACTGATGAATTCATGCTGTGATGAGACAGTGGTTTATCTCATCACAGGATAATCCTATTATAACTTATTTTGCAGAGAAAACATGCCATAAAAGATGCTCAATGGGTGAGCATTCCAAGCACATACTGGAGTGCTTCACTAACTTCCTTATTTGTTACCATATGCTGCACCTTGCATCCCATACTTAAATATAGTTAATGAGTGCATCGGATAATGGCTGAATAAATATAAAGGAGACATAGCTTAATTACAGGACTAGAGAATAAGATCCATTTTGCAGTTCTCAGTGTTGAAGTTCTCTTACTAAGGGTTACAATTAAATATAGTTAAGATCAGAGAATGATTGCTAGGTAATCAGGCAGCATGTATACTGGCTGCTGCAACAAATAAATGTAAAAACACTGCATTTGAAAAAATGTAGCTGATTTTGTCAAAAATCATGCCTTGAGTGCATGCTCCTTAGCAAGCAGAAGATAAAACTTTCCAACTGTATATAAAAAAACCCTACATATACACAATTCTACTTTTCCTGCTCTTTCTTTCAATACAAGGATAGCAAAATTGTCCTTGAACTCATCATAGAATACGAATAACCAATTTAAGCTTTCTGCTAAGTGACAAGAGAAGAAAGGCAGACATTTTAGAGACAGACTCACAGGGAAAGGCTCCTTAGTGAAACACCATTTCCCCCTTTCTTGGCTGCAAGAGATTGTTTAAAAACAAGGTGTTTCATTAAAACAGAAAGGATTTCTGCTTTCTCTTCTTCATCTTGTCCCACCACTGTCACTTCTGTGCAGGCTGTATTACTGTTCCTCCAATGTAAGTCCCATTCCCAGATCATCTCCAAGTTTAAAATAGTAACTATTACTAGTTACTGACTATTTGTGCTTTAGAATGATTATGTTTATTGCCACCGAACAAGGAAACAATGTTTACATGCAATTTCTACCTATTTCAGCTCAGATGGGGGCAAGTCATTCCTCAGCAGAGCTCTGTGTGACTTTCAAAACAAATGAATATACAAATCTGCATTTTCAGACTTTGTGAGTCAAAAATGATGCTTGAGAACCAAAACTTATAAGACAATAAGCATGGATTACTAGTTCAGTGGCACTAAATGTTGGATCCAGTTATTAGAATAAAAGTGCTCAAAAACTATTAGGATGAGTATGCAATAAGGGGTTATGCACTGGTAGTTAGAGCTGGTCTCACTAGATCACATTGTAGTTCTTTAGAAAAGCATGAACAATTCTGAAAGGAAGGTTTTAAAACCCAAAAGCTTTTTAGGATTACTTTTAGGATTATTGGTGGGCACTACTGACAAACAGAAGTCAAGTCAATAAACTTACTGATTATCTTTTTTCTTCTTTTTGTACGGGTCCATTAGACGAAGGGTATCTCTGATGACAGCTACTTTTATTTCTTCATCAACGGGGCTTGGGACATTTTCAAACACTCCTGGAGAAAGCTTTAATTTGTAAAGGATACAATTATTCAGTGTAGAACTGCTGCTTATTTATTACATAGCTGCTCAAGTCTTATTCCTATCCCTTAGGTCATAAATACACAATGCCAGAGCATAGAACACTACAGTAAAGATCTGTAATGATCTGTTAACATATGCAAAATGATACTAGGGAAATTTTAGTCAAGTCACCTAAATACATTGAAAAAAAGATCTTCACCATCAATGTTACCAGTTATATACACAAACATGAAAAATGGTTAATATTCACCCAAATATAATTAACTCAACTGCCAGGATGTTAATAAGAGCATTTCTGACAAAGATGATGGAGAGCTTTCACAATTCCAATAAGTCATGTTTCAAGAGCATCAGATTAGCAATGATTGCAAAGCCAAATATTACAAAAAGCCTTACAGGTTTCATATTAGCCGACAGCTTCCATCTTTCAAAAACGCAAAAAGACCAAAAAAACCAACCCCTAAACAATTACATTCTAATATCATGTCAGGCTGGAAGGTCTTACCTCTTGCTCATGTTCTATTCTCATGCTGGGGTTTGCATTTACTTCAAGTAACACAGGCTTCAAATTTTTCATTAGGAGAATGTCAAATCCTAAAATCTGTGCATAACGCAACACAACATTACTTTCACTCGCTGCGATTTCTTTTAGAGAATTGCACATATCATTACATAGACAAGTTATCCATCTAACTAAAGGAACTTCTCTCCCAATCTACCCATGGAACTGGAGAGCTCAACAGGATTATCTAAATTCTTCGTTTTCCCCCCATCGTTGGGGAAGCACTTCCCCAGAGTAGGGACATGCAAAATTCCATTCCCACAAAACATTTTAATAATCATCTTTTAAACCTCTTCCTTCATGAGCAGACTGTTATGCCATCATGTTGTAATAAGAAGGGGAATGGTTAAAGTATTTAAGTGGGATTCAGGAGATCTGGGTTAAGTTCTTAGTTCTGCCACAGTCATCCTGCATGGCTTTAGGCAAATCATTTAAGTTCTTCATGTCTCACTTCCCCACCTATACAACAAAGCAAATATTTCCTGTCTCCTGCACTTTATCTGCCTGGTCTGTTTAGACTGTAAATTCTTTGGGACAGGGACTGTCTCTTCCTATGTGTTTGTATGGCATTTAGTGCAATGGGGCCTTGAGTTCTACCAGGATTTCCTTGGTGTGGTCATCTTTCCTTGCTGAGCCCTCTGAGTCTTCTCTGTAGCATACCAAACACAGTGTCTGCTCAGCCTGCAAAAGTCCTGCTGAAGACACTACATGCTTGCCTTCAGCCAGTTAATGCAATTGTGAGATTTTTGCAGATCTTGTTTAAAGAAAAGTGACCATCCTTTCCTCCAATTTCTCCAATTCATTCCAGTATCTTAGCTCTACACTCAACCTGCCATTCCTCACAAAAAAACGAAGTTTGATTTCACAAAACCTCTTTTACTAGGACAGTTTTTTTCCCTCAGCCGATCTGGTGGTTTGTACAGTGCACTGCAGCATGGACTTCTCCCTTCCTGAGGCTTCTAGCACACTATAGAGGCCATTAGGGTAGGCGAAAACCCACCACTCTCCTGCAGTGGAAACCAATTTACTGTGGACTCGTCTAGTTGTTGTGTGTGGCCAGAATACAGATTTGCCACTACTTACAGGCTCTTTGTTGTGGAGAGAGAAATAAAAAACGTCTGAAGTGTAGTAATCAGTAGAGCATTTTATTGTAGATTTAGACACTAATTGGTAAATTGCTGCTTCAGTGGTCATCTACACTTTAATGATAGAGTTGTTAATATAATCATAGCCTGTCACGGTTTTCTGGTGAGACCTGCCTGAATTACAGTTCTGCAAAGGTCATTTGTGATGCTGGACATTTCATGACTCATCTTTCTTCCTGTCCTCTCTTACAAAAAACCCCCAGAAAAAATACCACACGGATGGAGGAAATTTTTCCTGGTTTAGTGAGTTGGTTCATAGTCCACATAAACCATTTAAACTGACTGGGCCAGTTAGAAACCACAATGTGACAGACCACCTAACTTATCAAAGTGGCAATAATCTGAACTGGTCTTTTATGTGGAGAATACAGATGGCCATCCAGATGCCAACATTTGGAAGGTAGAGGTAAAAGGGAATGAGAGGGACGGTAGGGGATTTGGAAATGTGCTAAGTGCTCAGCATTTCCCTTATGTACTGCCAGTGGCGACCTTCATCACGCTATTTATACTACACTCATCACTATCTGAGCATCTATGATTATTATGATTTGGAGTTTTCAACATTGCCATCTGGAAGCTTCAAAGGGGAGTGTTTGGATGTGATTGAAAACCCACAGAAACTATGAGGATGTGTTTAAGGGTGATTGTAAGGTGGCTTCAGTGACACTGATGAGTGTCTGCAAGCCAAAAAATGTGGTGAAGAGAAAATAAATTGTGAACTTGCACAGGACATTGCCCAGTTTTCAAATACTAACCCCACTAGTGATCAACAAAAAGAAAAGAGAAAACTTTTGGGGAAATGAATTAAACATACAAGCTTAATCTATGCATAAAAAAATAACTTCACTCCAATATTGTTACAGGAAGGGCTCTAGCAATGATGAGGTTATATTTCAGGGAGCGCACCCCTTACATAAAAATTCCTGACCTACCTGGAAGCAAGTTGGCCCAGGCTTTCCAGCTGGTATATCAGATTGGTAATAAACTTTCAGCTCTGGAGTCAGTGCAATAACAGTCTTAATCACCAATGAAATTATATCCGACCACAGTTTCTTGATGTCAACCCCTTTGGAAGACAGTCTGTAGAGAACGCTTGAAAAAGTCCTTTTGCTGCCGGTGTTTACATTGTCAGAATGGATGAAGTTCCCACTGTGAATATTCAGTGAATAGTTGGTTAAGTGCATAAATACCTGGTGCAAGTTTTTCAGGGTGGGTTCTTGATACGGCTCTGTACAAAATCTAGAGAGTCCATCTTTGGCTATATAAATCTCTAATGGTTCTAAAGATTTCAGTAAGACATATAGACGAATATCAAATTTCAGTTTGTCAATCAGCAGCGGTTTGCTGATATATTCCTGGACTACAGCTGGCCGGCTCTGTAGATTTCCTGCTAGTCTAATGTCGCTGGGGTCTTTAATGAGGTAGATTCCATCCCCTTGACACCCACCATCAGGTTTCACAATGAAAGTGGGCTTCCAGGGTGGATCGCTCTCTTTCATCATGCGAACCTAGAAGGAAAGAAGGATCATTAGATCAAAGAAGGACATGAATACAGGGAAAACACCTTGCTTATTTCTGAAGGAAAAGCTTTAATGCTTCGACAACATGTGAAAGGAAATTCCATGTACAAGTAAAATACACAGCATTGCAGAAGTAAACATCATGCAAGAGTGGAAAATACACAGTGGTGTTGACAAGAACACAAAAATCAGAGCAAAAAATGTGGGAGAGGAGTTACCAATGTAGAGGAATTGCAGTTTATATAGCGTCCCATCATGTAAATGGTCCAAGGAACCTCCTTTTAATGCAGTGTGACAATATACAGCCTGAAACATTTCTTGTTCTTGAAGGCCTCAACCAGTGGGAATGCAGAACGACTCACTAATGTAAACCGAGTTGTGAGACTAAGCCCTTTGAACACTTTCTTAAAGAAAATCATGAAACTTGGAAAAAAAGCAGCCTTATTTTTTCAAGTTTAAATTTAGGCAAACAACACTGAGGAGAGGGAAGATAGAGCAGTAACTTGACATGACCCTGTTATTCATTTGTGGTTAATGTCTCTAAAATGGTTTGAAATAATATCCTAAACCTTGGTGGCCCTGTCCTGAAGACACGGCATCTACTACTATCCAGCTATGACAAAATAGCTGCATCTTCCCAACCAGTAAGTCTTCCAATCTGAAATTCACATTTCACTATGTCCTTGTCACAATGGTATGGAATAAACTAAGGGCTTGTCTATATGGGGAAAGAGCCTGAAGTAGTTGGTGCACACTAGGTTCCCCGCACCAACTCCCGATGTGAACACTCTTACTCTGCACCAAGACTGCCTTTGTGCAGCTTAGCTTAAACGGCACAAAGGGAATAGCTAATGCGCTTGAAATTCACATCCTAGCTTACTCCTCATGTAGACAAGCCCTTAGAAGATGCTCTTTTCACCAGTTAACCAAATCCAGACCTTAACTTCAACATGAATAGCACAAATGTTTGTGGTGCCTTTTACTTAATAAAGCTTTTGCAAACCAAGGTTTTATTCAAGAGACATGCACTTAAAGTTTCTGCCAAGTGCTTGCATCCTCCCAGTAAGGCTCTCTCTACACTTATGGAGGTGTGTAGAGTACAGCCACTATACATGTAGCTACAACCACAGTGACCGGCTCCAGCTGCCGGAGCCTTTCACTGTGGTGAGGAAAGACTCCTGCAGGGAGAAGGCAGTGGGGAAAGGAGCTCCTGGAGCCTTTCCCCACTTCCAGAGCCTTTCATTGCAGTGGGGAAAGGCTCTGGCAGCAGGACCCGACAATGCTACAAACAGCTGTGTAGAAGTGGGAGGCACAGCTTGGGCATGCAGAGAACTGTGTACTATACCCTGGGGTTCCGGGCATGTAGGAACTCTATTCTAATTGCCTAAGCTGTGCCTTACTGTCTGCTGCTGTTTATACCCACACTACCTTTGTGAGCAGGTAAAAAGAGAATTAACAATGAAAGAACATTCAGTGCCATAAGAAAAGGCTAACTCCAATTATTTTCCCTTGTAAGCATTACAACGAAGTCCATTCATTTCCACCAGTCTAAGATGATTTCTTAAAGCAACATTTCCAGGCTGACTAGGGGGACAAACAGATCTCTGAATTTTTCTCCAATTTCAATTTTCACTCAAAGTATCTAGCTATCATGGTTGCAAAGAAACACTTGTTTCATGTTTTGAAGGTTAACAGATGCAGAAACAGCAACCTGATTTTGCAGAGAGCATGAAACCAAAGATCTGAGGTGTAAATTGCCCCATTCATTTCCAGAGGCACTAACTCATATGTTAGTTTGGGTCTTTAATAACATGGCAGGGTTGTAGGCATGTGCAATTGGTTTTGTTTTCCTGAAAAGGGGTTCAGCTTCCTCAAGTGTGGGAAATCCAGCTTTAAGAGGTAAATATTGAAAATTATACTCCGTTTTATACTGAAATGTATATAGAGCAAGAAACAGGGCCAGTTCAGACTGGCTGGCAGGGATGCAAACTGCAGGGAGCCCTAGCTCAGGAGGGACCCACCTCACTAGACACAGATCACAGTGTTAGTGTGAGGTTTATTGTGGATGCTCCAGGGTCATGCAGAGTGGAGTATACACATCTACAGCAGGAGGCCTCTCCCTATATGTCTCTCTTCTTCATGAATTACAGGAACCCTACCCCAGCAACCCAAATATACATCAAGCCAGGTCCTATTTCCGTATCCTCCCTTCCTCCCCCAGTCCAGCAGGACTAAATCTCTTCAGTTGTATGACGCGCAGTTTATGGCAAATCCATGGGATTATTGCACATAATCTCTTGAGCCTTGAAATCAGCACCCCTCCAGACATACACACCCCGTTAGATGTGTGGCAAGCACAACTTTGCTGGAACCAGATCTGTCAAGAAATGAGAAATGTTCATTTTCCATCAATGTGTGGTTTTCACCAAAGAGATAGCATGCCCTAGTTTCTCTAACATAACCTAACAATACAATGCATCACAACAAAAATATTTGCCCCCATTGAATAGCATATTCTATACATGCCTCTAGTGGCCACTGCTCTTCAGTTTATAACTGAATATTTCCTGTAAATTACACCATTGGTATATTCAGGCCTGGAGCTCAACTACTAATTTTCTGATCAAAAGGAGCAAAAAATTCTGTCCACCATGATCACAGCAACTTCTAGAAGTGGTTTTGCGTCACATTAGGGAAATCTGTTCCTAGTGGATTACAATTTGTCTAGACACACAGGATGAAATAAGAAAGTGAGGAAAGTTAGTCCAGAGAGTTTGATGGTATTTAATATTGTAGCTAAACCTTTGGTTGGATCTGAAATGCATGACATGCCTACCCTTGTATCCTTTCCAACTTAGCACACTTCTGAGATTTTCAATTTGCCTGTGTTAGTTCCCCTCTATTATATTAGTTTTGCATGAAGTGTATTGCCTCCTAGTGGACGACTGAGTAAACAACAATTAGTTATTTGAAACAAAAACATTAAACAAAGATTTAAATGTGAAAAATCTGTTTAGGGAAATCACCACACTAAATAAGTGTTAGTTGTTTTACAGATAACTTTATGTGCCTAGATAAATCCTTTTAAATTTGCATTTTCATACTGTGGATTTCTCAAGAATTGAGTCAAGTGTTTTTTTATTGTTACTGGGTGATAATGTATATGTCAGCATGTTTTATTTGCAGAAATGCATATTGGCTATTGACTTGGGGTTGGACTGGGGTGGGTGGAGGGAGATGTCCTTACTAGAAGAGAAATTACTGGGTAAGAAATACTCCATTCTATCCTATATCATCCCCTAATGTGCATACAAATGGAAAGCAGCTAGTCTCAGAAGTAGAGAGGGAAGGATAGGAAAATAGGACTAAGATGTCCCTTATAAAGCACATACATTTAGTTCATTTTGGTACCACTGCTCACAGCACCTTCCTACAAAAGATGTCTCTGTTGATGAAAGAAAATTGACTTTGTCGTGCTTACTAAGGCCATGTCTACATGAGGACACTCAGGAAAATTAAGCTGAATCAGGGTGTAACGTGAGAATGCACATAAAGTGCATTAACTGTCCTGCCACTCTCACTCCCCATGTGGATGCTCTCATCCAAGGAGAATTAAGTTACAGCAAATGAAGGTCACTTTGCTCCTGAATGAGACCATCCACATGGGGTTAACATGCTTTAATTGATGCACATTGACTTCCAGAGGGACCCTATGTAGACATGGCATAAGAGCATTGCTGGTAGACAGGAGGCCTCTTTGCAGATTCCTCCCAGTGTAGCAATGTCCTTTCTGCTTACAGTACAGAGTAGGCATGTAACATGAGTCTCGATTACTTCTGACACTTGTTTGACTGATATCTAGGCCTCCATGATGCGTAATGCAAGCCATCATGCCAGGGAAATGTTTAACTCTGTAATACAGTCTGTATCCTAGATCCTTGGGGTGAATAGAGGGCATGATTAACACCAAATCCCTATGTAACATGGTCAGCCACCTCCCAAAAGCCCCCTCATGGCTGCGGTGGCTCTACAGCACTCTGCCTCAGTTTCCCTCTCTCATGAGACTTCTCAATAACTCACCCAGTCCACAGCATTCTAAAACATTCCCCTTCTGGAGCAGGATCAATGTAATTACCTCAGACACACATTAATACTTCATGCCAGCTTCATTCAGCTGGCCACTGGTTCCACGGGTCCAATAGTTCTCTCTCTTTGATACAGGAGCCCCAGCCCTGCTTCCCTGCACTGGATTCAGTTCCAACTGTCCCTTTACTCCTTGCAGCACTCACCTACAGCTACTCTTCTTCAGTCAGCTGCAGTTCCCCACGCTTCTGGCATACTGCCACTCCCAGACGGAGTATTAGGGGCTCAGGTGGGAGCCTTGCTCCAGGGACTGCTCCAGGAAGTCTGTCCCTTCCTCCCTTATACTCTCAGCCTGGCCTCTTCATTTATTATTAACCACCCAAGGAGGTGAGCTGATCTTGTCACAGGTGGGCTAAGGCCCCATTTCCCTTTAAAAAGACCAGTCACCCTGTGATACCCCATCTCTGCTACCATTAGCTGTGGAGTATTGGTGCTCTTGTTGGAGCCCAAACCCCCTACCAAACTCCAGAGGTGACCTATAAAGCTCAAAAGCATGAACAAAGCAGGTAGAAAGAGCAGGTCAGTTATGCAGCAGAAAGCTTCCATTTACACACAAGTGTAGAACAGCAGTAATGACAGTTAATGGGAGTTACAAAGTTCAGATCTGGACCCAAATGCCCCCAAAGTTTGAAGTCATATAGATTTGGAGTTTTTGCCTGGTCCTCTGTAATTTCCACACATCAGTATCAGCAGGCTTTTAACTTTGGTTGCACTAACAATACTGACGGTAATAACAGAAGATGGTAAACACAGACTGCTATGGTAACTAATAACTTCTTGGACCAGCATCAATAAATGTCTTTTTACATGTCAGCATGAGGTCCATCCAGAAGCAAAAAAACATCCTGGCCAGTTTTTCTTTCCTAAAGAACCAGTGATCTCATCCGTAAGAAAATCAGATGACCCCTCTTAGAAGAGATTGTGGTATGCTGGCAGGACCTAATAGAATTATTTTTAATAGGGTTAGTTGGCCTTTGAACACCACATGTTAGTTGATACGTTCATTTAGTAAGTAGTGTTTGGAGGCTAACAACATTCCCAATTGGATGCAATGAATCAGAATTTAACAGAATACTTATAACTAATCGCTGGGCTTAAGATCTGCCCATTCATAAACTGCACCTCTTCTGTCAATTCTTTCAAAGACAATATAATTAAGTTATTTTCCCCTTAGAACAATCATGACATCATAAATTGCCTACTAAGTTATTACATTTCGAAGAAAAAATAAAACCTCAAACTTCAACTTTTTATTTAAGAGACAAACCAGAAAAGTTGTAACTAGGTCACTGGGAGGACCTGACAATATCAGCTGGGTATATAGATCCCTCATGGCGCATCAATAATTCCTACTATCTAAGTTTTATTTTCGCCATACAGAGCAATAAAATCAAACGAGAGAGACTGCCAGGTCTCAAGAAGGACAATGAAAATTGTGAGAGAGGCACAGGAAAGCTTCAGAGCAAGCTAAAATAAAAAGCATTCAAAAATATAGCATGCTTTACAACATGTTACAAGGAAAGGAAGGAGCACAGTCATATTTTTAAGTTAGTGAAGTTGACATGATTCAGAATTCATGAGCATGACGAGGATAAATCAAACTCTTTCGCGTGTACATACGCCGTTCAAATCCCGCCAATGTCAATGATGCCCAATGGCTGCTACTATCACAATTGTTTGGGATTGTAAATGCACTTAACGGTTGGGTCCTTACTGTACATCTCAAGAATGGTATAAAATCCCAGGAGCTGGCTCTAATCGGCAACCTTGTTGACAGTCTCAGCAGAAAGGCCAAGGACTGAGTGAGACTGAACTACTCTCTCACCTTTTCAAAGGTGGTTCCTGCAGTTTAGGGTTGAGGTTCAGTGGCAGGGCCAATGTGAGAAACCTGCCCTGCTTCTGTCAGTGCCACATATGATCTGCTGATAGTGCTACAGCCCACAGGGCTGGATTTCCAGCCAGTCTCAGGAGCCTGACATTCACAAATATTTTACATTTAAAAAGTGTTAAAGCACATTCCGTGTTTTCCAGTTCAACAACAACAACCACCCTACAAAATCCAAGTTCCCATGGAAAGAGAATGATAGGTAGGAGACCATGAAATTCAGAACAACGCAGGCAAGGGAGCCCCAAACAACCAGGGGCAGCCAAGGTAAAGGCAGGATGTATTGCAGTGGGCCACATTGTCTACTACACAGGAGATCCTGTGGTTCATGTCTTCAAGAGACTTTTTAAAGAACATCTTCTCTCTCCAAAGCAGGGGGAAGCTACGCTAGTTTCTTGAATACCAGGAATAGCGTTGATACGCTCTGTTCTTTTCTTGAATTCATACATCACCAAATAAAAACAAACAAAAAAATAAAATGAAAGAGGCAGAATTAAATTGCCATACTAAACTAATCTAGCTCTACGCAGGAAGTGGCTGGTGCTGTTTTACATGTGTTCACAGCAGTAGTCTGCCTTCTCTCTGACACTGCTCTAAGATTATTTTTCTTTGTTAGTTGGTATCCTGAGGCACCAGCAAAGTCGATCCATTTCCACAACCTGTCCTGGTACTGCAGGGGAAAGAAAAATTGTGACATAGCAGAAGGCTGGCTACCACTAGGAAAGTCATGGAATTTCAGGAGTGATTGTCCATTTCTAGTGGCTTCATTAGCTAATCCATCCACACTACTTAGTTCTCTTATACCACCCCTCAATTTTCAGGGGATAGTGCAGAAGTTTTTTCACAAGACTCATTTACTTTATTGGGAACCACACCACTCTTCCTTCTCACTACTGTGTGAATTCAAATCTAATTATTTAAACTAGGGATTTTCTCAGGGTCAATTAATCTTAATGGAATGGAAATCCTTTATCAGAATAGATGGTCATTTCAAGGGATAGGGAGGCAATAGGCATCAGATATTTTCCCATGTTTTCTACATACAGCGAAATCCAATGAGACTAGTTGGGATGGGAGAATAAGGAAAGCAGAATTTGGCCTCTAATGGTTCTATCCACAAGGGAATAACTGTCTTCTCAATTATGTTTAACTACAGAATAGAGCTTTCCATAAGAATATTCCAGTTTTTTATTCACTATTAGAAAGTTAATGTCACAAAAGGGGTATTTGGTCAGGCTTATACATTAAGCTCCCTGCTATAATTTTACACACACACACACACACACACACACACTTTTGTTCCATTAGAAGGACAGAGGCAATCTATGTCCCATTCCCCATTTCTGCTGCTCCTGCCTCAGGCTTTTTCTGCTCTGCTGCACGGGCTCTCTATTGAAGAGGAAAGTGCTTTTTGGGAACCACTATTTTGAGGATACAGTGGCAACTTGCTTGTTCCATATTGTATTTTAAACAGTCATTTCAACTGCTATTCAAGTTCAGAACAAAACACCTGTTTCCTTCAGACAGAGGAAAATATTTTGTATCAGCACTAATAAACCAGGTGCTCCAAACCTGCTATCTTCAAAGGGCTCAAGCAAGGAGCTTCCATCCTGTATGCTCCAACATCAAACATGACAGTAACTCATTTCTCTGACCAAAGAAAAAATGAGCAGTGTCTCAGACTAAAGTCTGTCTAGACAAAACACCAATGAATCACACTTCAATCCATGCTGGCTGAAGAGAGATGCAGCACACTCAGCCTCATAAAAAAATGGCAGCGTTGGTTTATATGTTACATTTAAGACAAAGCTGGTTACTGAAAATATCAGGGAGAGAATGCAAAATACAAGAATGAGAAAGGAATCCCACACACACAGTCAGGGTAGCCCATCAAAGGAAATTCAGAACCCAAGACTAAAATGATTAGTTACAGCAAAGTTGCTAATTCAAAGCCCCTATTTGTGTTATTAATGAAGATCAACCTTCCTTTACTGAACTTCTTCCACAATCCATCCATTTCCACCAGAAAGGGCATCATTTTTCAACTTTTGCAGACATTTGGGTAAATCCATTGAAACTGACAGATGTCTGGATTTTATCTATATACTTTTCTTAGTCATTTGTATTTCAAGACCAGTAATAAAGCACGAAGGCATTTCCCTACATTTCCAGGTGAGGTGAAAACCCTGTTCCTGTCCTGGAAACTATTCACTGCTCTCCTTAAGCCTTCCAGTCCATCATATCTTACATACACCAATCAACAAGAACAAGGAGTAAAGAGAGGAGGAGAATCTGGGAATGGATCAATCTACCTTATAGGAGATTGACTAGCATCAAGGAAATAGAATTCTTGGTCTTGAAGGCAACTCTTGAAAGTCTTCTTTATAACCAGCAGAAGCCTCCAAATACTTTATTTGAACAGTCATGGTTTGTATAGACTGGAAAAATAAGTCATGTTGGAAAAAGAGTTAACTAACAATTTTAAGCACAACTTTGCACTTAAGGCATGTTGTATTTTGAAAAATGTTAGCTGGTCATGGTCAACACTGGGAAGAGGGAAGGGGCCTAAGATTGACCATGACCATATAATACATTTTCAGCATGACTGACCTCATCCACATCTTGTGCAAAGTTGTGTTTTTGACTAACACAACTTTAATATCTTCAGACATGCCTTATTTCCCCCATTTAGACAAACCCAAGGGGAGTGAAGAGTACAGTAAAGGAATAAACCTTGGATGATGACATCCAATTTGGACTTCAAGCAAAGTTCATACGTTTTTACAGAAGAGCTGAGGAGATCTAGAACACAAAATAGGTCTTTTTGGCAGGCAATAAGCCACCACAATGATATTTGCCCACTAGCTTCCAATTCTGTTTGCCACTTAGATTCTTAACAAGGAAACACCAAGATAAATAAAATGAAGAATTCTTAGACTTAACAGGACAAACTGCCAAGAGTGAATACCCTTGAGATATTTCCAGATCTGCTAAGTAAGCTGGATTTCAAATCGTCTTCCATCACTATATCTGATGTGATGAAAAAATGTACCAAATTGCACCAAATGGTCAAGATGGCAGTTCTCTTGCCAATTATTATTTTTTAAATCAGGGAAGATGTTACTGAAGTGGTTGCAGTATTCTGACTGGGAAAAGGGTTGGGGAAGGACAGAAATGGGAAAAAATGGACACCACTTGGGTGGTCCAGTTATTTATACAGATGCACAATATGACCATATAGTCTTGTCCATAGAATCTGTGGAATGTTAAAATATATAACAGGCAATTTTATTTTGGCAAGTTGTGGGGGCTCAGCAGAAAGAAGCAGGGAGATCTGAGAGCTCAGGGAATTGTTAATGATCTAGGAACTTTAGGTTGCCTGTTCAAATACAGACAAATCTTATAGCTGTTTGGTGTCTGAGTCTAGTTCCAAGAGAAAATATCTCACATCACAAGGCCACAAACATGGATAACACTGAATATCCTCTCACACTTGGAGGTCATCTTGCCGCATCAGTGGGAGAACAATGTGGGGAAAGTTGTGCAGATGTTGCCCATTCTGTATAGTACCCGTCTGGATAAACAGAAGACTTCAGTCTCCAGGGGTTGCCAATCCAACAACTCCTCACCAGCACTAAATTCCCACAACAATTAAAACAATGGAAAAAGCAAAGTTTGGAGAGTTCCTGTTGGGAATGGCCTCACTAATCTACAAGTGACATGTTCTCCATGCTCATCCCAATCATTTATGGTTTATGATACAGAGTTTTATTCATTTTTTACATTGCAAACATTTTGTTAAGTAGAACATAAACTCTTACAGCATAAACTATATTGTTTGATAACAAAAATGATACTTTTCTCAAACACAGATGGAAGAACACATGCAAGGGAAACGCCAAGCAATGTTTTATTGGACATCTGCTCTTCTTGGAATGGAAACCAAAAATCGTCTTCACATTGATGAGCGCTTACACAGAGAGAAATATTTGTTTATCTGCAGTGCCACCTGCTGACAGCTTAAAGGTACTGTCCTTATAAATTGCTCTATGGTATGAAGCATTTGCAGCACTGCCCAAATAATCAGTGCATAATAACTAGGAGTTAGCATGACTCTCACAGAAATCAGTTACAACCCAGTGTACTACTTGGAAAGTTTACTCCCAAATTGTCTTCACTCAAATGCTTGCAATATCTAATCTGATTGCAATTTACACCTCCTTTTACAAATCTGTTTTACATCGACAGCTGAGGATACTATAGGATTCTTGCTCATTTTTACTGTCATTAGTACAGTGTCAGAAAGATGACCCAGCACACTGGAAGAGTACACATTAGAAGATTATCATGAATTTAACTTGACTGCTGATAAAAGTATCATATTAAAAAGTGACAGAGTGTAGAGGTCTAATAAAATTTATACCTTTTTCTGCTCACTTTTCCAAGCAGAGGATACTGTAGAATGCAAGAATGCACTGGGTGAGTCAGACAGGGTTAACATAAAAACATACAATATTTTTAAATACTAGCAGCAACAGAACAATACATTTTGAACCGTTAAACAACGCATTCAAACACCCGTTAAACACAGAGGAATATGTGAGTACATATAAACACCGAACACATTAGGAGAGACAGTTTGGAAGGGTTCATATAAAACACACAGGATATACTAAAAAGACTTCAGTGAAAATGACATTGGTGAGATGTCACATTCCACAGAGTCCAGTCTCAGAACATCCTGCTACTCACTCTTTCTAAGCTCAGTAAAATATGCTGGGGAAAGGAGTTTAAATTTCTTCTGTGTTTAACATTCAAATACCCTTTTTGGTGGTGAGGAGTTTTGATATTAATTCTAGAGCATAACAAGTAAGAGCAGCTCAATTAAACTATGTCTGATCTGAGGCAAACTGAAAAGAATGTATAGATTCCATGGAATACAAATGTAGTTTTAAATAGTCTAACCAATATGAAAGTAAAGTAAGTGAAGAATGACATGGTCACAAATATCTTACTGGCAGCATTGTTCAGAGAATATGGAGAAAATTGATCTACCTCAGCAACGAAGAGGGGAAACTCTTCTGGCAGAATCCATGAATGGGGATAGAAGTTGTACTCTTCGGGAAATAGATCCTGCATTGTTCGCACTGCCCGACTCAGGGTAATTTTACGCACCATTTCTGTCATGCCTGGAGAAAATAAAGAAGTGTTTGGAAGTGTTCAAGATTATTCACTGTGCAGCAAAGTAAAGTAAGCCTGTGTGTTGGTACTTACCATATGTTTGTGCTCTGGCCATTGTTTTCAATATATAACTAAATATTTGAAGCTACTAGTGATACTGAGTGATTTGTAGCTTTTTATTTGGGTATTTATTTATACTGCACTTATCACCATATCACATGGTTTGGGAAAGCTTTAAGGTAGTTGACCAAATATAACTAGGAATCAAGGAAGAAGAATTTTTGTCCAAAAGTTAACTGACTCTTTGCTCCAGTCTGGAATTTTTACCTTATTTTGCCAGTGTTGCAGAGAAGGAACAGGAGACATCAATTGCTTCAGACAATTAGAATTGTACCTTCCTAAACTATTTACCCTTATTTAAACCATTACAGTATGTCAAAGAAAAGAATCTTTCTTTCCATATAAAACAACTGTTAGGTCTAGTCTTTCAGTGGCCCAATTCTGCCAAGAGCCCTCAAATCTCATGGAAGTAAATGGGAGGTGGAAATGTTGAATACCTCACAGGAGGTGCTCAGCAGATCATGGGATCAGGCCCCATTAGCATTCCTGGGAGTTAAAAGTGCATTGTGAAGGGACTTCAGGATCTCGCTAACCTGTTTTTGTCAACTCTGCATCCTTCTTGCTCACCACATGGGAGGCAGGGGACAGCTCGGGTAAATATCATACATATGGCATGAGATTTAAACAACCAGAAAATTATAGAGCTTTACCAATATAGGTGCATTGTCTGCTTTTGTTCACAAGCAGACAAAAGTCAGTAAGTGGAGCAAAAAGTTCTATATATGGGGTTTCTTACTCACACAGCATACTAACAGCAGCAATATATCTGAAGTGAAGGGCTTAGATAAGTCAATACCTAAGCTCTTAGTTCTTATTCAGCGGGATCTATACTGGAATTGAATGAGAAATAAGGGATCTTAAAAAAGTAGAATAATCATAATAAGATGAAAGTTGACATGAACTCTTCAATATTAAAAAATCCATTTAAGGAACTGTGCTTTGAGATTTTCCCAGAAACAAGCCAGAGCTCAATACAAAATAGATTTTTTTTTTTTAAGTAGAAACAAATCCTCTAAGAAGGAGTATTTTTACTGATGTTACAAGACACACAAGAATTGTTTAAATTATTTTAATTTAATTACAACCTAAAGATCAGGTTTCTCTGAATTAATGTTCTATATATGTACATCCTTAGTGTCCCGTTATACTCTCAATCCATAAAGATCTTGAATTACCCATTCTGGTATTCATACCATGTCTTAACTAAATCTCTAATTATTATTGATTCATAAAACATGCCCAATAACAGGAGTCCGAGTGATCCAATTTGAACATCTTTTTTCAATACAGAACTACTCACAAATGAAGAATATGGTATACTGTGAATCAAATCGTCTACTGATCAACACAATAGGAAATTTGCCATTCATTTCAATGGGACCATGATTTGATCTGATAGATTTTTATCTGGGCATCTGGAGTCCACTCCCAATATAAGAAGCTATGAAGCCCGGTTTCATTTCATATTTATCTTCTTTTTAATGAAGGCTTTCAGTAGCATCCAAAAGATCCTTTCACTTTACTTAAGTGCTGGTTAATTTTAGCATCCCTTTTACTTTATCAAAACCTCAGGATTCAAATCTACTGTACTGTAAAAGATTTCTACCAATTATCATGATAGTGTCTGAGAATTTAGATATTTGATAACTGCAGAAAGCTATCAATAGGAGAGTGCAAAAGACTGAATACAATCTAGACGAAAGGTCCAAGGAAGATCCAAGGTAACAAAAGATGGCACCATTTGTTTAAGACTTTGTTATTGCAACTGTAATCAACACGATGCAAGCGGCAAACACTCTCCTTGATGGTGAAACAGATAATCAGGCATTTACTTGCATCAGGATGAGAACACCAGACTTTTGATCAAAATAAGATGAAACCTTTCATATTTTGCAGACTGTTACAAGTGGTAACTGCCCAGCATATTACCAACAAGGTGCGTGAATACTCAGACAGCATTTCTTTAACTTCAAGCACAAGATTAATTACCTGGAAACTTGTTGACTTGACCTGAGAATATGTCATTATCATGAAATGATACCCCATGCCAATAGATATCACAGGGCAAGCGCCGACCAAATGGAAACTGGAAAAAAGATATAATACAGATTTTGAAAGAGATTGGCTACATCTACAAGTTTCTTATCTTTGTAGAAGTTCAAATAAAAATATAAGCCCTTCAGAGAACAGCTTTCTGGACATCAGTAAAGTCCACGCTTCATATCTAATGCCCAACTTCAATGGGAAGAGCTTATTGTAAGATATCAAAGTTGGGGCCTCTGCTAGTGTGTGAAGTAAAAGCTATTTAAAAAAATGTATTCAACTTTCTTTCTCTCAATAAATACAAGAGAAAGATGTGGCTTCTTTGCCACTACTCTTTTGTAAATAATTACTGTTCAAATTTAATGTACTAAGTTAACTCTGGACACACATACATTAATAATAATTTAAATTTGCAGTCTTTAAAGTATTACTTTTTCCAAATGTTGACTGCAGCTTTTCAACCAAACTGAATCATATGCTTGAGCTCAGGCTCAAACTTCAAACTGAGCGCTCAGAACAGGATATTTAAATTTAAATACAGTAGCTTTACATTGTTTTAAAACTCCTCATTGGAAACAAGGAAAAAAAAATCAAATAATACCAGCAGGGCTGGCCTTAGGGGTGGGCCACCAGGGCAACCTCACAGGGGCGCCATGGTCAAGGGGGCATGTTGCCAGTGTAGAGTCAGAAACTGGGCAGGCGGTGGGGGGTGTATGTACAGGTTTCTCCCTGCTTCCTCCCAGCATAGAAGCATGGGGTTGGGAAGCGGTGATGCACAGATACTGCTTGTCTCCTGTAACGTTCCTCCACCCCCCCAGGGGGCTGTGAAGGGAGAGCAAGGAGTATCACTTTTCCAACCTGGGCTGTGAGGCGAGCATCAGAAACTGCTGCTCTCCTGCCCTGCTAGGTGACCAGATGTCCCGATCTAATAGGGACAGTCCAGATTTTTGGGTCTTTTTCTTATATAGGCTCCTATTACTCCCCCTACCCCGTCCCGATTTTTCACATTTGCTGTCTGGTCACCCTATGCCCTGCCCTTACGCAGGGAGCCCTGACATCCCTCCTCGCTCCCCCCCAGGGCCGGCTCTAGGATTTTTGCCGCCTCAAGTAAAAATAATTTGTTTTTTTCTTAACCCACCCCCAGCCCCGCCTCAACTCCACCCCTTACCCAAATCCCCAGCCCTGCCTCCTCCCCTCTCAAGCCTAGGAGGGAGGGAGGGAGAGGGAGAAGCAGCGCGCAAATCAGCTGTTTCGCGCCACGGCCGCTCAGGATCTCCCCTTCCCTCCCAGGTTTGAGAGCATGGGAGGGAGGGCGAGCAGCGGTGCGCGAGCGGCAGCAGCGGAGGTGAGTTAAGGCGGCTGGGGCATATTTTTAGGGGTGGCATGGCCCACGCCAGAATGCTGCCCCTAAAAATGTGCCGCCCCAAGCACCAGCTTGTTTTGCTGGTGCCTAGAGCCGGCCCTGCTCCCCGCCCCCCAGCCCTCTAGGGTGCATGGAGGAGCAATGCTCAAGGGGGGCAGCGAGCAGCAATGCCAGCTGCTCTATGCATCCAGGTTAGTTTCCCCACAGCCCTGGGCTCAGGAGGGGGGTGCAGGAGTTAGGGGTGCAGGAGCAAAGTGCAGGGGTTGGGGCACAGGAGGGAGGTGCAGAGGTTAGGGGTGAAAGGGGCACAGTGCAGAAATTAGCGGTGCAGGGGTTAGGGGCACAGGAGGGAGTGCAGGGATTGGGACAAAGGGAGCACAGTGCAGGGGTTAGGGGCAAAGGGGAGCCTGGGGATCCCACGGAGGCCAGGGACAATGCGGGGGCACCACACCCACAGGGGCCAGGGATGCCAAAATACAAGTTCGCCCAGGGTGCCATTTTCCCTAAGGACGGCCCTGTTACCAGATTTTAATAAATAACATATATTTCTAAAATACAAAGTGAAGCAGATGTACTATACTTTTCAGTATCAACCAGGTGCCAACTATAATTTATGCTTAGGGCCCTACCAAATTCATAGCTGTGAAAAAACATATCATGGACCCTGAAATAAGCCCTCCCCCATGAAATCTAGCTATTGGAGGGGAGAAGAAGGGGCAGGGCTGAGGGCACGCCATCTGGGGGCTCTATGGTTCCCGGGGCTCCAACTGCTAGTCCCCAGGCTGGGGAGGGACAGGATTTACTCTTCCCCTGCACAGCTGTTCTCAGTGGGGGAAATCAGACCCACCTCTGGGTACCTCCCTCTGCCACAGGAAGCTCCATGGCAGCAGTTCTGAAGGCAGCACAGAAGTGAGGGTGGCAATCCTGCAGACCCCCCCCCCCCCCCCCGCACGCGCGTACACACACACACACACAAACAGCTTTGTGACCCCTCCACATCCTTCTTTGGGTTGGAACCCCAACAGTTACAACACCATGACATTTCAAATGTAAACCTCTGAAAATGTGAAATGGACTAATTTTCAAATCCTAGGGCCATGAAATTGACCAAAATGGACCTAAATTTGGTAGGGCCCTATTTATACTATTTTGTTCATTTTATTAGCAGCAAATGGACCGCTTTTTAGCTCTGTGATAGGAGATACAGAAAGAAGGAATGAGAAATCCATATTTGTCATTTTCTCCTGGATATTATTATTTTTCTTTTCTTTAAAAATAATACTAACTGAAGTTAAACAAACAAGCAAGCTTGCAAACAGACCAATCATAGGCGAAATGTTTATCTGAATTTATCAGCTGGAGCAGAGAAATTATCCCTACAGCGTTAGCCACTCGCACATGTGAAAGGATAATTTTACCATAGTTACATATACCATACTGTTGCATCCTATTGTCAAAAGCTAGGTCGTTCAAAAAATTAAACAGTGCATTAAAACAGTGTAAGGCCTCTCAACTTCAACCAGTCAACCCTAGCAGGAAAGGCTATAGTCATGAGGTCAGTTTCCCAAATACACAATATGGAACCCACAAATCAAAATATTGTTTTGTCAAAATGTATACATTAATTTTCTCTAAATCACTCCTCTAGGGCTATTCTCCTGAAAAATGGACTACATGGTCATTCCTACCTGTTCAAAATTATCATTTTTTTCCTCCTGCGAATCTGTGTAGGTGCCATTAATTAAATATGTCATATAGAGAATTATTCGCAAGAAGATATTGTATTAGGAGATTAAATCACTTCAAGACAAACATGTTATACTTCCACTTCCAGTCATAGTACTTTTAGGTTCCTATCCTGTGAAAATTTAGCATCAACGCCCACTGACATTAAACAATTTCACTATTAAAAACAAACTCTAACAGCACGTTGAGCCCTTACTAAACTCAATATACACTACAGCAATTTTTCTGGCTGTTTATGATTAAGTTTAATTTCCCTCCATGAAAGAAATCCTTATTAGCACTAACTTATATTAGGCAAAAGAAAGAAAATTTTAAAAAAAGTTAGAAACTTTTCTAGTGAATCTGTTCCTTTATTTGCAACTTCAATTAAAAATTCAGTTTATTTACTAAATAACTTTGAAAAAATAATCAAAATACTAATTTAGCAATGCATTCCTTTCGCCACTTCCTAATTCATAGGAGTAACATGCACAACATAACAGAGCTAGAAAGCTCTGGTCTCATTTCATTATTATTCAGGCTGCAAAGAGAAAAAAAATGTGGTTTTGTGTGTGTGAAAATTAATTCCGTTAGGCTCTGAAAGACAATCAGTGGCCTTAACCCTTTGCTCCACAGGTATATTCAGAATAAAAATTCTGTGCTGGTTCTCAGACTGCCCTTCCCACTAAAACCTTGAGCAATTTATTTATTTATTAAATGAAATTGAATTGAAGTGAATGAAATTTGCATTTATATAGCACCTTTCATCTACAGAGGATATCAAAGCACTTTACAAACACTGCACAGAAACCATTTCACAATGGGTGAAGTGTAGGCACGTCAGGGCTGGAACATGGCTGCATTTGGCACCAGAACGTTACCCAACAGTTTGAAGGGGAAAGGGACTTCCCCACTCTGAGCAAATCAAGTGAGTATTTACGCAAATTAAATTCTGGATTTACCCAAAAGTAGGACTAGCATCCTGACTCTTCTGAAATGCCACGGGTTCTTCAGTGTCTAAACCATGATTTAAACTTCAGAATATAGTTTATAAACAAACAGGTCAGCACCTTGAGCCTACTCTGGCAGTTAAACCCATCTTAAATTATCCCTTTGAGGAGTATCTCTATGTTGGGGAATACATACGTAGAACAAACCTGTTTTAACGGTTCTTTTTCCATGCCCGCTTGATGCAGAGGGAAAAGTGGACATTATTAAGGCATCCCTTGTACCCTAATAATACCGACATCTATGGTTAGCTGGTATAAGCAGCCTCAGGTCTCTAATTTATGCCAGGCACTGGGCAAATGCACAACAGCCACAGGATTTGGGAACCATAAAAGTAGCTAAAGCCACCTTTCTCCCCTTCTTTGGAGTCTTGTGCAGAGATGACAAGAGAATCTGGTCCCTGGAGCTTTCACTACAAAACAACTTGAGGCTGTGCCTGTAAACAATTAATCTTAACTCTTCAAGCCATTTATTTAATGCCCTCCAAGTCTGAACAAAAAAGATCTTTGAACAAAACCAGAAGAGAGAGCATCAAAATGAACTGATTTGTTTTCACAACTCTGACCCAATTAATAATCAATCATAGTCAAACTGCTCTGACAAGGCTTTTCTAGCTCTTGATAGGAAGCCAATAATTTAAACTGTGTCCCACAGGTCACATCAGTCTGTTCCATCATGTTACGGACAAGCTAAGTGACTCTTGGCTTCTTGTCAGCTTTTGCGACGATAGAATTTCAAACGGTTTCTCTGCTGCTGTGCCTCTACTGAATATATAGACAAAAGGAACATTTAATGCTAGGACATTTGAGGTCTCAGCCATATGCTTCTTCCATTTTCCTGTTTGTGTCTAGCTGAAGGATTAATTTACTGAGACATGAATAAATTCAAGGCGCAAGCTTAATTTATGCCCATTATTTTATTCGGCATATCATGTCCATTTCAAGAATCTGACACACTCAGTCAGATAGTCCGCTCTAGAGGCATTAATAATTGCTTCAGTGGTATGCACATTACAATTCTGCGACGCATGTTGTGAGCTCCACCCCTGTGCATCAGCCAAGACACAGCCCTTGCTGTTGTCATTTTATTCAAAATTCCCACACCTGAAAGTTATATTGTTTTCCTATTTGTTGCTTTTGATAGCAGAATTTGAACCTGTCAATTTCCCTCCTCAGAATCTTTCCCATCTTCTTGATATACCAATGTTAGCATATATAATTCATTCTCCACTCAGCTTTAATGTTACTGCTCTCTATGGTATATTTAAACAATTTGGCTTCATTTATTCAACCAACTTTGACCAAGCTGATTGTCAATCACAGCTGAAAATGGTAGACAGGGCCCTCTCTGATTACTAGCTAACAAGGCAATCACATTATCTCTCACAGATCATATTGGCATGGCCCATCACTGCAAGTTAAAGCAAAGCACTTCACCCTTTGGCTTTTAGTCATGTTCCTAGCTACAGAATTTCAACTAATTCCTCTGCCCTTTTTTATTACTTCATATACCAGAATATGACACACAATGTCATTTGCAGTGTTGGTCCCAGAATATTAGAGAGGCAAGGTGGGTGAGATAATATATTTTATTGAACCAACTTCTGCTGCTGAAAGAGACAAACTTTCAAGCTTATACAGAGCTTACCTCACCTATCTTGTCTCTATACAATGTAATGATCTTCTGGAAATCACTGAAGAGTAAAAGTTATTCCCAAACAAAATGTTTATGTACAAAAAAAAAAAGTTATAACGTTAAGGTTGACAGTGTTTCAGAGAAGTCCAGCTAACCTTCCTCTGCTATACCCCACTGAGACCAGGTAGCATCCTGAGCACTGAGGTTGCTACAGTACTGAGAAGACTGGAAAGTCAATTAACCCATTTCTGTACTGACACTTGGGTGGCAGCAATTGGCTCAGTACTGTAATTGGGAGGATATATATTTGGGAAGAAAAAGAATTAAAAGGGACTTAGAGGAGGAGCGTGGAAGGCAATCACCTCCTGCCGTATACCTGTGGTTCTTTAGGTTTTAAAACTGAAGATTAAATGCACACAGATTTGTAATTAGGAGACACAAGAAAAGGCTAGACAGCAGTACTCACAGAGCAGGTGAAGGGATGCCTTGTGACAGTCACGCAAAAAGTTATACTTTCTTTCTAAAAACTCTACACATCTTCGAAGAAAAAAATTAAATGATAAAAAATTAACAGTTAAAGGACCCAGTCAATTCCACACTGCCATACAATCATTCACTAATACCCCCAACCAATTTCCAACACTCACCTAAATTAAAGACTGTCGCCATATTTGTTCTGTAATGGAAATATGCTGTTGAATGCATACTGATTACTGTTATATATTTATTGAATGTATAGTTAAGACTTTGAAAGGAATATAGTCCCAGGGGACACTATAGCTGAATTCAATAATTCTCATCATGTAGTATGTTGGAGTAGAGGACTACATTTCATTAATAGAATTGGAATATCAATTTGGTGTAGTGAAATGCAATTGACTATATGGTGATGTATTTGGAGAGAAGTTAGGATTTGAGTTTAAAGACAGGCTTATAATGAAAAGCTTGCTTCAACCTTAACTATGGAGCAGCAGCACAGGAACAGGCTAGTTCTTTATGTCCACATTTGAAGAACACCAAAATGAGATGAAAAGCAGTGACTATATTTCAGAGTAGCAGCCGTGTTAGTCTGTATCCGCAAAAAGAACAGGAGTACTTGTGGCACCTTAGAGACTAACAAATTTATTAGAGCATAAGCTTTCGTGGGCT
Organism: Trachemys scripta elegans; assembly: GCF_013100865.1. Lineage (NCBI taxonomy): Eukaryota > Metazoa > Chordata > Testudines > Emydidae > Trachemys > Trachemys scripta. The sequence goes on from NC_048314.1 coordinate 22,122,704, forward strand.
ACTGCCCACTTCTTCGAAAACTTATGCTCTAATAAATTTGTTAGTCTCTAAGGTGCCACAAGTACTCCTGTTCTTTTTGCGGATACAGACTAACACGGCTGCTACTCTGAAATATAGTCACTGCTTTTCATCTCATTTTGGTGTTCTTCAAATGTGGACATAAAGAACTAGCCTGTTCCTGTGCTGCTGCTCCATAGTTAAGGTTGAAGCAAGCTTTTCATTATAAGCCTGTCTTTAAACTCAAATCCTAACTTCTCTCCAAATACATCACCATATAGTCAATTGCATTTCACTACACCAAATTGATATTCCAATTCTATTAATGAAATGTAGTCCTCTACTCCAACATACTACATGATGAGAATTATTGAATTCAGCTATAGTGTCCCCTGGGACTATATTCCTTTCAAAGTCTTAACTATACATTCAATAAATATATAACAGTAATCAGTATGCATTCAACAGCATATTTCCATTACAGAACAAATATGGNTACTCTAAGCCAAGTTAACAGAAGTGGGAGTTACATAACGGCCCGGTTCCCTAATCCTCTACAAAAATGGGATAGATGGGGGGAGGAGGGGAGAGATCCACACCCTCTTATTAGAAGATACATTCTTATTCAGACACAGAAACTTTTAACAGATAGAGTAAAACCCCCAACCAAAGCCAGACATACACAGCCTGTCATTCTTCCTTTGTCCTTCCTCTGCCTCCACCCACATCTCTCCCAAAGCAGCAGAACCTTACAGAGATGAAGATCCATCAGGGCTTGTCTACACACACAATTTGCACTGGTTTATACCAGAGGTGCGATTTTGCACCAATTTAGCTACCATTGCAACCTTGTATGCAGATCCTCTTAACATACTTTTAACAACAAAGGCAAGCTACATTCACACACAAAGTTACAGTGGGTTAGCTAAATTGGTGCAACATTATCAGTGCCTCAAAAAAGTTATTACAAGATAATCTGAAAGGTAATTTACTGCTCAGACTGTGTTCCTCCTACAAGAACTGACAAAGAAGCCTATAACAGAAATGGGAGTGCAAGAAAATTCTGTTCTTTGAGCCACAAGGGAGAATACCATCTGCAACATGCGAAATACAACTTTAGCTTTGGTAGATATAAGGAAGGAGTCATTTGGCTTTAGAACATATTTGCTTTAGAATATATTCATTTGTTCTTCTAATACATACAGTTATTGAGATCTTAAACTCAGTTTTATCTTCCCTTTAAGGAAAGCATTTCAACTCACCTTTAAATCTACATCAAACATCTAACAAAAAATATATTTGGAGAAGATTGAGAATGATTGACAGAGATGTCTGTGAAAGAAATCCTTAGAATTTCACCCAGAGGAAATAATGATCTTCCTTGAAATATCCTTGCAGAAGTGGAAAATTAATTTCTAAAATTCCAAATGAAAAATCTCTTAAAGATGTGAACTTAGGAGTCATTATGGGCATACTGTCTATGCTTTTTCTAATTCTCACTGTTTTAAAAGCACCCCTTATTGTTTAGGCTTCTATTCCTTATCTCATGCTAAATCCAGGAGAATGTGGGTTTCCTAAAAAAATTCATAGAAAGCTTCATAGCATTAGACTGACGCAGTTTAGCTGTTTGTATAATGGTGCAGCAATATTGCTGAAACAAAGCCATTCTGAAATGCCAGGGTAACTATGGCAACCAGTGTTCAGAATGTAAGAATCCAACTGGAAACAGCATATGTCGCACTGTAATATTGCTCACTATTAGGAATGGAAATTATCAGTAAGTGGATGCCTACTTTATGAGAACAGAGTCTAGCAGTACCTCCTGCTAGTCGTTTAAGCAAACACAACTCAGCCTGAATCAAATATTATAAATAGGAGCAAAATAAAAGGATGGAATAGGCTAGAATAAAAATATGTATAAAGGCGAGAGTAAAAGGTAGGGACGGGGGAGAAGGGAACATAAGAAGTTAAATCCCCAAATCTGGCAAACCTAAAAGGTGTTTAATCTGGAGCAGGAGAAGGGGAAAACCTCCAAATCGTTAGCTTGTAATATATGATTTTCACTCTTATTGCCCAGAAGTTTTAAGAAGTTGCATTATTTTTTTTGTTTAGGTTTTTTTTCCTGTTTTTTGTGTTTGTTTTTGTTTTTTTTTTGTTTTTGTTTTTTGGTTTTTTTAAATCGTGGTGTGGTGGCTGCAGGGCTCCCACAAGAAACAGTTTGTGGTCCCTCTGCTGGGTCTGTATTAGAAGTTAAACACTATTCCCAGAGCTGTACTCGGATCAGTGATACAAGTGTACAAAGAAGAAGGCAGTACTATTGTGAATATCTAATACAGATAGTGTAGCCTTGCTTAAAAGTAATTTGTTTCTTGTATCATTAGATTTTAGTGTTGTTCATTTTTATTTTCTGTTCCATATTTCTTGTCTTTTCTAACCCATATACATGTATCAGCTAAACAATAGATTTCACTTTCTTCACTCTCCTCCATTGTACCAAAACAGAATATTCAGCTCTTATTAGTATAAAATCTTAATTTACATTTTTCTTGTTCCTTCTTTATATAATATATACTTATTATTTCATAAGAGGAATCAAATTCAAATCTGATGGTCTGGCACCAGACTTTGAAGGTGAAAATATATGTTCAGAATTTAGTATTCAATATACAACAATTCTAATGAAATAAAATAATTCCAGAATTCCATTGTGACAATGGTATCATACTTTCAATGTCCTTCAACTGACATACTACTATAATTGAAGGAAAATGTGTCCCTGGAGTACGCATTTACAGTACAGAACTCCCTTCCCAACATCCTGATGGAGAAACTAGTCCTTTGTGTCTTACACTCAGTCAGGATACAAATGGTCAGCCAGTTCAAAGTGATTAAATACCTCCAAGTGCTTTGTAATGGAATTTAAAATGGGACTTTTTTTGTAAACAGTACTACCATTTTATTTTCCTTTTGTGTGTCTATTTTCCTGGCCTTAGAGACAGTATGTAATGAACTCCCACTAATGTTAAAGTGAGCTTCAAAGCCACATGAGAGCATTAAAAAAAAAAAAAAAGAGAGAGAGAATCTCTCCGAAACTAGCCAAAAGCCGCATGTGTTTGAGATTTATCGAATAGCCACAACTGGCCCTACCATAGATGAAGCCTTTAAAACATGTAGGAATTATCATGGTATTTTTAGTTTGAAATTTCTTAATCATGAAGAACAGCACTATTTAAAAGTTGTTAGAACTTTTAAAAGAAAAATAAATTGTCATATCAGAGGAAGATGGAAAATGAGTGACTAATTTACAACAAATAGTCTTTCTGAATACAGAAGTCACAATATCTACACAACATATTGGATACATGTGATTCTCTGGTGGCTGCCCTCTATCTAATCAGCATCTGAAAATGCACAGCTGTACAGCAAACAAATAAACAAAACTGAATCAAAGACATCAGTCTAGAATTCCGTAGATTGATTACATACAGCAAAGGAAGACAAAGCATTCAGCAAACAGCAATTATTTCTGAATTAGGTAAATGTTGCTGAAAATAAAAACAGCTTCAAAAGACTGAGCAGAAGCAGAATACATTTAACAGGATCCCTCAACATGTGTTAAATCATTTTATTTTATATATAGTAATATATATTAATAATTATGCACACTTTTTGTAAGGTCCTGGCCTCTAAAGCTTCCACCACTCTCTCTAGTCTTAATATTGTACTAAAATCAATGGCTCTTAAAGAAAATAATATGATCTCATTTGTGGAAGTCTCTAGCTTTAGGTTTTCTCGATGTTTATTAGGCTGGGCACTCCCTTGGACTTGGCTCCTGAAGGCTAGCAGTGTTATGGAGTTTCATACCAAGGCTATGCCTACTTAGAAAACTTATAGCGGTACAGCTGTACTGATGGAGCTGTGCCGCTGTACGATCGCTTGGGTAGCCGCTCTATGCCGACAGAAGAGAGCTCTCCCGTAAACATAATTGAACCATCCCCAACGAGCGGTGGAAGCTCTCCCGCTGACATAGAACTGTGCATACTACCACTTAGACTGGCAAAATTTATGTCACACGAGGTTGTGGTTTTTCACTCCCCTGAGCAGCATAACTTTTGCCGGCATAAGTGGTAGTGCAGACCTGGTGTAAATGTTAGTTAAGATACGTGAAAAGTCTTACATGATTAATCCCCCTCAGCCAGTGATGCTGACAGCTTGTGAAGTGCAATGAAGCCATACTGGAGCATTGTTGGGGCAGTTAGAAGGGGTAAAATGCTGTGGGGACCTTTATGGGCAGCCCCAAGCAATTAAAGATATCCCAAAATCATACAGATACCAAATGACACAACTTATAACATGCAAAAAGACAAGAAAGAAATAACAGAAGAATTGTCATCTGGAGCAGCCCAATGGCTCCTCCTATTGGCATTCAAATTCCATAAGCAAACTTTTTTTTTTTTAAATCAATTCATCTTTAACCCACTTGCTAAATACTCCCTTGTAAACACTGATGACAACACAAACATCAGATGTCAAAACAGGCCAAGAAACATTTTGCTACATTCCTCTGTATTATTTTTAGATGTTAGTAACAGCATATTTAAAGGAAGTGAAAATACCCCCTAAAGAAGTGAATCCGCTGGAAGAAGAAGGGGAAGAAAATGAGGTTTGTTTGGGACTGGATGGGAGGGTTCTTTTTTAAACAGATTCAGAAATAAAAAGTCTCCTGGAAAATCAAACTTTTTACATTTTCAAAATTAATCTGTCATTGTAAAGGTAACAATCCTGCATAAAACATTTATTTATATATGGAAGTATAAATTAACAGAGCTTCAATAAGTGAAGAGTCCATTTTTCTACAAGTGTTTTATTAATGTAAAATGCAGCGCTTCAGTGTTTTTGTATGACATTCGTTGTTTCCAGTTATAAATACAGAGTATTGCTTTTAGATTCCTATTCTCATTAGAAGCCTTTAATATTACGACATGAATGACAAATTAATGTTGATATTTCAGAAAGCTATTGTGCTGGATTCTCCGTGGTCCTGTACTCTGTGTAGTAATTTACACCAGTGTAAAGTGGATATAAATTGCTACCCACTTTGCCCTGGTGTAAATGGTGCAGGGTAACAGACAATTGGGCCTATTGTTTACCACTAAAGTTTCAGACATCAACACTAAAACTGTCCATTAAGTTAGGTTAGACATCTCAGCTATTTTCAGTATAAAATCATTATATTGAAATAGCTCCTTTGATCCCAAAGGATTCTAAAGCACTTTAAAAGCTATCTATAGAAATCATTGTACTCACTACTGAGCTGTAGCCACCTCTAGGATGAAACATGGTAATGGGCACACACAAGCAACAGTACAGAACAGTTTAGGACCAGAAGTGAAGAATGCTGCAACGCAGCAAGAGTGGCATGTCTGACTGATGCCTGATACAGCCAGAGAAAAGATGCAGGAGCCACTGCAGGGAAGATGTTGAGTGAATAGATCACAGAGACAATATGAGGAGCTTGGACTTGCTAAGGAATTTGGAGGCCTTCAAAAGATCAGAAGAATGTTCAGGGTAACAAAAACAGAGAACATAGAGAGGGAGGTTGCAAGAAAACAGGAGAGCAGTGGTCAAAGGAAGGCAAGGGTGAAAGAAATCAGGGAGGGATAAGGGACAGAACCCTTATGTGGTGGGGCTACAAGGGATCAGGTCACAAAGGAGCTCTAATCCCATCTTGCCCCAGGCACTATGAATCCTCCTAAAACCCATACAAGTCAGTGAATCAGCATTGGCATCCCTATTTAATAATAAGCTGGCTTCGATCCAAGTTACTGTAGTTTTCTTTGCTCAGATTTGTTTGTTTATCCTCATGTTTATTTTATCATCACTCCTGCCTTTATACAGATAGTGCTGGCGCTTAGCTAAATGGACAGATAACTCACTAGTTTCACTATAGCCTCTGTGAACACTTCTATATGCTTGGCTGAAATGCTCTTGGGTAACTCTTACAGCAACACTCAGTGAACAACATATCCTTGAATCAAAACTCTTTGGAGGACAATTTTTCCTCTCTCCATTGGTGACAATCTACTACTGTCAAAAAAGCTCTGCTGCTTCAGGCATTTGTCCTCTATATCACTTAATGTGGCAGACCTAAAAATTGCTTATAAATAAAGAGAAAGCTGCCAGGAATTGAGTGTAAGTGGAGCGTGTCATACTGCAGAAGGTAAATATGGGTCACAGTGAATGGTATTTTCCACTAATTAGCAAAAATGGCAAATCTTTTGGACGGCAAAAGAATATTACTAATGCAAAGTAAGTGTTGCAAAAATAAGGTTTCCTATCTTCTAGTTGTAAACACTTTTGTCTCTTTAACATGCACTTGCTATTACACCAGAGACATTAGATCACTAGTTTGTATTACACTCCATTACTCTTTAAGGAGAAATGTCACCATCAAGATGGACCAAGAACAGAGCATTAGAAAGCTTCTTCATGGCTGATTACACAAGAGATCAGAAACACATACGCTACACCCGTTTCTTACAAAAACTGACAGTTCATGCTTAAGATAAAACCTAACACTGCTATTAACTGCTGTCACTTAATTCTCTGTACTTTGTAGAGTTCCATTAAATATAGTGCAATCAATACTAAAGTCAGTGAACTAATATTAGTGTCAGTATAGTAAAAAAAGTAACACAGGAGTTAATGAACGAATTTCACTATGCTATGGACCAATTTTTAAACTGCCTAGCAACTGCCTGTAAAAGAACAAGTCTTCGAAGACATTCAGTGAACATCACTACATATTTAGAGGATAGAATCTGACCCTTAATGAGGTAACAGTTAGACCTAATCTAAATATGCTATTTAAAAGCCCACCCCCCTCCCAAATAACTGGTTTGCTACTCCAGGTGTTATCATAGCAGCTGCTTGCCAGTTGCTTCGTAGTTCAGGCAGCAGGCAGTTTGTTGTCATAAATCTCATTTTCAGCTTCCCCAAAACCAAATCAACTTCCCTGCAATTCCACAGGCAACATCTTGTTGTTTGATTGGGGGGAGGAGAGAATTTGGTGGAAATCAAGACATGAATTTTACAAGCTTGAATTTTTTTCTTTTTTCAGAATTTTCCTGAAGTTTCTTTGCCATCCCATATCTGACAAGTAAAGACACTTTACTTATACAAGTGCATTTTCATAATTTTACATCGCCACTAGGTGATGGGAAAGGCAATTTGCATGTTCCCTCTGCAAGCAGGCAAGGGAATCTGACCTATTCTGTCTATTCAGTGACAGTGTACAATAACGATAGTATGGTTGGTATGAGTGACCAGAGTGCAGCCTGAGTATATGGTCCCTATGAGCCTGCACTGCACATAAGATTCAGCCGCTGCCCAAAGGGAAAAAGGTGCCTTAATCTGGGACCTAAGAGGAAGCAAAAGGCTTAAAAAAATAACCCCCTGGTCAGATGCCACAGCAAGATGAAACGGCCTCCTATTTTGACTAACTATCCTGCTCAGACACCCTGTTTACCTTCACCAGGCCTGAAGAGCTCTGTGAAGCTCAAAAGCTTATCCATTCCACCTACAAGAGTTGGTCCAATAAAAGATATTACCTCACCAACCTTGTCTCGCTCTTTATGGTATATCATGTCACTTAAACTACCTGATAACCAGGGATCCTAGTTTTCCCATGATTCAAAAAACCAAAATTCATCAATAAAAAAACCCCATAAAAATCCAAGTTTTTCCACAATTAAAATGAAATGCTGAACTTTAGTTTCCCTACCCACAATATATATATATAGGCATCCATTGAGCACATTTTACTGATACATTTACAATTTTTAAGCTGACAGCCTAAGCCCCGCCCATTCTCTGCATTTTTGATTATTTGATCTGGCCCCGGTCCCAATTAGATCAGATAATTGGGGTTCCACTGTAGATGTTTTTATTTTTTCACAAAATGTAAAAACTAAAGATTCTCTGTAAAAAACACAAATTCTGCATTTTCCACGTCCTTCTGTGACAAATGGATCCCTGTCAATAACTGAATATTAAAATTTTTGGTGTGCAGATAAATGAAAAAACTAGAAGGGCTTGTTTTAAAACGGTAAACTTAGCATGTATGACCTGGATAAGGGTGGGGATGGGTGTGTTAATCAAAATCTATTCCAATCCAGCCTTTAATTTGGGGATTATGCATATTTTAATTAAATGCTGTCCCTGATCGTTCTCAGATAATGACCACTCCACTTAATCACACAATAGTTGACATTCTAAGGCTACGGCTACACTACACTGCGTCGCTGTAGCGCTGCTAGTGCAGATGCTCTAAGAGAGAGCTTTCCCATGAACTTAATTACTCCAGCCCCTGCAAGCGGCGGTAGCTATGTGGGTGGGAGAAGCTCTCCCGCCCGCATTGCGCTATCCACACCGGTGCTTAGGTTGGTGTAACTTACATTACTCAGGGAGTGGCTTATTCACACCCCTGAGTGACATAATTTATACCGACATAGCCTAAACTGTCACCACTATTCCTCATTCAACCCCCTCTTCTACCTGAAATTTTGTGTTTGTCACACATTAACATTTGTTCACATTTTTGGGGCATACACTTCATTTCTTATCATGTTTCTATCACTTTGAGGGAGGACTGATCCTTTTATTGTGATAAAGTTCCTACTACAGAAACTTAAGATCACAAACACCTCCAGCTAATCTACTGAATATTTAACATCCCTTGTCTTTCTACCTGAGCTTTAGGCTCACAAATTTCAGTCAGTCGTGCAGAGGTAACAGAATCTGAGAGAGAAAGCAAAATTTTATAAGTATACCATTCAAAACAGGCACAGATCATCTCTGATGAACTAGAGAAAAGACACTTGAAGGTATCTAACCCTCTTTACTATAGTGGGTTGCAAACCTATACACATTTATTATGAGGACTTGTTTGGGCAGAATGAATTATGACTGATTGTAAGTGGTATAGCCAAATGCCTTAAGAGTCACTATTTTGGCTGAAAAGCCATTATTAAGAAGAATGGAAAAGAGGTCAGAGGGAAAAGCAAGGCAGACTAAATAAAAAATACTGACTGAATTAATGGGTGGAGGAGAAAGGATATTTGTTTATTGTCTCCATCAATAAAGATTAAGCAAAGCCAAAGTGATTGCTACTGTGGGATAAAGAGCTGGAAGGAGACTGCTGATAATACAATGTACATGTTCAAGAGGAGAACAATAGGGTGTGCATAGTTCTGTTTCTGGGACAGAATTCATAATACTGAGCAATCTGGGGAATCAGATGCTCAAAACAGCTCAAACATAAGGGACATAAATTTAGTCCTGTGGATTACATTGATACTCAGCCAAGTTTATCAGTTAATTTTAATATTTATCAGACTTTCAGAAGCACTCATTACAGTAATATGTGAGTGAGTCTTGTCTAAACTTTAACCCTACAGCAGACAAATTAAATGGTAGAACACCCCTGTTCTGCACTCTACCTACAAAAAGCCTGGAGAGAAGCTGCAGGTGGACACTCAACAGGTGCACCTATGTATCAGTGTAACAAGGAGCAAATCTATCAGGTTATAATTTCACACCATTGATTTTTGTTCCTATTTTGTAGTGTGCACATAAGAAGAAGATTTGAGCTTTTATGCAAGGGAAGATTGACTTTCTGCAACAAGATTTAAAAAATAAAAGGCTGAAATACAACATATTCTCTTTCCATAATGTTTTAAGTATACATATCTCAAATAATAGGAAACAGGAGCAGGGATGTATTTAAAAATATTGTATGAAATTCATCTTGGTTTACAAACTCTGTTGTCCAGTGCCATGAGTCAAACCTAATCATGATAAAAGGAGTTTCCAGCACCCACTGACTAGACCAGGGATCGGCAACCTTTGGCACACAGCTCGCCAGGGTAAGCACCCTGGCTGGCCAGGCAGGTTTGTTTACTTGCCGCGTCCGCAGGTTCGGCCGATAGCGGCTCCCACTGGCCGCGGTTCGCCACTCCAGGCCAATGGGGGCTGCCCGAAGCCGTGGCCAGCACATCCCTCGGCCCGTGCCACTTCCCGCAGCCCCCATTGGCCTGGAGCGGAGAACCGCGGCAAGTGGGAGCCGCGATCGGTCAAACCTGCGGATGTGGCAGGTAAACAAACCTGGCTTACCCTGGCGAGACACATGCCAAAGGTTGTCGATCCCTGGATTAGACCGTTTTCTTTTTCCCCAATCAACTTCACATGCTGGATCAGTTAATTAGTGTTTGTAATCTATCACTGTACGTATAATATATGGGCTGAAATCCTGGCTCCGCAGACAGTCAATACAAAACTCCCACTGATTTAAGAGTGTTACGATTTCACCTACAGACCTGATCACTGCGGTGTCAGAAAGTCCATGTGGTTTAACATTAACTCTACAGGATTCTGTTTATACTTTAAGATGAGTGCATTATTTCATCATCTACTTCCCATTGCAAAAATCAGATTTTGAATCTGCAAATACTGAAAAGTTTTTCTAATTAGTGTTATCACACGTACTAGTCAGAGTACAACTACAACAATGATTATATTGCAGTGTTACTAAGTATAAAAGCAGTCACTGAAATTGTTGGCAGTCGTAACAAATCTATGCAATGCAGTGTTACCTTATAGAAATGTACAGAATAAGAGTTAATGAAGAAATACTTCTCAGTTTTCAATTTATAAGTAACTCACACAAGAAACTGAGGAAAAGTAAAGTTATCAAAGGTGTTCAGTCCTATTCTACCAAATAGGCCATCATGCAATGTCATTACTTGATAATTGATGCTACCTACAACTGTCTAACAATACAATACACGAGCACAAGGCAAAAGTTAGACTGGAGAAAACAACTGATTCTAATGTTATATGCACATGTTATTAGAGTAAGTAATATCCAAGTTTTTCATGGCAGGGAATGTGTTGTAGGGCACCTACGACATTCTGAATATTATAAAGGAACAGGAGAGGCAGATTTACTCTGCACCAATCCTCCAGAAAATAGTTTTTTGGGGTTACAAATGTCCAGTTCTGTTAGGTGTAGTATGGACTGGATTGCAACCCTCAGATCTATACAGGGAGGGCCTCCTCTATGCAAAGTTCTCTCCTTCCCACATGGAAGAGGGGGCAGCTACCTCCATGGAGCTATGGGATCACCTGTGGGATGAAGGGGAGGAGGGGATCATAAAGAAGCTGGCATATCAAAGGCAGCAATGAAGTGGGGAAGATGTGCCATATAACATTCCCTCCCCCCTCAAACTCTGTAGGGCTCCAGGTGAAAAGAGAATGCATTCCCAGGCCTTATTACATCTCTGTGCTCCCAACCCCACTAGAGAGATTCTGGGGGAAGTGGCCAGCTACAAGAGACCTATCAGCACAGCTCCATGGAGCCATGCAGCCACTGCAGGTGAGAAGTCTTTAGAGTCTGAGAACTGTTTAACATTTTGCAATTGGGGAATATTTCTGAAATATTTCAGTGTTTATCATGTGAAGGTTTAAATATTTATCTTTATTCTGTCCCCCATACAACCCTTTCAAGGAAGTTCCTATCCTTTTCAGATTTAGTCATTTTAAAAAGCCAAAGACAGTTATTTTGTTAAACTGTTTAAAATTGTCATTTTGTTATTAGTACAAAATGTTCTTTATCTTGATTTCAAGCTCACCTATATCTGATTCTACTTTTACAACATAACAGAGGATTTGCCATATCAGATGAGATCCCTGGTCCATCAAGGCCTCATTTTCTATAGATGGCGGTGACCTATATTTAACATTTCTTTGGGGAGGGAAACAAAATGCACCAGGCAATTGTATACAAGTGGTAAGTTTCCTTCTTGCCCCTTACAATGATCAATTTAACCCATGAAGCATGAAATCCAATTACCCTATTTTAGCATACATAATTACAGATGGTATTAATAGTCACAAAATTACCAAGTCCTTTTAAAAGCCAGCCACATGGTCTGACATCTAATTGTACAATACAAGAAACGTCAAAACAGCAGCCGGAAGAGTCCAAATGGATGGTAACCTTTGCTACCGAGCCCGTTTTTGCACAAGCGCCATCCCTGGACTGGATGACAGAACTCCTGGGGGGAAATGGGGTGGGAGAGGCAGCTGCTGGAGCCGGGCTTACAGAGCACTAGTGGGCGAGCAGAGAATAGATCCGGGGGCTGACAGAGGAATGCTGGAGCGGGCAGAAGGAAAGTGGCTGGGGCAGAGAGGAGGCCCGGGGGCTCGGAGGGGCCCACGCAGGGCTATGGGGGAGCACAGAGCTCGGGGAAGGCTCGGAGCAGCCCGACGGGAGAGCCGGGGCGCGGGGAGGAAGAGCCGCTGGGGAGCCCGGGCCGGGGCGCTGTGCGCCGCGAAGGGCCAGGCAGGCAGGGGCTGCGGGGAGGAGGCGCTGCGGGAGGCCTGGGAAGAGGGCGCGGGTCCCTCACCTCTCTCCAGCGGAGCTGCCGCAAGCTGATCTTCAGCGCCTCCAGCGAGGTCTTGGCCTTGGAGCTGTCCACGGTGACATGGGCTCGCCGGGCGGGCCGGCCTCCCTCCTCCCCGGCACGGCGGGTCGAGCCCCGCTTGCCCCGGCCCCCCTTCCCCGCCCCGCCCCGCTTAGCCTGTCCCTTCGAGCCCGGGCCGCTGGGCCTCCTGCCCTGAGCCACCGGGGCCGGCGAGGGGACCCCTTCAGCCGCCTGCTGGGGCTCCGGGGCGGCCTCGCTCCGCTCCGGCTCCTCGGCGGGGAGGGCCGGGGACCCTGGCGGCTCCTGGGCCGGGGGGCAGCTCTCGGGCTCGGTCCCGGCCGACTCCATTACCAGGCGGCAGAGCTCCCCCGGGCCCCTCCAGCCGCTGTCATTGCCGCGTCGCTCCGGGCGGCGCCGGTTGCCATGATCGCTCAGACGGTTGGCAACGGCCGAGACAGGTACCGCAAAGGACCAATCACCGTCAAAGGCAATCGCGCCTCCCAACCCCCCTCCCTCCCCTGGGGAAATCACAGATGCGAGGGGCGGGGCGTATCCCTTGGCTATGGCCACGTGACTGTGGCTCAGGCCACCATCTTTGCAATGGGCAGAAAGCTATTCACCAGTAGGACCGAAGCTAGGAAGGAGGCCATTTTGGAAGTAGGAGGCAAGCTCTGAGCCAATAGACCTGAAGCTATCAAGGGAGCCATCTTGGAAGTGGGAAAAAAAGAAAAGGACTGCAGCCCACCCCTTGTCCTGGGTGCCAAACACTAAGGAATCCCTCCAGTAGGGAATTAGTTTGTGGGGACAGGGGAAGAAGGGCTAATAGGTTGAACCACAATAATAGCGGGAGACATAATGTGCTACAGTCACATGAACTGTAGCATCTTAAGGGGCAAGCTGCACTTGCTCACAGCTTGGAATCAACAGGTGTTCCAGTCACAGGCTAAAAATCCCTTTAGCCTGAGTTCAGCACTTCCCCCAGTTCAGTCTTTGTTTCTCGGGTGTTTCCAGGAGTCTTCTGGTGTGGGGAGCAAAGAACACCACATGATGTCACTCCCCACCTTATATAGCTTTTGCATATGGCGGGAGCCCTTTTGTTTCCAAGCTTCGTTCCCAGCCCCATCTGTGGAAAAACACTGACATCGCAGGATGGAGTCTAGAGACATGTGGTCTCATCACATGTCCTTGCGGTGTCATAGCAGCCATTACTGGAGGCTGTCTGTAATGTTCTCAGGAAGGCTTCCCAGGTGGGAGATAAGCTTCTCCTGCGGCCTATTGTTTTCCTAATGGCCCATTCCCCATCTCCTGTCTAGACTAGAATGAAAGTATCTTGTCTAGTGGGCATTCCCCAGGTGTAACTACATTTGAAATACAGAGACATAGTCAATATTCATAACTTCAGATACAAAAATGATACATGCATACAAATAGGATAATCATATTCAGCAAATCATAACATTTTCAGTGACATGTCACATGACTTATCTTGCATAAAATACATCATAACCATGTCATAATCATATTATAACAATATGACTGAAGAATATGGGGTGCAGTGTCACAGAAGGCTTTCATGGGAGGACTTACTGGGGGCAATGTTTGGCATGGTGTGCAGGGGCTGAGGCCTGCAAAGTAATCCCTTTACGATTAGCAGGAAGCATATGCATCCTCCCCCCAGCAAATGTTGTGGAAGTTACACTGTGTAGGGGTCTTTGTCTCTCTCCGTTGCAGCAAACATTTTCAGTGACGGGAGGGATGACCTCTCCACAAAAATCCCAGGCCAGCCAAGGAAAATTCACCCTTAGACAAGGATTATCAAATCTCTGTCTTTAGTTTCAGGATACGTTTTAAAAATTTAATACAGCCCAGAAGACGCATAGTCTGACCTCCCGCTTTCCCAACCCTCCTGCCCAGTCTGGCTTTTACAGCTGGGCCATGTAGAATAGGAGAGGTAGATGGGAAGAGTAAAGTGGTGTGATTTCTTATTAGCCACTCTAGTTTGGGCCTGACGAGATTCATCACAGGCACAGTTCCATTAACCAAAGCCAGTACAATGTTCTGCAGCAGTGACTGAGGCTCTTCATCTTCATGGTAGATTTCCTTTCCCTTTCTCTGAAATGACTCGTGCTGAGATTAGATGTGTGCACTGGAATAACAACATCTCCTTGGAGTCAGACATGTCCTTTGCTTGCCTAAAAATAATAATTCAAGAAGGTGCAAAATCAGAGAGCAGCCCAGGAAACCGCCATCCCTGTGTTTGCAGAATGACAGTCTCCTACATTAACCCTGTACTAAAACAGAACTGTCCATTCAGGAATCTTGATCTTGGAGGGCACTTGTGTTCCTAAACCCTTTATATCTCCTTCAAAATACACACACTCCAAAATCAGCCTGGTCTTTCTTAGTAACGTACATATTAATTGTTGCTGAAAAGAAATTGCTGGACTTGGCTTTCTTGATGGATGGCTTGGTAGCATAATAAATAAAAAAATAATAGTAATAATCATAATAAGTAATAATTAATAAAATAAAGGCTGTTCACAGTCCAACGTAAAATGGGTTGGATATAGTCTAGCTCAGGACCTAAAATCATCCCCAAAATCACCATCATTTATTGGCCCCCTTGTTCGCAGGATCAACAGAGGGACGATGCACTGAATGGACTTCAGAGAATGAACTTGCTGGCAGAGGTAAGACCCTTTGGCAAAGTAATGTGGGGAAATTGACAGGCTCATGGCTTGGCTGTATCTGTTCTGCCATTAGAGAACAACCATTTCCAGCTTTGCCAAACTGACATCTTTCATCAGAAAATACCTAAATCATTTACTGTAAGATTGATATAAACAAGGACAGAACTTAAGGAGGTCCAATTTCAAAGTGTGAATCTAGTTTGTAAGAAAATTTTTAATGAAGCTACTAATCCGACATACCTAATTTAGCTGATACAGAGCTGGCCAATCCGGCCCTTTGTCACTTTGAGACTAGAGGATTGAAATGCTTTGCATACTGAGACCACTCGGAAACTGAAGCTACTACAGAACGCAGCAATACTCTTAGTCAAGTGAGTTTCATTACACCAGTGCTCTGGGATCTGCACTGATTGCCAGTAAGTTTATAGATGAGATTCAAGACATTGAACTCCCCAAACAAAAGAACTGCCTAAGTTATTTTAATGGATCAGATGGGTAGCATGAGAATAAATAATAGAGGCATTTTTCAGTGAAAACAATTGCTCTTATAGATATATAAAATAAGCAAATATAATACTTTGTTTTATGCACAATTAAATCAAATCTATCAAAATATTAATTCAGGAAAGACAATTAATCTGAAAACTCCTGGGGGAACCTGAAGAATAGTTTTTAAAATAACAGAAGTATGTCTTCTTTTTGGGATTAGTAAAGTTAAATAGAAAACAAAAAATCCTGGATGACATGTTTTCACTTAGCCTGTAGGTGGCACTGCAATCTGCTGTGAAATTTATTTGTTACCCCAGAAAGTGCACCACAGTATTCTGTTACAAAAAATTAAAATATTCTGTGTGAGAAAGAAGGATCTCTAGAACTAATTAGAATTCAGGACAAGATGGTAGCTCAGACCATGCTATCAGTCACTGGAATCATGTTATTTATGTGGCAAAGGGGACAGGGCTGAATGGGAGGTGAGGAGAAATCACTTTAATAAAAATATATATATATTTTTTAAAGGGACATCTAGACAATGGTGGGAAGTAGAAAGGAAATGTCAGGAAAATTAAAATGCTACCTGTGGAATTCTAAGTACAGAAGATAGGATTCCAGGAGTTACCAGAGTATGTCAGATTTTAGGAACAAGTCTGTGTCTAAAGACTGGTATCCCATCTTCATCCGCCATCACCACCTCCTATTTCACAGAAAAGGGGGGAATAGAAAACAATGTACCTGGCTAATTGTATGATTCTGCTAAAGTAGGAACAGGGGTGACTCTTTCCCACAGGTGAACAGCGACTCAGCGCACATCACAAAGCATGAAGTTTAATCAGCCTGATGACATCTTATTACAGCAGCCTGCATAGCCTCACCTGAGATCATAAAATTAGCCACATCTTTTTAAAATCCAATTGCAGTATCTATCCTTCTACATCTACTCCCTGCAGGGCACTGAGAGATTAATTAGGGAACGACTCTACCTAAGAAAGTGTCAGTCATCGCCAGGTGGCTATTAAATGTAGTGCCTTGGCTGCTTGATAGCTGTACAGATTCTTAATGAAAAACTCTGGAGATTCCCTGAGAGCATGACTTTTATGCTAAAGCCCTGAGGAGGACTCTATGCAGAGCTATACCAGGAGGAAATTGTGCCTCAGGCAGGTACACTCTCCAGATGTTGTTCCTTATGCATGTGTCCTTTTAAGATTAGTGATGGGCTCTTCATATCAGGAAGAATCTTTGTAGTGTGTGAATATAGAACTGCTGATTTCACAGACCCAGAGGCTGAAGTTTTCTATCCATCAGATACAGCACAGACCATGGTAATGTCCCACACTAACCAGTGTACATCTGAGCCCTTTTCTGAAGGGACCACCTCTGGGAGGAAAAGAGGAGTCTCTTTTCTCATCGTTCATTCAGTCTTTGGCGTCTCTGTTGAGACTGCCTAATAGGGTGCCAATTCTAGTGGTGGTTTTAGTGATGACAGCTGTTCACCAACACCTCCCACACCACAATTATGATTCACCAACTCATGTCACACGGATCACCAAACAGCTACCAGATGGTAGCAACTGCTGGTGATTGCCAGCTAGGGTGGGATTTAGACTGGTGACCTAAAAGTGAAAGGCTCCTTATCCTATTATCAGCCTCCTGATCCATCTAGCCCCCTGGGACAATGCTTTGTAATGTATGTTAGAGCTTTTTCATCACAGATGTCAGAAATGCTGAAGGAAAACCATAGATTTAGCTGACATGGGCCAGAACATTGACTAGCTTTTTGAGCACTGGAAATGTCCCGAAGATGCCAAACAAAATGACTGCATAGGAATATTTTTATATAAAATTTTGATAGAGCCATATTTCTAAAAGGTTAATAATTCACTACCTACTTCTAACTAGTTATTCACCAGATAACTGGTTTGCTTTATGCTACATGCATAAAACCTTCATTTCCTGTTGAGATAAATGGGGAGGGTATGTACTGTATGGCATGAAGTCAGACTGTATGTAGTATTCCTGTACTGCAAGGTAAGGGAGTAAAGTATAGGTTGAATAGTAATGAGGTAGCAATGGCACAGAAGAAGGAGCATGTATCATGCTGTATATTGCAGGTTAGATCTAGTGGCAGGGAACAAACAAGCATGAATTTTTAAATTCTCTCTCTCTTGTAAGGTCAAGGGAAATTGAAAGTTACTGTGTGCTGCTAAACACAGATTTATATCCTAGAGAGCCCCTCATCCAGAGATATTTGCTCAAGCAATCCTTGTGTAAAAAAGCTCAGACACATATTCCCTGTAGGAGCTATAGACTCATTAGTTCATATGTAGAATTATGCTGGGGAAAAATATTTATGAAGTGTTTTTACCTGAAGAAACTCTTACATCTAGCAGTAGCCATGTCAGCTTTGATAGGCCTGACAATACAGGGGGCCACCATGATACCACAAATCAGATGAGGTCTGACATTCTGCCATCTGAGGGCACAGTGGTGCTCTCATACACATTAGCCAATACATTATCCAGTCCCAGTACTGTACCTGATAATGGAGTAATCTAGCCAGTAAGAGACCTGGATTTGAGTCCTACTTTAATGGCCTTTGTAACTGTATTACTGTAAGACAGGGCTATCAAATCACACAGATGGCAGTGTCACCCCGCAGGGAGGTAGCAGGCAGGCTGCGAGTTCAGATTGTACTGTACTCTATCTATCTCCTAGCCAAAAGCCTTGCTCATCCCTGTGCTGATTCATACTTTATTGGGTCATGTGTAGCATGGTATATTACATGCGTGTACATGCCTTCCCAAAAGGTTAGTATGTAACAACTGCTCAGTACTGGATAGATATCAGGTCTACTCCTGTGTGATCATATTGTCATTGAATGGCTGCAGCCCACTAAAGGTAGAAGCCTTAATAGTACTATATAAGCACAAACATTTTACTGACTAATGCTAAATGACTATTTTTGATTCGTAAACATCTGAGAACCTGATTCTACAAGTTATGATTGCGCAGTCAGGAAACTGATGTGTACCATATGACGTGTCCAATCAAAACAACACATTAGGAATATCAACAGCATTGCAAGCTCTAAGCATGCAAAACTCATGAGTCAGCCTTCAAAGAATATCAGGAGATTATCTTAAAATTCATGGGAATGTTGTGAATAATAAATTTGGGATCTTTTTATTTTCCCTCTGGTTTCTAAGTCTTTACAGTGAACTTGGGTCACAGTTTCATGCTTTTTCCTGTAGCCATGAAGATTAGCAACTTACTTCTTTTAAAAAATGAAAGCTGAGATTCTCATGTAATCACAGGACTCCAGAATCCAGGTATTTAGGATCAACATCAAATATCATGAGACTTGTGAATTACAAAAAAAAAGTCACAACTCTTGTATCAGCACCAACACCAAACTGGTCTCCTGCAAGCTGCAGAACAAGAATTATTTGCAGATATTATTCAGCAAATCATTTTGAGTAAGGAATAAATTTGAGAAAACCTATGGTGCATTCACGGACAATTCACAAACAGACACAAGGAAAAGTTAATCAAATAAGTTATCCATAGGAACTATCCACTCTGCTCTATAGTAAGTGGTTCCTTCTGTAACCATGGTGGGAGTTTTTTTTTATAATTGTGCCTTTACTGGTCAACAGGAAAACAATGTTTTAAAAATGAAAAAGTCAGGAGAAAACATGTCTGGTAAACACAGTCTCTCTTTGGGAAATGTCTCTGTTGTAATTATACTTCCCAGGCTGGGTTTAAATTAGTTTACATAAGCATATGCTCACAATGTTTATGTTCGACCACCGAAGATTTGTGGTTGACCTACATATGCAAACAAAACAATGGCTGCATACTTTGGAAAAAATTTGCATGATAGAAGATGATGAAAATATGCATAATAGTAGATGACATTTCTCATTCTTGAATCCTCTTGTACACAACTTAGGAACTGGCCATGCATGAAAGAGGCTTGCAGTTGTAATGGAGAGATTTTCTGGCTACACTACAAATCTGAACCTTCAACACATTAGGCTTCTGTTTCTCCCTGAACACCACAAATCTGTATAACCATCTAACCAAACAGACCCTCCACCAGCCAAGCAGATATGTGACACTGAGAGAGAAGGACTGACAGTGATGAAACAATGACAGCGCTACCCAGCCTGATCCACATGTCTCTTCTTGATTTGGTTCATGTGGTAGCTCAAGAGACTTACTGCAAGATTCTGCCCAGGAGTTTGCCCTATTTTCATCTAAACCCCACTGCAGCTGAGGGTAATACCAACTAATTTCAACCCATAGAACCTTATATATCTAACCTGCTCCTTTGGATTTAATCAAACATTAGCATTTACAGACATGTGAGGGTGTCTCCAGGTATTTTTGGCTAACCAGGGTTCTAGTGTATCACTTTATTGTCCTGAATAACAAAGAAGGGAGCTACCTGATGTGGAACATACAAGAGGAATCCAGGGTCAAAATCTTCAGCCAGCTGTGAACTAATTCATCCATCTTTATTTTATGCAGAAAAGCTCAGTTCAAGTTCAGCACGTGGTTAATGTTCCTGCTTTGTTACCAATTTTCTGTGTTAAATTAAAGCACAAAGTCAGTTTTTTTTAACAAGGTCGGACACTGCCTTACTCAGGAACAGAAACACAGCCCGCTCCTTGTTTCCAAGTTTGCTCTAACTACTAGAAAGCATCAGCTCCTAGGGCAACGGAGGAGTGGAGCATGTATGGGGTCTTCTGGCTTTACAGTGAAACCCATGGCGGCATGTCAAGGCTGAAGAGAATTCCTGAGATGTGTGAAGAGCTGGCTGATAATGCCAGTTCATGTTCCTTTTTCATCCTTCCCGATTCTGTGAGCCCTGCTTGCAGACATCAAGTGAAACTGACAGATTTTTCTGTCTTAACAACAATGCTTATTTCTGATTCTCTGTGTTCTGAGGGTAAAGTAAATTATTGGATGGAAAACAACCAAAAAACCCTCACCGTGAAGTACCGAATGTCTCAAGCTTTGGAAATACAATCAGGGCTTGCATTTTATTTATTTTGTTAAATGTGCAGTCTTAAAATGTTAAGCCCATTATGATGGTGTCCTGTCTCCCCTACCCTACATTCTTCAGAGCATCTTGCTTTGCGGTGGGAAGGCAGGCGGGCTTTTGGAATTGGTTCTGGGCTTGTTATGCAAAAAAAAATCCACCCCAACATTTAAATAAATATTAAAGTCCTGATCCAGAATCCATTGAAGTCAGTGAAATTCCGGCCCCAGATGCTTCATTTTTATTTACCTCTCTCCAGGAACGAAGCCAGAGTTGTTGGGTTTTTTCCCCCCAACATGCATGTTTTAGATGTAGCAGCCTTTAAACGAATGTCTCAAAGACACATCAAAACTACCGGATTTTGATCCCCAACTTCACATCTGTCCCAGATCCCCTCTTCATCGTACAAACCTCACCTCAATACCCACTGGCTTTCAATATCCTGAAAGTGAGGGAACACCGTCTGTTTCCGTGTTCTTAGTAAACATACACAGCAAGACTCTGCTTTGCAAACAAACTCCCATCTCATAATTAGCGGTAAGTGAATTAACCTTTTAAATCTTATAAGGCTGTCTGCCAGAACACTGGAGGATCTAGCTTTAAGACCTCACCTGCCCATGGTACTCTTGCTACCCCACTAGCTGGTGGCGGAGGTACTGCTAAAACTGGTGTGACAAAAAGTTAGAGGAGATCAAATATACTGAGCTGGGAGTAAAGTGCATAGGGCTTTCCGGGCTTGCTAGTAGGCTCTGAAAGTGTTTCCTGTAATAAAGGTTTTCACTAGCATTACCCTAGGTCTGGCTTGTTGTTTTTGCTAAGCCATGTTATTTATTGTTTTAATCAGCATAGCTCAGCACTGCAGAAACAAGTCATCCTTGCAAGTATAAAAACATTAACAGAAAAGGGGGAAATAATCTGCGACGTCAAAACCAGGGTTTTTGGTCTGTTAAATGTATGTAATCAGAGAGCTCTACACCTAAAACTTAGGTTGATCTAGCTACTTTGCTCAGGGGTGTGAAAAAAAGTCATGCCTCTGAGAGATATAGTTAAGCCAACCTAAGCCCAAGTGTAGACAGCACTAGGTTGACAGGAGAACTTTTCTGTCAACTTAGCTACTGCCTCTCGGAGAGGTGGATTTACTACAGTGACTGAAGCATCCTTCGGTCACTGTAGGAAGTGTCAATACTGCAGGAGCGGAGCTGCAGCAGGGCATCTGTGCCGCTGTAGCGTTTCTAGTGTAGACATACTCTCAGCTTAATAAAGTCACTAGGGGTATGGCTTGACTAGCAACGTTAGAGTGCTGCCGCAGCAGTGCTTTTATGTGGCTGTGTAGTCGCGGCTCCCAGCGCTGGTGCACTGTCTACACTGCCACTTCACAGCACTGAAACTTGCAGCGCTCAGGGGGGTGTTTTTTCACACCCCTGAACGAGAACGTTGCAGCGCTGTAAAGTGGTAGTGTAGACAAGGCCTGGGAGTTGTAATGATGCTCACTCTCTTATATGGCAACACCCTGTTAAACAGAGAGCTCTGATGATGTTCCTCGCGTCTGTTTGCCAGAAGCTGGGAATGAGCGACAGGGGATGGATCACTTGATGATCAACTGTTCTGTTCATTCCCTCTGGGACACCTGGCACTGGCCACTGGCAGAAGACAGGATACTGGGCTAGATGGACCTTTGGTCTGACCCAGTAGGGCCGTTCTTATGTACTGTTACTGTATAATGTCTCTTTAAACAAAAGCTCACTGTTGTTTTGTTTCTGATATTTACATATCAAGGATTTGTAAATCTGTGATCACTTCCTAAATAAATAAATAGTTTTTTTAAAAAGGCTTCCTTTAAAAGGTTGCAGGGTCTGTGTAAGGTGTGAGAGGTAAACCCCTTATCCCAATTGTTGGGCTGGCTGGGAGCTGAAAGAAACTTTTTTGAAGCAGGTGGGTGTGGCAGCCGCCTTCCAGTCAGGCTAAAGGAAGAAACAGTTAAATAAGCCTCTGTTTAGAGATAGCTGAAACAACAGCAGCCACCACCCAAAACACGGGCCTCAGGAATCTGAGCGATGTGGGAGGAGGGACTTCACTGTGGGCTTTTAACCAGCATGTTGTCTAACTTGGCCCATTGGGCTCCCAGGGTTGCTACCATTGGAAGACCTGAACACAACATCCTCTGCCAGCAGCGTAGGCGCTGAATGATTGCACCCGTCCCACTATGCTCAGCACAGCTCCCTGCAGCAAGTCTATAATGTCTATGGTTTATAACGTCTACGGTTTGGAACTACACCTCCCACGGCTTTCCACTGAGGCTGGGGGCAGGGGTTGGGACATAGTGGCTAGCTTTGTGTACAGCAGGGGCAATCCAAGTGGTAGTGGGAAACTTGAGCACCATGGATAGCAATTGTGACTAGAAATGTGGGGTGAAATCCTGTCCACAGTGAAATCAATGGGAGTTTTGCCTTTGACTTAAATGAAGCCAGGGTTTTACCCGTGCTGTGTTACAGGCATGCTGGGTTAGCACACTAACTGGGTAGTGTAGACAATGCCTAGATGCACGGCCTCCCATTCAATGAACAAGAGTCAAAGGGGTCGCTCACATATATCAAACAGCAGCAGCAGCAGCGCTAGCAGGCAGTTTTACATGAGAGGTTGGGATAATGGCCATTCTCTTCTGTTTTATGGAAACCAAACAATTTCACCGTACCCCATTAGCTCAGCAATACTCACAAGAAGATAATCTAGGTTATTGATTCAGGCTGGTTGGATTTTATTTCCATATTTTATTAAATTGAGACTCCTGAAAATATAAATAAAAAAGCGCCAAACATCCTGAGCATTCAGCCCACAAGTGAGCATAAAAAGTTATCGCCTAAAGAGAGCTCATGAATCTGCAGGTGCAATGCAGAATCTGAAGAGTGGCACATTGGCTAGCAAAAACAGATTCATTGAATTGCATATGTAAAATGAAACCTATATTGGGGTACTCTGAACAAATGAAGGATTAGCATAAATCTGTGTGCATTTAAATGGGAAATGTGATATTATATTATAGCCAGGGAAAAAAGAAGCCTGGAGACAAGACAGACAGAAGAGCATAGCAAAGAGGAGGCTACATGAAGGACCTGTCATTGCTGACTCAACCCTGAGTGATGCCCACAATATCAGGAAGATCTGCTAGCAACCATGGTATTCCTGAATGCATGGACTCCAACCAATGGGACATAGAAACAGTACTCGTTCTTCAGGCTGCCCCTCCCTCCCTTAATGATGAGGTTCTGTAATTGGCCAGAGTTTGTGGCTGCTGCCTTCCTCCCATTGACTTGTGCGTGCTCAAACCTGCCAAGCCACTTGGGCCAATCGCAATCATGGGAGTGAGGCTTGGAGCAGCACAGCCTCCACTGTGGCATAAAGTGTGCATAACTGAATGGGAGGAGGTAGGTCCAGGCTGGCAAAGTGAAGGACTGTTGTCGTAACTCTTGTAATAATATAGGTGTCTGGGCAGAGGATCTGAGACCAGAATACCAAGAACAACCACTTGGCAATGCATATTCTTTGATTTATCAGCTAGCTGGCACACTTGCAGTATCAGTCACAAAGTTACAGTTCAGTAATGGGAACCCCGCATCCTCTGTGGTTTTGGAACGAGATACCCTATTATGATATCGCTGATCAAGCTCCATATCTTGAATTCTACTCATTAAAAAACAACAACAAATCTCTCTTGTTAAAATAGATATCACAGAGAGTACAGTGTGTGATCATATTTAAGCATGCATGGTGATATTATTTGTATGATAAAAGGTTATAGTCACTCACTTCATAAACAAGGGCCCAGATTAATTCCTGGTGCAGCCCTACTGAAATCAATAGAGTTACCCCAGGGATAAGCATGTCTCTGACTTTTAGGCTCTATTCAACTTACACCTTTCAAACCCGATTTTGCAACTGGTTAGTGACAGGATTGCCTTAGAAAGTTGCACATTAAATGGTTCAGCTTTTCTGTCATCATCACAACCATGCTTGTGCATCTACTGTTTGCATAAGTTCATCCTGGGAAATTTGGACAGCTACCCCACACTGCCTCAGCGAGGGATAGGCCACTACAGAGCAACATCAGCAAGGTGTGACACAATACACCATGGGATGCCCTACCTCAGTTCAGAAAAGGCTGGAAGGAAAGAGGACCAGCCAAACTGGTTGCACAAAGATGGCAAGGATGCTTCACTGGAAGAACCTGTAACTGGTTCGGCACCTGTGGGAAGTCCGCCATGTGACACTATGCTTCTGGCGGGGTGCTACACTGCTGCGGTTATTAACAGAGCCTTAACCATATTGTGAATTGATAGGAAACATGGTTAGAACCTGCCATATCTGGTTACAACCTTGGCTAGAAGTTGTAGTGTGGATATGGCCTTAGACTGTATCATTTTTTGCATAGTTGTACACAGTAGGGAAAAGGCACACACTAAAACCAGGGTTAAAATAACAGATGTACGGCTTAAAACAGAAAAAAGACAGACAAATCCGTTACAGTGGATATTCCATCCTTAACTCATCCTGCCACGTCTCTAGCACTGTAGCTCACAGGATAGGCAACTTCACCCACTGTTTTACGGTGCCCTGGGAGAAATCGCCCCATGATGTAAACTTCACTTCCACCATAAGGTGAGCTAACAATTCAGTCTCAGGCACCTTGTGTGTTTTTTCAGTCAGAGCCTTACTATCCTGGTCAGTGATGTGTTTGTATTTAAAGGGTCGCTCTCAGGCCAGCCTAGCCCTCAGTGCAGAGTTTGCAAGACAAGATTCCATAAGGCTAAACTCCAATAGAAATGGTCCCATGCCCGGTTTCCCAGATGGGCGCAGAACGCCTGTTTGCAAAGGGGTAACGTGTCCCACTGGCTCCGGCAGCGCCTGCTAATGCAGGGAAAGGAGAAAGGGAAACGGCTCCGAACTGACTCTGAAGCAGAGCGAAGCCGAACAGCGCCAGGTTCCATCCTGCCTGCTGCGGGGCGGGGGGATGCGGGACGCCGGGCGGGCCAGGGCCGAGCCGAGCCGAGCCTGTCCGCGGCAGGGACCTGAGAGGGCAGCAGATGCGATGGGCAGGTGCCTGCATGTATGTCCCCTCTGGGCCGGGCTCAGGAACGGAACCAAAAGGGAGCGGGCTGGGGAAATGGCCAGGCCAGGGGTGGGGGCCGGGCAGCTGGGCAGGGCCATATCCCGGTCCGCCCGCCCGCGGTCACTGCAGGAGCCAGCCCCCCCACTCTGGGCAGCCCCCCCCCCAGCACCGCCCCCGCCCGTCACGTGAGGGAACTTGTGGCCAATGGGCGGGAGGCGCCGCGGGCAGCCGGGGGAATCTCATTCAAAACGCGGCCGGAGCCGCCGCCTGGCACCGGGGCTGCGCGGCGCTGGCTCGGGGCCCTCGCCGCCCAGCGCGGAGCCGAGGGGCCGGCAGCGGGCGATGCCCCGGGGCTGGGCGCGGGGAGGCAGGTGCCGGGAAGATGCCGGTGAAGAACAGGTACAACCTGGTGGACGATGGCTGCGACTCGCGGGTCCCCCTGCACAACGAAGACGCCTTCCAGCACGGGATCCACTTCCAGGCCAAGGTGAGCCGGGCGGGGCCCGGGCTGGTGCCTGCTGGGGAGTGGAGGGGGCCCCCCCGGGCCCGGACGGTGCAGGCCCCCCCCCCCCCCCCGGGGACCGGGTTGGCCGCCTGCTGCCAGTGTCCGAAACACGTGTCCCCTCCGGGCACGGGCGGCCCCGACCCCTTCCCCGGGGCAGGGTGACCGCGCCGGGCAGGGCTTTGGTGCCCCCGGGATAAACGTGCCAGGGGAGAGCAGCCCCCCCTGGCTGCCCGCTGGGGCGGGGAGGGCCGAGCCGGCTTTGCAAAGCAATGGGGCAGGAGTGCGGACAACCTTGTGCTGCAAGAGGCGGCAGCGGGGGAGGGAGTTCTGGGGCCGGAGCAGGGAAGGGGAGCCGTATAATCCTACCGCGGGAGCTGGGCTGGAAATCTGGGCGGACTCTCTACTCTGGAACAAGTGACTCTATTCCCTTAGCGTTACAGGAGTATAGTTCTGCTGGTCGATTTCCCCCAGCCCCTAGGGGGGTACAGTTTGGGTTACATAAGAGTGGCTGGACTACGTGAGACCAATGGTCCATCTAGCCCCGTATCCTGCCTCCCGACAAGGGCCAATGTCAGATGTTTCAAAGGGAATCAACAGAACAGGGCAATTATCCATCCCCTGTCATCCAGTCTCAGCTTCTGGTAGTCAGAGGCTTAGGACAGCCAGACCCTGGGATTGGATCCCTGACCATCTTGGCTAATAGCCATGGCTGGATTTATCCTGTATGAACATATTTAAATTCCTTTTTGAACCCAGTTATAGTTTTGGCCTTCACGACATCCCGTGGCAACAAGTTCCACAGGTTGACTGGGCGTTGTGTGAGGAAATATTTCTTTTTGTTTGGTTTAAACCTGCTACCTGTTAATTTCATTGGGTAACTGCTGGTTATTGTGTTATGCGGCGTAAATAACACTTCCCTGTTCACTTTCTCCACACCATTTGTGATTTTATAATCCTCTTTCATCTCTCTCCTTAGTCAGCTTTTTCCCAAGCTGAACAGTCCCAGTCTTTTTAATGTCTCCTCATATGGAAGCTGTTTGATGCCTGTCAATTTTTGCTGGCCTTCTCTGTACCTTTTCCAATTCCAATATATCTTATTTGAGATGGGGCAACCAGAACTGCACCCCGTATTTAAGGTCTGGGTGTACCAGGGATTTATGTTGTGGCATTATGATATTTTTTGTCATTTTGTAGAGGGTTCCTTGTTCACCATGAGCAGCTGCATCCTCTGCTTGTGTTGCCAGATTATCAATATAATGCTGTTTGTCTGCTCTCACAAAGACCTCCTGCTATGCCTTGCTATGCCGTGGTATTTGTCCTTTAGCTTTTGGGATTTTGTGTCTAAAACTTTTTTCTTCAGGGCTCATCTGGTTTCTATGGCATTCCATGAGCTGGGTGTAATCTGCTCCTTCCTTCTCTTCTGCCTGTAGCGTAGACAGGCTTCACTGCTCTGTTTATACATTGATGTTACTTTGTCCCACTTCTTGTTGATCTCCTCATCTACATTCCCCTCCTCTTCATCAAGGTCTGCAGCTACTTGAAACCTCTTCTTTAACTGCAGAACGAAGGCTATCTGCACTTTTATCTGTGCCAAGCAAAGTATTATGTAAGATCATAGTCCGGCGTATATCAGAGGAAGTGGATAGCGTTCTCAGAAAAGTGAAGCTGATTTTTGGAAAGGGCGTGGATGCAGAGACCACATCTTCATTCTACAAAACATAATAGAATAGTGCTTAGAATGGCAACGGCAACTCTACCTAAATTCCATAGACTTTGAGCAGGCTTTTGATTGCATTCACAAGACCAGCTTATGGTGCATTCTGCGGGCATATGGAATTCCTTTCCATATAATCAATGTCATCAAAAGCTTCTATTTCAACTTTACATGCAGTGTTGATCACAGTGAGCTCAGTTTTGAGGTCAAAACAGGAGTATGTCCAGGGAGTGTTATCTTTGTAATCCTCTTCAACATTGCTATCAACCGGGTACTGCAGCATACGACAGAAGACATGCCAAGAGGCATTGAATGGACACTCTTCTCATCCCTTGAAGACCTGGACTTCGCAGATGATGTCACTCTCCTACCACATACCCAACACCATATCCAAGAAAAAACAACTCGACTCAATGCATTCAGCCAGCAAATTGGACTGAAAATCAACCACAATAAGACCGATATCATGATCTTTAATATTGCTTCACTCACCAGTACAGATAGAGAATTATGTTCTCACCAATGTAGAAACATTCACATACTTGGGCAGCACCATCAGCCAGGACATCCGGAACAAAATCAGTAAAGCCAGGAACACCTTCAGGAGCTTAAATACAGTCTGGAAATCCTCAAAATACAACACCAAAACCAAATTCAAGATTTATCAGAGCTGCGTACCTTCTCATTCCCCAGCATTCTGCACTATAAAGTAGTGTTGAAAGTATGATATGTCCAAACTGTCTTCGTTCCATACAACCTGCCTCAGAAAAATCCTCCGTATCTTTTTGGCCCGGTACAATCTCAAACCAAGATCTATTGACACAGTGCAGCCAAGAGGATCTGAGCACCATAATTTCTAGGAGGCGTTGGAGATGGATCAGTCATGTGCTTTGGATGGAAATGGATTCCATCACCAGAGTAGCAATAAGATGGACACCCGAAGGCAAGCGAAAATGAGGCTGCCTGAAAACAACATGGCGAAGAGCTGTGGAAGCCGAGCTGAAAAACCTGGGGCACAGCTGGGGAACCATTGCAAGGCTTGCCAGAAACAGACAGGAGTGGAAGAGCTTTGTCACTGCCCTAAATGCCAGAGGCGTAATAGGAACATGATGATGATTACTGTCTTATTGTAATCAGATAATGGGCAGGCTCCCATTGAAGTCCCTTAACACATGGTGTGCAGAAAAGAATGGACTTGATCAGGCAGGGCTTGGTTGGATGAGGAAGAGAAGTTGTCACTGACATGGCTGCTGGTACGCAAGAGCAGCTGCAAGGCATCTACCGTCCTGTAGCTCAAGAAGGCATTCGGCTAAAACATGTAACATGGAAGTGCAGAGTGGAGCCAGGTACAAACTGAGCAGCCAGGGAGGGAGTTGCAGGAGGCCCAAGGCTCAGGAGATGTCAGTGCACTGGGGTCTTCAGCCCCCTTGCCCATTAAAACATCGAGGCCAATACTTTCAGAAGTGTGTGCACTGACTTTAGGTGCCTTGAATGTTGGGTGGCTAGCTTCAGGACCTTGCTGTCCTAGAGGTGCAGGGACATGGCTGCCTCCCAACCTTGGACTTTTGAGTGGCCTTGCACTCTTACTATCGGGCCCACGATCAATAGACACTTCAGCATTTTTGGCCAACGGGCTTTAATTCGGAGCTGCAGGTGGGTTCTGGTACTAAATGGCTGTAACTGGAGTTCTCATGCACTTACATGGCTAGTAAAGTCACATGTGTTGGTGTCACGGGTAATAAACCATGAACAAGGCCTAAAAGGCTCTCTGACTGTCTGACTTTCCTTAGTGTTCTGAACCTGCTGTTCCCACGCTAGTTTCAGCCCCACTCAAAATATGTTTCTCTCTGCAAGTGGGCTTTAATAAAAAAAAAAAAAAAAAAAAAAAAACACTGCAAAGGAACTTGAAAACATGCCAACAAAACGTATTCCTTATAGTGCTTTTGAGCAGAGGAAGTGTGGAGGGAAAAACAGCAAAAGGTCACAGAGGCTGTGCAGTTATGCTCAGATTAAACTGGTTTGCGCTAGATTTTTTTTTTGTGTGTAGCTGTTTCTGGAAGTCTAGCGTCTTTTAAAGCTTGGAAACTTTCCTGTGCAGTTCACTTGGGAACTGATCTGGAAAGGCTCCTGTTGACTGCACTGGACTTTGCATCATGTCCTTAATACTTTTTTATGGCAAGTGCCAGTGGGTGCTGCGTGGTAGTGGTGGCCTGTGCTGTACCAGGAAGTCAGACTAGATTATTTAATGGTCCCTTCTGGCCTTGAACTCTAGTACTATGATTCTAATAGTATTTGTGTCATGGGCATTTGTACTCAGGCTCCACTTGGACTAGGGAATTGTTCAGACACACAAGGGTACACCGACCCTGCCTCAAGGAGCTTAATAGTTAAGAAAAAAACTTCCCTGGATACCAACATAGTAATGGCCATTGTGCTAAATTCTGTGTTAGCATCTTGGCCCATTTGACCCACTGTGCTGCAGGAAAAGCTATAGAAGGCCAAGTGTTAAATAGAAGTAATCTTGGGGCTGGATCTGAAGAACTACTGATTATCATTGTCAGGGAGTTTATATCGATCATGAAAAATGTCCAGGCATGAGTACATCTGCCTTTGAGTAAATGACTTCATTGTAACTGACTTTCTGTAGTCAGTGCAGGGGGAATGAGTTTATAATTTAGCTGACAAAATGAATTGCAGGAGTAATTCTAGTTTGTTTGCAGGTGGCCTGACAGATTAGAAATGGAATTCATTTCTCCCCTCCCCCGAGCTGTAAGGAAAGGGAATGCATTCAAATCTTTACAAATGTTGATGATGTGCAATTCAGTGTTCCTGCTGAAGGAGCTGTAGATTTAAAGAGGATGTGGGAGAGAGATCTGTTTAAATTCTCAATTGCTTGTATAAAAATCTAGCTTTGCTGGACAGGGAGATACAGTCTTTTGAATGCTTAAAACATAACAGCTGCTACACTGGATACCACCTTGACAGGCGAAAAGCTGTTACATTAAGGAACTCTTAAAAAGTTCCTATGAAATGAATTTGCACTTCTAATGGGTAGGATAGCCACCTGCAGTCCGCCAGCTTTAGGACTGCCAGGCTATTGAGAGAGTAGATCGCGCCATATGTATCCAGCTACTCGCCCAACTCTCCTCTTCAAGTTGTAATGGGCTGGCTCCTCTTCCACCCTCACAGATGACGTTTGTATTACCTTAGGAACATGCTTGTTTAGTCCTACTAGAGGGTCTGTCTCTTCCAATTAAGTCTCTCACCGCAGGTATCAGGCTGGCTGTGCCTCTTAAAATGACCAGCTTATTAATTATCTAGCTTGCTTTGCGCAAGACATTTGTTTATTGGTAGTGTTTCTCATCTCTAATTCTTCCCAGGTGATAAGTACCAGGCCACATTGCATTATATTAGTGAGTTTAATTTCAGATCTTCAGGGATGAACTCCCAATGTGCACACTTGGCCATGTAAGAACCTGACACTGCAAGCTCCAGGTGAGCAGCCTTTCACTTGGGTGGAGCCCCCGGTGAACTCGATGGGGATCTTCAAAGGCAAACATAGAATCATGGAAGATTAGGGTTGGAAGAGACCTCAGGAGGTCATCTAGTCCAATCCCTAACCCCAACGAAATCATCCCAGCCAGGGCTTTGTCAAGCCGGGCTTTAAAAACCTCTAAGGATGGAGATTCCTTGCAGGATCAGCTTGCAGAAGTGGGACCCCAATGGAGGGTCTGAGAGCAAAGCCACTAGAAGTGTTCTTAGCCAGGGGCTCTCTCCCCATTGCCTACTGATAGCAAGATCTCAAAGTGCCAGCCTATTGCATTACATTGAACTTTTTCATGTGACTCCCTATAGACCATGGCCCTTTGTGAATGGGACAAACCAAACAGATCCCATTCTGGGATGTTAATGTACCTTTGCCACTATAGAAGGGGGGAGGAAAAGCTAGTCCCATCCCTCCCCACAGACCCCAAGTACTCATGCTCTGGGACCTGGATCTCTCTTGTGGCTCACCGAGGGGTTGCTGTAAGTAGTTACAAAATGGCATGTGGAGCTGTTTACAGAGGGTGTAGGGAAACGAGATGGCCTTTCAAGATGCTTGCAGTGCTTATTTCTAGGCAGCTGAAAGAGCAGTAAATACTGAGCTAAGATGGCCAGTCTGTGTGGAGAGCTCTTCATTGAATGCAAGCTTGCAAAGTAAAACCCTACAAGCCGTTGGGTCTTGCATCAGTGATCTCAAAACCCCGTAAAGATGTCAGCACGCCCAGCGGGAGCCATGGGCTTCTTTAAGAAGAGCAGGAGCTGCCTGCCAAGCTTCCATGCGGGCTTCCCTGACTTGCTGGCCACAAAACTTCCTCTAGACTCACAAGCCAAACCCTCTTCTACATGGAGGCTGAGCTTCTTAGCACCAGCGCCCCTGATGAATGTGTGTGTGTGTGGGTGGGGGGGGGGCAGACTGCCTGCCATGACTGTGTACGAGGGGAGAGGGGCTGCATGTTCCACCCATGAGAGAATGCTAATGCAGACGCATTGGACTGGCTTTTGGAATCTGACTCCCTCGCTCCAGCTGTCAGACTTCCACAGCATATGGTGGGAGGACAGCAACCCGCGCTCCCTGGCGCTGACAGGATGCTGATCACCCACTCGGTTCTGCTTCTGTTTACTGGCTGACTCGGGCTATTCTCCCTTCGCTCCCCCCTTCCAGTCAGCTCGGCTGCAGATGAGCCAGAGGCCCCGTGGAGCGTTCACTACCCTTTGCACCACACGCAAACTGCTCTGTCTGGGGGATGTTTGGGATTTCCCCCACTCTGCTCTTCTGCATATTCGTCCCACCCTGTGTGCCAGCCTGAGTACCCCCGTCCTGCAGCTGAGTCCTCCCAGCAGAGCAGTTTCTTCCTGTCACTGTTCAGATAACTTCACTTGGCTGGGTTGGCACACAAGTGTGGGCAGGTTGGGACTGAGCATAAGGTAGCAGTGCTGTCACCACAGGGGACACTGCGGTGGGAGGGTGGCTCCTGCTCTATCAGGTAGGCTGTCAAGCTACCTTTTGTCCAAAGCAAGCGTATGATCAACGTATATGGTCCCGATGCCATCCAAACCCATGGGCATGACTACAGGTAGCCAGGATACAGAAGGCTGCGTTTGTTAATTGGTTGAGGGCAGGTTTCCATGCTGGACCTGGAACTTGCCATCTGCCTTGAGCTTCAGGAGCCCTTGTTCAGCAGACGGAGGTGCGAACGCTGCAAAGGTAAGTTTTGCATGTCCTGTTACAGGATGCTGGGCAACTTGCTGTTTCCGGTGGAAACGTAGGGCTGCAGCTCCCATTAGCTCCTAGTTATTGACAGGCTGGGCCAGCCCAGAATACCAATTCTGGCACGTTTTCCAGGATCAGCTAGAGAATTCTCCTAGGCCAAGCAAGCAAAAAGGCAACTGATGTCCAGAGAGGCGCAGCGGAGACAACGGAGGGTGTCGACCAGGGATAGAGACACACTGCTCCTCATCAAAGCCAGTTGCCACAGAGCCATGCACTAGCCCCAATCCTTGGGGATGCCTGGCATTCTGAGGTTTTCAAGAAGCTTTTCTTGGTGAGGGGAAAGAAGATAGGGACCAAAATTGGGTGAGATGCGGTGTGTGTAGTGACTTGGCTAGAGCTGTCCCTCTGGTTGTGGTTGCCAGCAGTAATCTCCTTGCTCTAGTGCAAAGTATTAGGTGCTCTAATGGAGTCCAGCAAACTGGATCGTGCTTCCAGGAAAGGGGCTAGCTTTTAGTGGGATGATGCAAATTTAATGTCTACTGTATCTACGGGCATTTCTAGAACTGGAAGAGCTCAAGGGCTTAAACCTGACATTAAGGATTCATTGATACCTGCCAGGGATCCTCCTTCTAGGTGCTGACAGAAATGGTTGACATGAGTTAGAAGTGTCTGACTGCCCAGCCACTCATGGGTTAATTATCAGTCAAAGATGCTGTTCATTTTGAAGACGTTATGACTCCTTCACTGCAAGTTTTTAAAGACCATCTCACCACTGTTCTGTCTTTCAGTACATCGGTAGTCTGGATGTGCCGAGACCCAACAGCCGTGTGGAGATCGTAGCAGCCATGAGACGGATTCGGGTGAGTCTGACTGGGAGCCCTGGTACACTGCTCATAGCAGGTTACCTTGAATGGAAGTATGCAGGTGTGGTTGCTCTGTGCTGCTCTTCCCCAGACCCCTCTGCTTCTAACAGCTGGAATTTGAGCAATTTGACTGCTTTCCTTGTATAGTTTTGTAGCCACACTCCTGAGACATACAAGGACTAGATCCAGCACCCTGTCCTCCCCAACTCTCCTCTCCAAAGCAGAGAGGAAACCCACTCCGCCTCCATTGAGTTACATGAGGTTTTTGTTTTCCTCTCTGGTCCTCACACAACCCACATTTTCCCTTTTGCAAATTCTTATTTTAACAAAGACTTGGCAAGATTCCACTTTTCTTCCTCTACCCTCTTATTCATCAGAAGGGCTTATGAATGGGCATTAGAATTAACCAACAAAGTTATTAGAATATCTGTCTCAAACCAGTTTTGAAGTTTCTCAAGTGCAGGTTTATTTTCTCAAAGCCTCCATCCAAGAAGTAGCACTGATGACTGCTCTGACCGTCTCCATGTTTGTTATATTCATACCCATCTGAAATACTGGGGTGTTTTTTAATTAATCCAGAGACTGTTCATAAATGTCTCAAACTTCAGCTGAAGTAGGTTTGGAATTGTGCATTTGAAGCCTTCAGAAGGGATTATCCTGGTTTTCTTTTGGTGTTTAAAAATCTAATGTAATTTAAAATGGCTTTAAAAAAAAAAAAAAAAAGCTTTGCCTGTAACCAGCTGGAGAGTTGATTTATTCCTCTCCAGCCAAGTGCAGAAATGAGATTCCCTGCCTCCTGCCTGCCCAGAGACTATTAACATAGCTCCTGCTCATAAAGGACACAGTGCAGTGGCAATCTAAATTGCCAGATTATTTATCTTAAAAGTGGAAGTTAATAGCAAAGAGGCAACGGATGGGGGCCAGTGGGGCAGTTCGGATGCTGCAGTGAATAGTAGTATATCTTGGGCTGCATCATATTTTTGGCCTATCTGATTTAAAATTGCACTGCAAAAGAGGTTCATTTCTGATCCTTCAGTGGCTATTCTTAAAAAATAAAAGAAAGGTGTTTAATTCCTGTTCCCAGCAACTGGACAGCTGCTGATTGAGTACCTGCTATCAGCATGATGAATGGCTTAATATCTATCCAGGAATTCAGGCAGTGCAGCAACACGCTTGGCTGTTGGGCAGCACGTAACAATGCCCCTCTGCTCTCGTGGATGCAACTGATTAATCTGGTGACTGAGTTACAGCTTTACTGCACTGTCGTTTAAAGCAGCTATTCTGTATGGGGGTTTTAACCTCAGCCCATTGTTTGAAGGCAGGGCTTCCCTTTTCCCTCGTGTGTACGCTGTACAGCAGGACCTTAGTCAGACATGACCGAGCTGCGTGGAGCAGAGGATGCTCTCTACTGAAAAGTTGACTGGCACTGATCTCTCAACGGAGGATAAAGAACAGGGTGTTTGAGAAGGATACTCAGACAGCAGAATAGGAATGCTGAAGAAAGGTAGTGGCTATTTCGTGCTAACTTGCATACAGAGGCCTGGTCTACACCCGAATTCTTTAGCTCTCCTGCCAGTGCAGCTGTCCTGGTGGAAGGAACCATGGTACAGCGACAGGCCATTTGTGACTATTACTCTTTAAACTGCGGTCTCCTGGAATGCCAGCATCCTGTCAGTGCTGCCACCAGCACGGCTCCGCTGCTGGGAGCAACGCTGGGAAACTCTAAGACGTCCTACCCTGTCCTTGGCAGGTTGCAATCTATGCAGACAGGTCATCTGGGACATCAAAGACCATTAAGGAAAAATAGGTACATACAAAACTAGTGCTCGTGAGAGGCTCTGGAGTGACGAGACCGGAGATTAGCATTGTCTAGCCATAAGACTGGGTATACAATGCAAGCCTCCTCATGCCACCCAGTATGCCTCCCCTGTGACCTGAAGGGGCCACCTCTAGGAGTGAGGGCACTTCCACCAAGATTGGCCACAGAGCGAGCTAGCTGGGATGTGGGTGCTTGCCCACCCAGTGGCTCTGACCAGAGGCCACAAACTCATGTAGGCTGCTGCCACCCTGAGTTGGCACCAGTCATCCGTATGAGAAGCTCAGTGTCCCAATCCCGAGTCAGCCAGCCCCACCCCTCTTTTTTATTTTTCCAGGCTCTGGCAGAGCTGGTTAGTCCAGTCACTCATTTCTGGAAAAAATTGTATATGGGGTTTGAAACTGAATCCCTGCTCCATGTCTATGGCCAATCCTGGCTCTCCAGCCAGGGGCGAAATGCTAGCTTGCTATGGGGGGGGAAAAAACCAACAACACAGGCTACTTATCGCACGCTAAACTCAATGGCGTCATCCCACCTAGAGTTGCATGGAGACGTAGAATGAGGGAGACAGCAATTCATGCATCTAACTGCTCAGAAAGTCTCCACTCCTTCCCGCCTCATTATACCATGCCACATTCTGCATATGGCTGCTGCAGACTTGCTGCTAAAGCCGCAAATGAAATATGCGAGAGAGACCCAGTGACACTAATCCGTTGGTGTGCTTTTCCAGCTCAGCAGACCAGTCTGTCTGCCGAGTTTAGGATACACACAATATTGTTGTTGTGCGCAATAAGTCAGTTAGCAACTGCCCAGGATTTATGGCTATCTGAGATGCTCATTCATGAATCTAACATTGGTCTGCTAAAACCACAAGCTGTTCTTTTGAGGCAGAGGCTTTTTATACAACTTTAAGTGGTAAAAATTAAATCCATATTTCTCACTGAACGGATCCTATCACCGAGTTCTTGGCATTCCTTTTGTTTGTACTCCTGGAACTAGATTCCATTTGCAAGACAAACTGAAAAAACCTCGTTGCAGCTCATGTTTCCTCAGTTAGAGGAACCGCAGGCAAATACAGTAGGTAAGAGCCTAGGGGGAACTGCCATTTTCTCTGCTTAGTTTTTCATTATGCAGCGCTAGTCATACATCTAAAATTTCCTAATCCTCCCCCTGGATTATTAGCGGCATGCAGTTGCCATGTTATTATATGATCCTCTGGGTTCAAGCTAATCCCCTGCCCCCTCCTACACTCACAAAGAAGGTGATGAAATTCGTTTAGTATCTGAATAATAAGTAGGACCAGAAGTATGATGCACTGACAGGCATATCTAGTTCCAACCGCTGCTTGGTCAGAATCTAGTTCTTAGTGCAGCTTTAGCCATTCCGTCCAGGAGGGAGTGCTTCTAGTGGTGACGCTGCATCGAACCTGTGTCACCCAATAGCTGGGGAACTAGTGTCACCCAATAGCTGCATAACTTTTGCTGCATTGCCTGAGGCACTCCAGGGCTAAGGCTTTGTCTACACTAGCCCTTTCGTCAGCAAAACTTTTTTGTTTGGTCAGGGAGGTGGGGAAAAGACCCCAAACCCTGACATAAGTTTCAGCAACAAAAGCACCAGTGTGGACATGGTTTAATTATGCAGGCAGGAGAGCTCTCTCCCACCGGCACAGAGCAGTTACACGGGAGATCTTACAGCTGCAGCGGTACTGCTATGCCGCTGTAAGGCCCATAGTGTAGACATCGCCTAAGAGCCTGCAACATTTTCTCTCTTGCTCTCTTTCAAGCCCTTGCCACATGCAGAGGCTGTAATGTATTCGGAGAGCGTTGGAGTTGATTGATCTGCATGAGAACTGCAGGTGACATGATGGTCTTGGAGTTCCAGAAAGCCAGGGTGTGATTGCAACATTTTCTTTCTGTGTGAGTCAAAGGAAAATTCATTCTCATGAGCCAGAATAAATCCAAGTGATGCAGAAAATCTCTTGGGGGCGGGTGTATCTGTCATCCCTGCTCCCTTATGCCTTCTAGGAAGAAACTAATGGGCAAGGTTCTGCCCTTGTGCAAAGGTGAGGCTCTCCCTGAAGTCCTTGGGAGTAGAGTGCAGGTCTGAGGGCAGACCTGGGCCTGCTGTTTGTAAGAAGGTAGTTGTGGGGAAACTATGGCTGGGGAAGGGGTATTTGAACTCTAGGAATGCTAGCTCAAAGATCATGGGGCCTACGATGTGCAAAACTGAGTCTTCCCACCCATGGGAGTGTGCGCGTGTGGATGGTATGAATGGGCAAAGCGGCATCTCCTTCCAATGCGGAGCGGTCTCTCCCTCTGCAGGCTGCCTGTAGGCCTAGGAACAGCTATTGGTCCCTTCTTAGGGCAGTGGGATTTAAGATTCAAAGAGCATCATAATTGACAGCTGATGCGTCACTGGCTTGCTCTCTCTGGCTTGGGGGTGGGGCATAGACTTAGCCAATGGCAGCACTCTGGAGCCTAGAAGTGCAAAGAGCATAACCCAGGCGTGGGCAAACTTTGTGGCCCGAGGGCCACATCTGGGCATGGAAATTGTAGGCGGGCCATGAATGTTCATGAAATTGGGGTTGGGGTGCAGGAGGGGGTGAGGGCTCTGGCTGGGGGTGCAGGCTCTGGGGTGGGGTTGGGGATGAGGGATTTAGGGTATAGGAGGGTGATCCAGGCTGGGACTGAGGGGTTTGGAGAGTGGGAGGGGGATCAGGACTGGGGCAGGAGTTTGGGGTGCGAGAGGGGCTCGGGTACAGGCTCCAGGCAGCGCTTACCTCAAGCAGCTCCTGGAAGCAGTGGCATGTCCCCCCTCTGGCTCCTACACGGAGGAACAGCCAGGCGGCTGTACATGCTGCCCCATCCGCAGGCGCTGCCCCTGCAGCTCCCATTGGCTGCAGTTCTTGGCCAGTGGGAGCTGTGGGGGTGGTGCGCGGAGCCCCCTGGCTGCCCCTAAATGTAGGAGCTGGAGGGGGGATATGCTGCTGCTTCCGGGAGCTGCGCAGAGCTGTGGCACGCACACGTGTGGAGCGGCCCCTGACCCCGCTCCCCAGCAGGAGCTCGAGGGCCAGATGTGGCCAGCGGCCTGTAGTTTGCTCACTCCTGGCATAACCCCTCTCCTTTTCTCCTGCCTCCAGTAGATCCTGGAGTTTCTGAACACTACCAAATATGTATAGACACATCAAGTCATCTACATTTTTTGAGATGCCAAAGTACTTTAGACTGATACAGAATTACTAAAATGCGGCCACTTTTTTGGGATGAAGAGTGGCCTAGGAACACAAGTGCAAACTCCTCTTATGAGTAGCATCATAGGATCTGCCACATACTTACAGAGCAGACCTCCAACAACTCCCATTCAGCTGTGTGGCTCTCCAGTTATCTGCTCTGAATTTATGTGCCAGGTAGTCTAGAGATTTCAAACTTGATACGTAGACCCCTGTGGCTTTTGTAGTTCTAAGCAAGTTTGTCTCAACATCTAGAAAGAAGCCGTAACACCAGTATTGGAGGTTTAACAAAGCCTCTTATTTGTAAAGGCAGCAATTTACTGACACTGCTTCCATCGTGCATTATTAATGTCCAAACAAAAAGTGAAACCTCCAAACTGGCATATTCCTGCTCCTGTTTCCTTCTGATAACTCTAGGCTTCTCAGGATAGGCGGTTAAGTCTTTAACAACTGAAACTGCAAAGATACAGGCACACACTTACAAATCCCCAGATACACTGAATAGATTCCTGAGGTTGGTTTGGGGTTTTGTTTTGTTTTTTGCTTGGAATTACAACACAAGAAATCCCAATCTGGTTTATCACTGCCAGTTTGCTAATACTAGCTCTGTTTCCATGTTTTTAGCAAGTGTCTTGAAACCAGGCAGGAATAATTCTTGCATTTTAATGCCAGAAGTATTAACCTGCCCTTACTTAGTCTAAACCAGCTCTCATGGATTGACTGGGCAAGCCTGCAAATAGCCCCACTGAGTGGCAGGACTCTGAGCTGGACAGAACCAGTTCAGAGCGGTGTGGTGGGGTTTTTTAGTAATACTCTGTCTCAGAATTTCAGTAAAACTCCAGTAAAATTATCATGGATAGTCTCAAAGCTTCTTAGTTTAATTTTAGCTTGGCAAATAGAACATCTATGGGGAGGGGAGTGTTTGTTTTGCTGTTGCACAGATGCTTCCAAAAATCTCATTTCATGGCTCCAAGAGACTCCTTCCTGAGTTGTTTTGCTTGGAGCTAGGTTGGATTTCCCTGCCAGCTCTGCATTGTTTACAGCTTGCAGCCCTGTAGCTCAAACCAAACCTGGGATTCCTTGATTGGTCTTTGCAGCCTGTTCAGCTTCCTCATTGTAGTGACACAGCTGGTTCTGTGGTGGCCGGAGTTCACACTTGAAGTGTGTGAAACTTCTCTTGTGTGGAGCATTCAGGGCACTTGCACCTGTACAAGACTATGCAGCTGCATGACAGGCGCTGTTGTTGTGTTGCCAAAAGCTGCTTTTGGGTGTTTCCCTTTTCCCTCCCCGAAAAGAGGAGGGTGACGAATTGTTCCCCTTAACCACCGAGGTCAGGACAAGAAGAAATGGGCTTAAATTGCAGCAAGGAAGATTTAGGTCGGACGTTAGGAAAAACTTTCTATCAGGGTAGTTAAACTCTGGAACAAATTCCCTAGGGAGGTTATGGAATCTGTCATTGGAGGTGTTTAAGGACAGGTTAGACAAACACCTGTCAGGGATGGTCTTTATCAGCATTTCTCAATGACTGCCCCATGGACCAGCGCTGGTCCCTGCCATCTCCCTGATCCAGTTTAGGAAGGCAGCAAGCTGGTCCCTGGTGTCAAAAAAGGTTGAGAAACACTAGTCTAGATAATACTTAAAGCTGCCTCAGAACAGGGGACTGGATTAGATGACCTAGCAAGTTCTATGAAGAGAAGCCAAAATCCTCAGGTAATGCCTCAGAGGCAGAAGGGGACAGGCACACTGCATTAGTGAGAGTTATTTCAGCAGTTCTCAGATTGTTAGAACGGGCCATGCTGTCAATCTTTGTTGACACCTCCCTTCCCATTTACAAGCTGGCAATACCCCTGCGGCAACTCCAGCCATTGCTGACACAGGAC
Organism: Trachemys scripta elegans; assembly: GCF_013100865.1. Lineage (NCBI taxonomy): Eukaryota > Metazoa > Chordata > Testudines > Emydidae > Trachemys > Trachemys scripta. Next base: position 22,163,783 of record NC_048314.1, read on the forward strand.
AGGAATTAAAAGGTACAGTGACTAGAGTGAAATCCCTGCAAGCTGCATGGACACTTTTCAAAGACAGCATAATAGAGGCCCAACTTAAATGTATACCCCAAATAAAAAAAAAAAAACACAGTAAAAACTAAAAAAGAGCCACCGTGGCTTACCCATGTAAAAGAAGCAGAGAAAGATAAAAGGCATCAAAAGGAAGTCAAATCTAGTGAGGTAAATAGAAAGGAGCATAAACACTGCCAAATTAAGTGTAAACATGTAATAAGAAAAGCCAAAAAGGAGTTTGAAGAACAGCTAGCCAAAAACTCAAAAGGTAATAACAAAATGTTTTTTTTAAGTATATCAGCGGCAGGAAGCCTGCTAAACAACCAGTGGGTTGCTAAACAACCCTGGATGATCAAGATACAAAAGGCGCACTTAAAGACGATAAAGGCATTGCGGAGAAACTCAATGAATTCTTTGCTTCAGTCTTCACAGCTGAGGATGTTAGGGAGATTCCCAAACCAGAGCTGTCCTTTGTAGGTGACAAATCTGAGGAACTGTCACAGGTTGAAGTGTCACTAGAGGAGGTTTTGGAATTAACTGATAAACTTAACAGTAACAAGTCACCGGGACCAGATGGCATTCACCCAAGAGTTCTGAAAGAAATCAAATGTGAAATTGCGGAACCACTAACTATGGTTTGTAACCTGTCCTTTAAATCAGCTTCTGAACCCAATGACTGGAAGATAGCTAATGTAATGCAAATATTTAAAAAGGGCTCTAGAGGTAATCCTGGCAATTACAGACCGGTAAGTCTAAATGTCAGTACCGGGCAAATTAGTTGAAACAATAGTAAAGAATAAAATTGTCAGACACATAGAAGAACTTAAATTGTTGGGCAAAAGTTAACATGGTTTCTGTAAAGGGAAATCATGTCTTACTAATCTATTAGAGTTCTTTGAAGAGATCAACGAACATGTGGATAAGGGGGATCCAGTGGATCTCGTGTACTTAATTTACATAAGAGCCTGTGGTGAGGGGACCTTGTCAAAGGCTTTCTGGACATCTAAATTGTCATAGGATGAGGGAAGATCCTTTCATGGATTGAGAACTGGTTAAAAGACAGGGAACAAAGGGTAGGAATAAATGGTAAATTCTCAGAATGGAGAGGGGTAACTATTGATGTTCCCCAAGGGTTAGTCCTAGGACCAATCCTATTCATAAATGATCTGGAGAAAGGGGTAAACAGTGAGGTGGAAAAGTTTGCAGATGATACTAAACTGCTCAAGATAGTTAAGACCAAAGCAGACTGAAGAACTTCAAAAAGATCTCACAAAACTAAGTGATTGGGCAACAAAATGGCAAATGAAATTTCATGTGGATAAATGTAAAGTAATGCACATTGGAAAAAATAACCCCAACTATACATACAATATGATGGGGGCTAATTTAGCTACAACTAATCAGGAAAGAGATCTTGGAGTCATCGTGGATAGTTCTCTGAAGACATCCATGCAGTGTGCAGCGGCAGTCAAAAAAGCAAACAGAATGTTAGGAATCATTAAAAAAGGGATCGAGAATAAGATGGCGAATATCTTATTGCCCTTATATAAATCCATGATACGCCCACATCTTGAATACTGCATACAGATGTGGTCTCCTCATCTCAAAAAAGATGTACTGGAATTAGAAAAGGTTCAGAGAAGGGCAACTAAAATAAGGGGTTTGGAATGGGTCCAATATGAGGGGAGATTAAAGAGGCTAGGACTTTTCAGCTTGGAAAAGAGGAGACTAAGGGGGGATATGATAGAGGTATATAAGATCATGAGTGGAGAAAATGAATAAGGTAAAGTTATTTACTTGTTTCCATAATATAAGAACTAGGGGCCACCAAATTAAATTAATGGGCAGCAGGTTTAAAACAAACAAAAGGAAGTATTTCTTCACACAGCACACAATCAACCTGTGGAACTCCTTGCCTGAGGAGGTTGTGAAGGCTAGGACTATAACAAGGTTTAAAAGAGAACTGGATAAATTCATGGAGGTTAAGTCCATTAATGGCTATTAGCCAGGATGGGTAAGGAATGGTGTCCCTAGCCTCGGTTTGTCAGAGGGTGGAGATGGATGGCAGGAGAGAGATCACTTGATCATTACCTGTTAGGTTCACTCCCTCTGGGGCACCTGGCATTGGCCACTGTCGGTAGACAGGATACGGGACTGGATGGACCTTTGGTTTGACCCAGTATGGCCGTTCTTATGTGGGGGGAGGGATAGCTCAGTGGTTTGAGCATTGGCCCGCTAAACCCAGGGTTGTGAGCTCAATCCTTAAGGGGGCCATTTAGGGATCTGGGGCAAAAAATTGGTCCTGCTAGTGAAGGCTGGGGACTGGACTCGATGACCTTTCAAGGTCCCTTCCAGTTCTATGAGATATGGAGATATACCTATATTAAAAAAAAAAAAAAAAAAAAAAGTCTTAACTAATACCTCATAGGGCTGGAAAGCAGCATTAGCATCATGTGACATCCATCTCTCTCGGGCCGTCAGTATGTGCTTGGCAGGCCATGCTGAGAACCACTGCTTGTCTTCTGCAGGGAGGCTAACCCAGACTGGTGTGTTTGTACTGGCAGCGCATGAAGGCCCAACCAAGACCTGGGGTCCCATCACGTTGGGTGCTGTACAGACCGAGGAGGAGACAGGGCCCTGAGAATGAGTCCATTGATAATTACTGGTGTCAGACTCTGTTTCTGCGGCACCTCCTTGAACGTGGAAAAAGGGACAGTACTGGAGCAGATGGGCACCTTGGCTGCTGTAGTTCTCGAGCCGCATTCAAATTTACAGCGGCAAGATGTGCAGGCAGGGAAAGCAGGTCTGTAATGGGAGGTGAGGCAAGTGCTTCAGGAGGGACCAGACACTGATCACCACCTCACTGACCTGTGTGTTCAGTTTTTCTACACTGCTCCACTATAAACTAACGCAAAAGCCCCAGCTGCCTATGTGTGGAAACCGCTGCCTTAGACCTGTGCCTTGTGTGGCGAGGTCAGGGGAGACCACTGTGGTTTCCCAGATTAGAACAGGAAACCACGAGTTTCCCTGAGTGAGAGCAAAAATGCACAGTTCTAAGAACCAAGCCCTCACATCATGCCCAGAACATAAGACTCCTGTTAAGGCTGCTGGTCAGCTTTTAGAAGAGTTATGCTGACTTTTTGGTCCCTAGCTCTGTATCCATCATAGGGTAGTAGCTGCAGACATGCGGGGAAGGGAGGGGGTCTTTTGGGAACCAAGAGCTCTTAGAGAAATTGAAGAGTCTCCCTTCTCCCAGGAGAGTGCGCGACAGAGACCATGTTGCTGTGGCAAAGTACTGCAGAGTCTTCTTCCCCCACCCCCAAAATCTGGAAAGGCTGTTTCATTTTGTTCTACTTTTAAGCCAGACCCCCTAATAAAATATTCAGATTGAAAGACTAGAACCGATCTAACATTACCTTGCATTTGTCTTACTGTAGGGTGCTGTACAAAAGAGGTAGGAAGAAATGTGCATGGCACTTTAGGCACTGCCCTGAATCTTCAGAGGGGACTAGCAGTTTTGGGGTACTTCCATTTTGGGGTGTCCAGCTTGAGACACTCGTGGGAACCCAAAGTGCTGAATTCCCACCCTTTAGAGATCAGGCCTTTTAAGATGTCTCAAGTTGGGGTTCCCATAATAAATGGTCACTTCTGAAAACAAAGGCCTCGGATCCCAGATCCTAAGACAAGAAGACTCTGTAATGAGGGATGGGAACAAACATTAGGAGGACAGGAGGACATGGGTAACTGGCACTATGCTGTTAGTTAGGTTAACTACATATGTCATTTGGACGGGGGATTCTGACATCAATTGGACTCCTTTTCTCCTCCTGTCTCCCTTCACTTCTTATAGGAGGTTTTATCCTCCATCTCCCATCTAATCTCTCCTCCAGCTGTACTGACACGCCTTCCCTGATGCCTTTTGTCCCTTTGTCCCCAGCCCCCGTGGACAGCGCACCTCGGCCTGGTGTGTTGTTTGCCATCTGCTCTGTCTCATGGATATATTGATGAGCACTATCAAAATCAATATCCCACTAGATGAAGCAAAGCTGTAGCACTAGAAAAGGACAATTAGTCACCCAGACTAACAGGCGGGGGGAGCAGAAGTGACATCCTGGAATCAGAGCCCAACAGCACAGAGCAGGCTGACTTGATGCAGGGTGTTTCTCTGCAGCGTATGCTTCTCTATTGCAGCTAAAAGAACCGTCACCCAGTTCCCTGTCCAGTAGGTCTGACCCTGGTACCCATCTGCTGGCCTTGTGAGTCACTCAGGCTAGCATGCTGAAGATCTCCGCAGCCTCAAATGGTGTAAAGAATCAGTAACACCTCACAGGGACATGCAAGGTCCTATCAGATGCAGAGTGACAGGATTTAATGCAGTTTAAAGGGTTCTGTCACATATGATTAGGCTAATCTGTTACACTTTTAAGGGACCTGACCAATACAGTGACTGTTTTTTTTTAGGCTATTAAATGTTAATTGCAGCTATATTTAGCTTAGATCCCTCAGTCCAGATTTAGTTTTCCTTTAGTCGTTGCAGCTACAGCTCCTGGGGCTCCCACATGGCACCATGATTGCTGGCAGTAGAGTTGCTGGAATCCTGGCAGAATGGCCTTTGCATTTTCAAAGCCTGTGTGGATGGGGGTATCCTGCATGAAACCCTGGAGTCCATTAAGATTATCAACAGGCCCTGAAGGGAATCCTAGCTAGCTCTCCATGCCCAGAGGGATGGTACCCCAATGGGGCAGCAGATTCTAGTTACCATACAGATAGGCTTGGAAGGATTAGATTTTTATTGGTAAATGTTGATAAACGTCACTTGTCTGTGTGTGTCCAGTGAAATAATTTCCATCAATAATAACTGACATTTACAGGCACATTCTGTATGTCTAGGCAAAGTAAGAAATGCTGCCTGAGAACATAGAGGCAAAAATCCAGTGATTTAGACTTTTGAATTAGGCTTGTTACAGGAGTAGTGAAGGAACAGTAAGAACAGGTTTGATCTGTTGATTTAAGGATATTTACTTTGTATATTTTGACATGTGATATTGACAATTTGTGTGTTAACAGTTTGTAAGCTTTAACTGTGAGACTCAGCCTCTACTTTTGTAAAATAATTGTCTGACCCCCCCAGAATTTCTCACAGACTCCTAGATGTTAAGACCAGAAGGGACCATTATGATCATCTAGTCTGACCTCCTGCACATGGCAGGCCACAGAACCCTGCCCACCCAATCCTGTAGTAGGCCCATAACTTCTGGCCGAGTTACTGAAGTCCTTGAATCCAGATTTAAAGACTTCAAGTTACAGAAAATCCATCAATTACTCTAGTTCAAACCAGCAAGCGACTGCGGCCCCATGCTGCAGAGGAAGGTGGAAACCCCCCCCCCAAGGTCTCTGTTTATCTGACCTAGAAGAAAATTCCTTCCCAGTCCCAACTATGGCAGTCAGTTAGCCCCTGAGCATGTGGGCGAAACCCACCAGACACACACCTGGGCAAGAATTCTCTGTATTACTCAGAGCCTGCAACTGTGAAAATTTAAAATGGATACTCTCAAAAATTGCTTAAGAATAAATAGACATTTATCTATCAAAATTATTAAAAAAATAAAATCAAGTTCTGCTAAGCCTTCACCTAGACAAGTCTGCATGAGAGATTGTAGCATTGGTGCCTGGAGATGTACATGCCCACACCCACGTCCACACTTAATAACCTACAGGCTGCCTTGTTGTTTCCCTGGGCCTGTGTCTCATTTCACTAGAGCCACAGCAGCAGCTCTTCCTACTTTATTCTGTGGCCCTCCCTTGCCAGGATGCATTAGGTGCTAGAGTGAGTTGAATACCCACGTTGAACGTGTAGGCTACTATCTTTTTCCAGCGTCCTGCTCTATAGAGACAGGTACTTTTCTGAATATCTGTTGTGCCACAGACATGTTTTGTTTGTCAGGGAACAGAAGTAACCGCCCCAGCTCCCGTGGGCTTCCATACGCTATATTCGAGAGAAACCCCGCTGTCGCAGGCGCTTACCTTTCTGCAAGGAGCTTGCTGCCTCAGTCGCGAGCTGTAGCTGATCTCCCTCTTGCCACAGCGTTGTCTAGGGTGTTCCCTTGTGATGGAATAACATGGCTCTCCAGCCAGACTAGAGAGTCCTCCCCTTCCAGAACAAGCAAGAGTCCCAAACAACCAAAATCCATTCTGCAGCCCCCTGAGGCAGGAGTGTGCAATAATCCTTCAACCCTTTGCGTGCTTAGCTTTCCCCCTCGATGCAGGGCTCAGGTCAGAGTCAGCTTCTTCACCCTTCCACAACTAACAGCTTGATAGTCCTTTTCCCACCGGGGTCTCTCTAGGGGAGGCAGACTGAGCTGATGGTGTGACTTCCTCCCTCCATTGGTCCAGCCTGGGGCCTCTAAACAAAGACAGGTGCTAACACCAGGCTTCAGACCCTCACCATTACTGTGGTCCCCAGGCCTCTTCCTTCACTCCACTGTTATATCTTGCCCCTGTGGGACTTGTACAGTTTGTCCTCCTTTACATCCCCTCCTAGCTACTCCTCCCACTGTCTAGAGAGAACACCCCTCTCCTATGCTCTCTCAGCAACTCCAGCTCCCTGCCAGTCTTTTTTGACTGAGCCACAGGCCACTTTATATAGCGTTACCCACTCTTACCCAGCATGCCTTGAAGCAGCCTACTATACCCAGGGTCCTTCTTGGGACTACATCTCCCAGAATTCCCATAGGACTAGTGGCAGCTGCTCTTAAAGGGTCCAACATGTTCTATTACACTCCTGCTGAAGACTTCCTTGTTGTTAAGCTGGTAGCCCATTATGCACATGGATTGACTGGAGTGTATTTCAGATACAAGCTTCCTAACTAGTTTTATGGTGACATTTTCATTTCTAAGCTGAATGCAGAAAAAGTTTTAGAAACCTGGAAGGTATCTCTGAAACCATTTGGAACTGCCTGGACCATATCTCAGACTAAACCTAGAGCAGCTTATGCAACTACTGCTTTTGAGAGGTAGTTAAGATACCATCATATTGTCATAAGGCAAAGGGAACAGGCTTTTAATTAAACTTGCATTTGCAGAGTACACCCAGTCTTATATAGCTGCCAAAGAGAACAAACTATTCCCAGCTCATAAATCATGATGGGGGAGGGGAAGGAAATAGACTGCTTTTGTATACGACATCAGGAATCCACGATAAAATACAACCTTCTGTCCACCCTTTGGGGACATTTAATTATGGTATGACACTGAGGTACAAGTGAAAAGTTGCCCCTGGAGTTTTCACGTCCACTGGTCACCTCACTGACTGTTTTCCTTTGTCCCTTAGGAGCACTTACACATTTCTATCCTAAAAAAAACCAACAAAAACCCTACAACCTTTTGGTGGAGAATAGTAACTGACATTCTTTTTAAACACTTAGGCTTGTAATTTTGAAATCATTGAACCTAATTCTGCTCTTAGATACACCGCTTTACTTCTGATCTTTTGCCGCTGTAACAGAAAAGAACTTGGACCCTTTGCTGTAGCCCCATTCTGTGGCCTAAATTTTCAAAAGTGACTAGTGATTTTTGGATGCCTTAATTTTTAGATCATGTTCAAAGAGGATGCTAAGTATGACTGATAACAGATGGATGGAGGCATCAGTAAATGAAATGTGTAATCTCTAAACAAGTGACCTTTTAATGCCTTCCTTGGATTGCCAAAAACTGGTTGGCTTCTCAAATGTGGGGGATGGAAATAGACATGTTAACATAGTTTTGCATGGGAGTCATGCTAGACTGGGATTAGTTTAGAGCAGTGGTTCTTAATCTGGGGTGCTTGCACCCCCTGGGGATACGAGATGCCCTTTCTGGGGCTGTGAGACATGCCAGATTTTTTTAGAAGGTAAATCATCGAAAACACAAATTAAGCACAGGCACGTAAATACAACTACTTTGTTTCATCAAACCTATGTATTTATTAACATTATACATTTTTATCGATTACTGTAATATACAAACAAACTATATCTAGGTTTAAGGGGTGCAAGAACATATTTTGATTTTGGTAAGGGGTGCGAGAACATATTTTGAGAACCAAAGGGGTGCAGACTGCAGTAAAGGTTAAGAACCACTGGTTTAGAGGCTAATAAAAGGAGCAGTTAAACAGATAAAAGTTAAATTGAACTGTTAATACCAAACTGAGTAAGAGAGAGCTCTTTAACTGGCAGTGCTACAAGGCAGGTGCCTTTTTATTCTAAAGCAAAGTGGTTTTAACAGTACAATCATTTTATTACACCATGTACTAGCACTTGGATTCATTCAGTAAAATATTGCTGGATAAGATCTCTACAAGGACTTTTAGCTGGTTTGAAATAAAGTGGCTTTTTCAACAAATTATATTACTGGGTAGAAGAGACGTGTAGAGATGAAATATAATGGCCTTCAAATTACATTGCTGTGTAGAACTATCAGCCCTGCCTTAGATCTTTTTCTATCTGGGTGTCTGAAAAAGTGTAATTGAGATGGCAACCAGAGAGGGAGCAAGCACATTCGATTAACTCATTAATGAGAAGGTACCTTAATCCAAGTGACAATTGTACTGGGAGACTGTCCAGGTTAACCAGGTCTGACTGGTTGTTTAGCGAATGCCTCAGCTGTATTTCTGTAAAGCGGTGTGGCCCTTGCTTGTAGACCAGATCTGAGCTTACTAGCTGGTTTCTTCTGTAAGAATTATTGCCAAAGGCATGTTAACCACCACAGCAACTTGACACGATCCAGAGATGGGAACAAAATAGAATGGTCCATGAAAACATGCAAACATAAACCTGCCTCTTTGGTGAGGCTTATAGAAATGAAGGGGGAATTTTTTTCATTGGGTTTTTTTTTTTTTTCTGCACTCAACATGAAATTCTTGCTTCTCTAAGCCAGCTACTAGTCTTAGTGCAAACTACTGCCTAGACACCCCCTCCCTTGCTGTCTGTTAAAGTCACATTGGCTCTTCTCCCTACACACGGGAAGTGCTAGTCCTGATGCTGTGGGGATGGGGACCTTTATAGATTAGTTACTGTTGTTATCTGTATGTCCGTGGTACCTTCGAGCCCCAGTTGTGGCCCACAACCCCGCTGTGCTAGGTGCTGTGCAAAGCCAGTCCCTGTCCCAGAGGTTGTGCTGGTTTCTGTTTAGGCTCCTATATCTCACCTGGCACCATGGCACCTGAGTCCCTTATACTCTACAGGGCCCTGTTAGTTCTGGGGGGTTCTCTGGGGCCACAAAGCCGTCTGGTGGTTAACCAAATATGTGACTCGCCAACCAAGGCTTTGTTCCACACTTACATTCTTCACTTGGCGTTTGGTCGGTCCTAAATGAGGCCTGAAGGCAAATGGAATTCATGCTGGTTTTAACCAGATGATTATGATTAACATAATCATTGGACAAGCTACTTCATGTTTTGACCAAATAACTCTGTGATAAATCTACACAATAAAAATTCCTAATGGATCCCTGGAGGAAGGGAATGCTTTGGCAGGGGAGCAGCGAGTCTTAAAAGGCTTTAAATTAGTTTTCTTCCTCTTCTGCTATGATTATTAGACACTCTAAATAGCCTTTCCTTAGGCCAGATGGGCTCTTTGGACTAATTGGCAACTGCTTGGCTGTTTTCAGAACACCTGAGTCACTTCCCCTCCCCCCTTTTCTCATTCCATCACCGTTGGTGACTAATTACCAGCCGCGCTGTGGGAGTCGTAGAGAATGTGGACTGACCCACATTGCAAACTGTGCCATAATCCTAGGGGATCTCTGTATCGTTGCCCAGTCTGCAGGGCTGGGTAGAAAATGCATCCAGGGGACCAAGCTGAACTCTGTCGCTGGGCTTCTGGCTTTGTTGTATTGTAGCTCTTGGCTTCAGGAGAAGCCTTCTAAAAATAAATGTGTCTTTCTTTTTTGTCATGGGGTGAGAGAGCGGTGAGATTTGTAGGGCTAAATTGTACTCTGTGTGCTCGCTGGAAGAAGCTCTGTAGTGGAGGAGGGGGTGTTGGGTAGCTGGGGACTTCGGCTCTGAGGTTGGGAACCTCACCACAGCTAAGGGGCACTGGGCATGCCCTTCACTTCATGTTGCTGCCTCTGCCGGGCAGCACCAGTCTCGGGCTAGTCCCTGCAGCCCAGGTTGTGAGGCGCCACAGTCTTGTGGCAGGGAAGCACCGTGTAAAGTTAAGTATTTGTGGGTAACTGGACGTGCTGCCAACACAGGCCATTAGCATCTTCAGCTTTGTCTCCCTGTAAGAAATGATAATAGGAACTCTGGGCCAGTTTTTTCAAGGTATTTAGGTGCCTGAAGATTCAGACAGGCAGTTTTGAAAATCCAACTAGGAGCTTACCTCCCACTAATGTCAATGGGAGTTGCTTGGTGATTTTACCAGTCCGGTCCTCTGTGCTTATTGTGCTGAGGAGGTGGCACCTAGCAGCAGTCCGGGGCAAAGGGAGCCAACTGTTTGCTAAAGGAAGGGCATTGTAATGCGGGCATTCCAGGGACTCTGGTAAAGCTGCCGAACTCCATCTGGGAGTGCTGGGAACCAGTGGCTTGATCCGATCTGTTGCACCATCAATATCGAAAGATGTGCACATCCATAGGCATTTCCATCCTTTGCAATGCTTGGGGCCACAGCTAAATTTGACTTTCCAGGCCTTCTAAGGTTGTGGTAAATGTTCTCTCCAGTGGAAATACTCTTATGTAACGGATACAGATTGACAGTGTTAAAAGCAGCTGAAGATGGTTCTCTTGCCTGGGAATAAATGAAATGGTTCTGTGTCAAGGTGCACCAGCCCTGATCTGACTGAGACCAGGTAGGTGTTGGGTTTGTTTGCGAAGGCTGCTGGCTTAGGAATTGAACGGTTCAGCTGTACCCAGGGTTGGAGTTAGCAAAGGGCATTCTGCCATGAAATCAGAGAATAAAGCCTAATAGCACAGAGCCAACGGAGCATGAAACGCAGTGTGAACATTGTCCTGTGTCGAGTGCCTCAGCACCTCTGGTGGCTCTTGCGGATTGTATCTGTCAGTTGAATGCTGGGTTATGACTGGAGATGGAGTCAGACTCTTCAGTGCTAATCTGCTCTCCTCTGAGTTATCTCCACCAACCCTCTGCTTGGAGGCAGAGAGACAGATGCCTTCGCCTGGCTTCAGACCTCCCCCGGTGGCCTAGTTAGTCTTCATTGCATTCTGCATCGCAGGTTGAGTAATGTGTTTTGCTCGCAGTTGGAGCGCTGGGTGTGGACGCTTGGCAGTTTGCAGGCTGAAGCTCTGTCGCTTGGGGAACTTGATCGACCTTGTTTTCTTGTTTCTGACCATTGCTTTTTCTGTCTAACTATTTTCGTGCCTAAACGTCGCTACACTGCTCAGCTCCTGGGAGCTCAGCTCGATGCGTCTGGCAGCTAGCCAGGCCACTGGTTCCCCTGGCTCCTCCGTCCTCTAGGGCTCCTGCCTTCAGATTGCATTGATTGAAATCAACCGTTTCCTTAGAGAAAAGAGCTTGAGAGTGGGAGAGGAGGGCACTGACCTTCTTGCCACATCACCCCCCACGGAGACTGAGCCCAGACTGGCCTGTAGAGGGAAACTCCTCGAGTTAGCTGGGCCATGTCGTATCTCACTCCCTTGTGCCGACTTCCTTGCCTCGCCACCTCCCCTTCCATACAAGGAAGATATGTGCGACTTCCGCTGTGCTGGGAGTGGGAAGCCCCCTGGGGCTTATATCTTCTCCCGGGAACTAATTAATGTCAGATTAATTGTGTTAAACCACTCTAGCCAAACACAGCTCTTTCCAGAATGTAACGCAGGCTGATTATCCGTCCCGCCCAACCAGCACTTCAGATGGCTGCGGTACTTTGCTCCTCCACTTCTGTGGCTAGCAGCACAGACACTCTGCTGTAACGTCAGAGGGGACAGTCCACTGAGGGTGAGGAGAAGGCACAGAGCACTTCTCCCCACTTGTAGGTGCAGGTAACAAATACTGCTCGGAGGGAAAGGGACGTGGGGAGGCGGTAGCTGAATGGAACTTAATATGGGAGGTAGAAGGGGCTGAACAAAAGCCTAGAAAACATGGGATGAGCTTATCTCAGAGTGAAGATACTTCTCAGAACGTCTGAAGTCTGCAACATGGAGATGGGGGAGTCAGGAGTGCAGACCTGCAGGCTTTAGCAGTTTGTAAACACGGCCCTGAATCGGATTTTGCTTACACCAGCATGAGACCCGAATCAAGGCCGTGTGGCATTGCCCTCTGTTAGGATGGGCGAGTGTTTCTATTGGAATAGGTTTTGCCCTTCCAGCCCTTTGGCAGTGTATCCTGGATGCCGAGAAAGAGGTGCTTCTCTCTCTTGCAGAGGGTCTCTCCTGTCTGTGTGCTGCTGGCTAGGGGTTCTTGTTCCCTACGCACAGCGTGCTGGCAGAGCAGTGAGAGACATGCTGCCGGAGTCCCTGGGCCGATAGCATTTGTTTCTAGAAATTGTTCTATCGTCCGCTCTCAGGGTTCCTGAATCCACATGGGAACACGGCCCCACCAGGCCTAAAACCTGGCAAGCTCCATGCCGTCATATTTCACATCTTGCCTCCTCTGCGCTCTACTGTCATTGCAATGGGAATTCTGGTGGGGGTGGTTGGGGAGGGTGATGTCTGAGATAAACTTGTCCTAGGATGAGATCATAGTAGAACTTACAGCTCAGGAACAGGCACCCGTGAAAGCTCCTTATGTGGTATTGCCCCAAAACTTCTTTCGTTCTCCGCTTTCTGGTGAAAGCATCAAGGGTCACATCATCTTCAGAGACAGGATTCTCTTCCCACAAGCATAGCAAAGCAGAGAGATGCCACAGACCTGCCGACTGCTAATGCAGAAATTCACCCCGACTACAGATGAAAACCGTGAGATGTCCATGCCTGCACTACTTCATCTAGCACCCAACCCGCACAAGGCACTTCAGAGCAAATAAAAAGCCATGCCATGTCCTTGCCCTGAAGAGATTAAAAAATAAGTGGGTTTGTTCTTAGGGTGGTAGGAGCATCACCAGCATGAGATGAGCCTTGCAAACAAGCCAGGCTCTGCTTTTCCTTTGGGTAAATAGCTTTGCTCCTAGTGGATCTGGGATTGGACCTTCTCCAACACATCAAATTCACATGCTGCAAGAAGGAGGTTGCAGCGGTGTGGAGGGGGTGCTGGCAGCCTGGGCCCTCTGCCCGTGAAGGGCCCTTTTACCTTAGGGCTTCAGCTTTATTTCTTCACCCTAAAGCCATTCCACACACAAGCCCAGTCATTCCCCCTGCCCAGGGTCTTCATTTCCTGCTGTACCAGCCACTTGTCTGAGAGATGCCACCTGTTCCCTCTCTCTCTCCACATCAGCTGAGCTCTTTCAGCCTTGAATAGGAATCAGGGCTCATTAGGCAATCCCCTGAACCCTTCCCAGCTGGATCTGAGGAGCACCTCTAACCTCTGAAAGGGACTCTGCATAACCACAGGGCTGGCTGGCCCCAGGTCCCCTGACCGCCCGGTTACATAGGGACCTCCTAGCATCCTACAAGTTAGATCTGGAAAAGAACTCTTAGATGATGCAATGTGTCCCCCTGTGAAAGCAGGGTGTAGTTCCAGGGCAGCTAAACTCCTGATCTGATCAGAAAGGCCACGGCCCCTCTGGCTTGCATATTCTTTAGTGTCACTCTCCATCTCGCGCCGTTTGCAGCAACAGACACATTGGCCTCCTGGCACCTGGGTTGGATGGAGTCTGCCGTGTAGCCCGGTGACTCTGCGTACCTCCTACGTGTCACACTCAGTCCTGCCTGGAGAGCACGAGGTCACAGCTTTCTCTCTGGCTGCTCTGGTTTGCCAGAGGAATAAAAGTTGTGAGTTCTCATTTTGAATATATGGCCTAAAATAGCACCATTACATAAATGTACAGGGAAGTGCTGCATTATTTAGTGTTCTGAAATCCCACGCCCGCCCTCCCTCAGAACCATCGCATCAGGAATTCTCACTGTATCTGTGTCAGCATGCTCATGAAATACCCCCGAGCGTAATGAGCTCGGCCTCAGCCACCCTCCACTCGTACGCTGCGGCTCTCGCCATCCCTGAAAGCATCCAGATAGGAGCAGACATGGCAGGGCCCTACCCACTCCCACATTAATACCGACTACTTAAAGTCTAAATAATGACACACCTCTCTGCAGGATCAGTGACATGAACATTCCCGTGAAGAGCCAGAGAAGAATTAAAAACGTCTCTTAATTTATATTCTGTCTTTCCAAACAAGTCCTACCATGTACAAGCAATAAACTCTTGTCTCCCTCAGGGATAGGGATGACACAGTCCCATTAATCACCGCTGTGTCCTTACCTCCCACCTCCCTTTCCCCTGTGCAAGCCACAGCTCCTCTCTGCTGCCAGAGGGAGTAGCTGCCAAGCATAGCCATTGTACTGGCCAGTGAGGAATTCAGCCAGGAGCCTCCCAGAGGCTCCCACATCTTGCTTAGTGTGTCGCCCTGTGACTAGGCTTGTAGGGCACAACGTGAGAGGGCAGAGGAACTGACTGGACAGAGAGCTTTGGAAGGAGTAACAGGAACCCAGGGCCAGCGGCACTGTACAAACACACAGCGCGGGACGGTCTGGGCTCTAACACAATAAACAGACAAGACCGAGAGTTATCCTCACTCTTCAGATGGGGAACTGAGCCCCAGAGAGATCAGGGGACTTGCCCAAGGACACCCAGGGAGGCTAGAGCCCCCGAGTGCTAACACAATGCCCTAACCACAAGCCCATCCTCCTCCCACGTGTGCCAGTGCGGAGCGTGGCCCTCTTGCCTGAGCTTTGCCATGGATCTGTCCCATCCTGTGGCGGCGAGTCGGGCATATTCTTATCCTTTAGGCTTTTGTTGTTCGAACATTTAGGGTTAAAGTTGCAAGAGCATCAAACCCGATGTCTCACCATTTGTGCAACGCGCGGTGCCAAAGGAGACACCGCAGGCCGAAAGGGGAGCGAGAGCGTGAAGTGCCCCGTGTCCAGAAAGTGGCACAGGGATGAGCTGTGCTCCCTGCCTGGGCGCCGCTGGATCCCTGTTCACAGAGAAACGCCGAGACGGGCTGGCATCCCAGCCTACAAACGGCAGCATCCGTTCAAGGGGCTGGGTCAGGTGAACCTGATCTGCTTCTCCTCAGATTAGCATCTCTTGCCATGTCTTTAGCGTGTATCAGCTCTTTGAGACAGGGACGGTCTCCATTTATGTGTGTGCACTACAGTGGGGCCCGGATCCCTGACTGGGGCCTCGAGCCACAACCTCAGTACAAGTACTAATGAATGCTCCTGGCTGTCCCCGTCCACCGTGCAGCCTCTGAACAGCTCTCCTGGGGGCATGAGTCCACACAAACCGCCTGGGTCTCCACTCGCTGAAACCAGCAGGCATTGTGAATCCGCGGAAGCGGATGCAGTATATAAATCCGGAACAGCTTGGTACTCAGACTGCAATGACAGCTAGCCAGGTCTAGTGTTTGACCGATGGGGCACAGTGCAAGAGATTGAAAGTCTAATTCCAGTACAGAGAGAGCAAAGTGGTGTTTCCAAACTCCGGTCCTTCAGCGCTCGCCACCTGTCTGGAACGTAGCGATTGCTGCACATGTACGGGCCCGGCGTGGATTCTCTACCCACAGGAGAAGCTGCTGAGTTCACGTTTGGCCGAGAACTAGCCTGTTTTGCTTTGATGCCAAAGATGCCAAGCGATCCACAAGCTGCTCAAGCACCGCAGGACAATCTAACGCCGCCTTTGCAGTCCTGCTCTCCAGCCCACCCGACGTGCATGCACCAGGTAGGGTGAGTATCGACGTTGTAGCAGCCTCGCTGAGCTCCCTGCACTTCCCCCAGTACTCGTCTCTCGTCGCCAGCCCTGCCCTGGTGAAAGGTCCCATGAGGACGGCCCTGGAGCACAAAGGCCTCTCTTCATCCCCTGAGCAGGCACAGCGCTGGGAGCAGGAGGGCAGCTTCCCCGCCACGGGCCTCCCTCCGGACTGGGTCAGAATGCTCTTTTGTGGGCAGAGGGTAGTTGAGTCTTCATGGGCCCGTCACACCGTGGCCATCTCAGCTGGGAAGCCAGGAAAGGGGTGGGTCTGGGATAAGCACGTGTCCACTGGGAACTAGACATAGGTCAGATTCATTCACCGGCCACTGGCGGGTAACTTTTGGGGCCTGGGCTGGATTGAACTGGGGCTCTAGAGGTGACGGGCTCATTGGCTTTCACCCTCTGCCTTCAGCCCAGCTGTCCACAGCGAAAGGAAAGGCAGGGCCGGGATAGCACGGCACCCAGGAAAGGTGCCCTTGTTCCCTTTCAGTGAGTGAATGGCGCTGGGCTGCCCTGGTGAATTGGGCCTGGTCCACCCCAGCAACAGAGCAGCTGGGTGTGGGAAAGTTCTCTGTTTAACCTGGGCATGCCGGGGGGTTCCTGGAGATGACAGTACATAATGGTGCCTTTGTTGGAGAGGCCCCAAAGGGCAGATGATGTCACCTTGCACTGGGCTGTGCGGCTGCTCGGGTCGCTGGGGGAGAGCTGCTGAATCTCTTTGGCAACGAGGCAGCCAGGAAAAGGCTGCTTTTCTCCCGTCCCTTTCTAAAGTGGGTGACGGGGTTTTGTTCCCGAACAGCACACGTCATTAGGAACGGAAACCTCCAATCGGAGCTGTCGCCCCCGCCCCCTTCTGTGCCCTTGGCAGCTCCCTGCACTGGGAGCACCCACTGCCCACGTCCTTTGGACCGCCACGAAGCAAGGGTTTGGGCTCCAGACACATCTTTTGCCTTCGCTAACCCCCCTTCCAGGTGGACGGGGTTGGTGGCAGTGGGGGCCATCTGCATGAAACGCCCAGAGGGCAGGAGTTTTCTTAACACCAGATCAAAAGAAAGGGCTTGCAGTGCGTGCCCATCCGAATGCTCGTCAGAGCCCAGACAGGCAGGCTCCCCTGAGCCTCGGTACAGAGAAGAAAGGAAGGTCTGGTGTGCCTGGAAATAGTTCTCTTCTCTGACCCCCACTCCCCCCAGGTCAGACTGACACCCCCCCCTCCCCCCTCCCCTAACCAGAGAGCTCATCATGGTGCGCCTCGCTATTAACCCCCTCAGTCCAGGGCAGGATCTCCTCCTGTTTTCCCAAACTGTTTGCCTACAGTGTTTGCCTTTTCCAGGAGACTGTCGAGGGAGGGGAAGGAAGTTCTTTAAAGGAGAAATAATTATTGCCTTTCAGATGCTTAAAGACTGAACTCAAGGACAGGCTGTCGCAGTTCATCTGGTCTGGCTATCTCCAGTTTCTTCAGCCCCCTTTTTAAAAACCATCTATCAGTTTTCTCTTACCATGAAATGTAAATGATTGACAACCCCCCTCTCCCAGGAGCATCAGCCTGAACTCCACCCAGGGGAGCGGACCTAGTGGGAGGCTCACTTACATGTCTCCTGCTTTTAATTTAATCTCAAATATCTGACCCACTGGCTTTTCCTTCCTCCCTGTAAGGAGCAGCTGAGTCTCTCTCCAGGTCGGTCTGAGGCTTTGCATGGGCTCTTAGGCAGGGCACACATCAATTGAGATGCCATGCAGCCCTGATTACCCCAGGGTG
Source organism: Trachemys scripta elegans (assembly GCF_013100865.1). Classification (NCBI taxonomy): domain Eukaryota; kingdom Metazoa; phylum Chordata; order Testudines; family Emydidae; genus Trachemys; species Trachemys scripta. The sequence goes on from NC_048314.1 coordinate 22,181,423, forward strand.
CTGGGCATTGGACATCACAGGGAATCGTTAATGTAGTTAAATGACAGACATTGGAGGATGGGATTCTTCTGGGGAATAGCAAGTTTGCACACACTATACAAGAGACCAGTGTGATCCTAACCACATGAGCAGGAGCCAGGAACTCCCAACTCCTAGTCCCAGCTCTGGCATGACTTGCTAAGCGGGCCTTTGGCAAGCCACTGTGTTGTGGTTTCCAAAACCGTGAAATGGGGCAACGTTTCCCTGTCTCGGAGAGGTGCTGCGAGGATCTGTGTTTGCAAATGACAGAAAACCTCTGTTTCAGCAGGAAGTATTTGGCTCAGTCACTTTCCGGTTGCTTTTGGATTCTGAGGTGGTGTGTGTGTGACAGCAGGAGATGCTCAGGATCTTGGAGGGATTCTGCTGAGCTGTGCAGAGCAGTGTTCCTGCAGGATCTGTTTTCAGACCTAAAGCCTCACTTAGGCACTAGCCAATGGGAAGGCTTTGGCAGTAACACGGGACGACGTTTTCTGGAATGGATTTTGGAGGTTCCTTTAGCTATTTGGGCTGAAACCAGCTGGCAGTGCAGTTTCAGCAGCAAAGCGGGTGAACGGAGGGCGTGTATTCTGGAAAGCCCTGGTCCACAACTTGGCCTCCTGCTGTCCACGAACTGTGCTTGGTTGTGGCTTCCAGAATTGTACAGCGAGGGAGGGGGTCGGTCTATACTGCGGTGCAGGAGAATTTTGCAAAACTCTGGGAGCTGTATTCTGGCTTCACACACCTGCACGTGTGCACCCCATCAGGAGGCTGGTTTGTCTCTGAGGCCAAAATATGAATTAACAGGAAGCGGCCGGGGTGGATTTCACCCCGAATGTGCCCAATGTACCGACTATAGCTGCTGGCAGAAGCTTTTCTGTCCCCTGCAGAATGCCCCTAAGGGAGACAGAAAATCCCTGTGACTCTGCGAGGACCTGACGTATGGCAAAAGGCTGAATTAAGAGGAGCTGTACTGAGCTGTTGCTTCCTTTTACAGGCAACTTTCAAGAAGCTGGTCTCAGAGCTGCATTCACAAGCTGAGCACATGAACCGCCTACGCCTGGCCAACATGACCTGCTCATTTAAGGGTCACTGGGCTCAGGGCCAAGAAAACCTGAGGGTCAGAGCAATTAGAAACAAAATGTTGCTGGGAACGCCAAGCTGGAGGCTTTAGGAAAGGCAAAAGGTTCTACCGGCTTAATCCCCGGATTTTGCAACACTGGGCCCCTCAGAGTGAATCAGGCAAGCCCACTCTGCAATGTCGCTTGCAGCTTTGGGTTCAGCGGGTATTGGCTTGAACCAAAACACTCCAGCCCAGTAATCATTAATTTAACTCTCCAATGCTCCAAGGTGATTGATTGTACGTGCTGCAAGCCAGTCTCCTCCTCACATATGTTTCCATGCAATAGGATGTCCCTTTGGTCATAATATACACAAGCTGTGCAGGATTGGATGGCTTGTGAGTGAGTAATGGGCTGCTAAGGCTCTCTCTCACCTGCTCAGATACCCGTGCGTATCACATAGCCCATGTGAAAAGAGCTGGTGCTCGCAGCCCAGTTCCTCGTGGATGGACATCTGCAGAGAGACTCTGCTCAGCGCCTTGGTGACAGGCTTGGCAGTGAGGCTAAGGGTGGAGGGCTGGCTGCTGGCTCGAGCAAGGGACTGGAACTCAGGTTTCCTGGGTTCCCTTCCCAGCTGTTTGACTGTCTTGCTGTTAGATCCAGAGCTGGTAAGTGGAAGTATCTACACTTCTATTTCCGCATCTCTCAAAGGGGGTAACCGCTGCCTACCTCACAGAAGCATGGTGAAGCCGCCTATTTAAAGAGCTCTGAGACCCGTAGGTGACATGGGCCAGAGAATTTCTGGGCTCCGAGTCCAGATTCCCTCTCACTCCTGAGGCTGTGTCTGCACTCAGGCTCCCACACCATTGCTCTAACACTACCGCTGCTCCCCTAGTGTTAGCATCGGCAGGGTTCTGGCTCTGGGCAGCTCTAGGTGACACAGGTCAAAATGCTCCTCCTGATCAGGGCCGGTGCAACCATTGAGGTGACTTAGGCAGTCGCCTAGGGCACTAGGATTTGGGGGGCGCCATTTTCTTCAGCAGTGACCGCGGCGGCCGGATCTTCGGCCGCCCCGGTCGCCGCCGGCATTTAGGCGGAGGGAGCTGGGGCAGTGGAGCGCGGGGAGGGCCGCCTGCAGCAAGGGGGCAGCACGCAGGGGAACTCCCCGCCCCAGCTCCCCCCTGCCCCGCCTCCTCCCCGAGCAAGCCGTCGCTGCTTCACTTCTCCCGCCTCCCAGGCTTGCGGTGCCTAAGCTGATTGGCCTAAGCTGATCGGTGCCGCAAGCCTGGGAGGCGGGAGAAGTGAAGTAGCCACAGCGGCTCGGGGAGGAGGTGGGGGGAGGGGGGAGCTGGGGTGGGGGGGGCGCCTCAGGGCGGGGGGACGGGAGGGGGGCGCAAGGTGGAAGTTTTGCCTAGGGCGCGAAACATCCTTCCACCGGCCCTGCTCCTGATACTAGCAGCAGTGGGAAAGCTGGAGACGCCAAGGCCCCAGAGCGAGTCCCGACAGACCAGGGCTGTGGCGGGTGATGCTTCCGCCCATGCTGGGCTTGATCTGGGCATAAACATGAGGCTGTTTAGTGGGTCCAAGCCTAGCTGTGAATTTTGGTTGGAAGTGGAATCCCCGGTAAAGGGGACGGAGTTACGGCACGTGGGGATCCCACGCCTGACCCAGAAAACCACCCGCCTGCTGCTCGTCTGCCCACACAACGTATTTCCACGAGCTGACTGCACAGAGCAAAAGGCTGGTTGTAGGACCGGCTGCTTCCATTGAACTAGCAAGAAGTGCAGAGGAATTACAGACCTTCCTTAAGGGGGGCAAGAGGCTCCTGTTTGTTCTCCCCGTATGGGGCATATGGATTTGGAGGTGCTCTGTCATCATTTGTTAATACTGTATGTTGTCTGTTTATTGGGATGTTTATGGTAGATGGGGTTAACTCAACAGAGGGCTGGCTGGGAAAACAGGCCGGAAGGAAAAGAATGGCTCAGGATAGTCACCTCTCAGCAAACACTGAGGAGTCGTTAAGGGACAATGCCAGAACTAGCAGCTTTGATGGTTTTACCTCCTCTCCAGCCAGCCTACAGAACTAGTTCTGGCCAGGACAGGAAAAGGCCTGGAACGTAGAAGAACAAAGGAACTGTGGCAGGATTTATAGGGTCCCTCTGAAGAGAGGTTGAGTACTCATGGGAAATGAGGCTGAGATCCAGCGCCCCATTGGGGTGCTCTGGAGAAGATCGCCATCACAGGATGGTAGGCCTTCAGGGACGACAGACGTGCATGTAGACTGTTGGACCCTTTGGTTTGAGACGGCTGTCTGAGCACGGTATTTGTCATTAGTCGTAGATGGCTGACGCAAAGAACCCCAGGTCAGCCCTGCAGGGTAAGCACAGTGGATACCTGGGGCCCGGTGTGAGAACGGGAGGATTGCGAAATTCCGCCCCAGGAGCGGTAAAGGCACAAGGTCTGACACCCGGCTGGTGCCTTCTGAGAGGGCAGCTAGCCCTGCACTGTGACATACGCCCCAGGGGGCAGCTATCCAGGCAGAGCAGGGGTAGGTCTGCCAGAGAGCTTTGTGTGGGGAATGTGATAAGTCAGATGGTGGAATAAGCTAACTTAAATTAGAAAAAAAGCGTATTCAGGATATTTTGCCAACCTCGTCCAGTGTATTTCCTGCTCGTTTTCTGCTTTCCAGTGGCCACTTTTATGTTTCTAAGGATCATAAATCCTCATTTTTCCACTGGACGGGAGGTCCGACAGTCTAATCAACAGCGATCTGTGTAGTATTGTTTACATGTTGCCCCGTTACCGGGAGCACAGGCCCAGCTGTGCTCAGCTACATTCGAACATGCCGACTTCCTGCGAATGTTTGACCCCTCTGGCGGCTGCTCGCAGTACCCGGGGCTGGGACAGTCGTATGCTGTGAAAAGGGAAGAACCAAAGCCCTTCCTTCCCCCTCCGCACCCACCCACCCCTTTGCAGGTCTGGTGCACTGGTAACGCTCTAAGTCGGTGCTAGCTAAGATGCTGAGAGGGAAACTCATGGGATATTTAAAAATAAAAAAGTAGAGTTTAATTTTCTAATCCCATCAGTTTCAAAGGTCGGCGCTTCTAATAGCAATACTGAGATGAATAAAGAGAGCGCGAACGTGGCCTCCATGGGTGAGGGAGGCAAATTTGGTTTGAAACAAGTAATGTTCCGTACATTTAAAATATTCACTCTCCCTGCATTATTACTGCTTACAGAGCCACTCTCCCGGCTTCAGAAGCTCCAGCCTGCAATTGCGGTGGGGGGGAAAGGTACCTCATTAGGTTGCTTAGATCAGCTACTTGCTGTAGCCAGTTTAGGAGCAGGGGCTGTCCCGCAAGCCATGCAAGTGGGAGACTGTGACTACCCGTTCTGTCAGGGGAGCAGAATTGGTCAGAGTTCCATCTACTTCCTGAGTCTGTTACTTCCCCTGCAATCTCGAGTAAGGTGTGTTTTGAGGAAGGAGGTGGAGCTATTTATTTTTCTAGAACATAAGGGTCCAGAAACAGCACATTGACGGTTGGGAAGTAGTGGACACACGCCACGGTATTAACTTTATATTTACATTCTAGCTCCCTGCACCCCGGTTCTTTGAAAGCTAAATCTGCAGCTAGACTGGCCTCAGTTGGGATCTTGATCTCTAGGAGCTAGATAAGATCAGTCCTGCTACTGTTTGGATAGGAAATCCCACAGGAAAATCCTGGTTATTCAACGGGGTGGGGGGAGGGGACTGTGCTCAGCCGTAATCCTATATCCAAACCATTTCCCTCTTCAGTGTCAGTGGGACACTGCAGCTGGAAATACTGTCTTTCACCTGACATCTAAAATGGAGGTCCTGGTCATATTAAAAATCCTGTGGCATTTTCCCCCCCCCCAGTCACTGTCCGGGCTGAATTCCCATTTGGGTAATTACAGCCTGCCTCCGTAGACTCCTCTGCAGTGTTATCTGGACGGAGGGTTCTTCTAGACTTCTTTCCTGAACTATTCTGTGCTCTTTTCAAAGGATGCTACAACACAGTGGTAGTGATTGTATGAGATTAGATTGTAAACTCTTTGGGGAAAGGCCCTTGCCTGACCTTTGGTGCAGGGCCCAGCCCAGCATTCCTGATTGGGCCTTTTGGGGTTACCACCCTGTCAATGATAATACGGAGTTTGTCCAACGTTTGGATTTTTGGCTCTGAAATTGGTCAGACAGGGACAATTCTCTCAAATTGAGGTGCAGAGGCACAACCGCTGCAGTCCTTGTAACGGACAGTGAATGAGAGAGACATTCACGGCTGCAGTACCTTGGACCGATCATTCAGAACATGCTGAGGTTTCTGGCTCAGAACAAGTGCTATGATCTGGTCTCTGTGGAGAGGCATTTTCAGGCTCTCGTGTATTCCTGCTCCAAAGAGCCCAAGCATCTCTGCTTCAGAAACATTTTTCTCTTGATGTGACAGGATGACAAACCCTCAGGTGTTATGTCAGTGATCCCGGCCATTCCTGGCTCTGGGGGTTCTCTTCTGCCTGCTCTTTACTAATGGAGAGGCTGCATCTCGCGGAGACCAAGTCAATTTCAAAGCCCCACAAACCTTTCCATTTTACCATGTTTTTTCATTTACATAATAAAGGCCCCAATACCTGGAGTAATTAAGGCACGTTAAGAATTGCTTTCTTGAATAATGCTCCATATGTGCAAGTTGTTCCTAGCTCTGGATACTGCAAGTGATTTCAAATGTGCATTAACCAGTCTCTTTCATCAGCAGATGGAAGCCAGGATCTGCATATGTAATTTATATCTACTTGAGTGGAATTAGCAGATGAAATATGCATTACACGGCTCCATTAACATTTTTTGCTCATACAGCTTTTAGCTCTTGGTAAGTTAATATTACACACCAAGAGTGTGCAGGCCCTTATGCAAAGCAAGGAGTTGCACACAGGGATTTAAAGCAGTTACAGAGTGTATTCCAGATCAGGCAGGTTTGACTGTCTCTAAATAGAATAAAATTTAGCTGCTAAATTACAAGAAAGCAGGCCGGAAAGAGGCATTGCCTCTTCTTTGCAGCATCGTATATAGGTTCTTTAGATCAGACAGACCTTTGTCTGTGCAGTCTCCCCCTTGAATCTTCCAAACCTAGGGGTATCTTCAGAATCATTAATATCCAAAAGTATTTCTACCCCATCCTGCATGATTATCAAAAGACTAACTATTGAAACCTGGAAGTCGGCCAAAAAAACACCATGTTGCTGAATAGAATTTGATCCTCAGTACCACTGGCAAATTTGGGGGGTAGGGGAGGAAACAAAATAAATAAATAAAATAAAAAAATGCAAGGAACATGGACCCCTTTCTTAGCAGCCAATGTAAGGATAACCAGTGAACCATCTGCGTTCTTCTCAGTTAGTTTACACACTGAGCATTTCGTCTTTGCTAGCTTATAAAATGTACTCGTTTGAGTCCAGCTTGGGGATTTTTCTGCATTTGCTTTTTCCTCCAAAAAATATAAATGGTTATTTAAAATATAACCCCATTGATTCTCACTGGAAAGGAAGTGATTACATGACTGCAATTGGATCCCATCTGCCACTTGTGCTCAGAGATTGAAAGAGAAGTATTGACAAGAGCTGGTGCGTGGCTTTTTAAGGGGATAGTAATGACCTCTCCTAGGCGTGCCCTTTGCAGTGATGATCTCTCTTACCCAGCTGGTGTAGCTACTCCAAATGTGAAGTGGCCCAAAATGGCAGAGCCATCCTACTGCCTTCTGGGCTTTGAAGGATTTCATTTCTTGGAGATGCACTTCAAGGCCCCATGAGTTTTAATGACTTTGAAGCCAGGCTAATGCCTGTCGCTGGAGACCTATTGCCTCCCCTGTGAGAGAGGTACATTGTGCACTAGCCCGTTAGAGGTGATCCAGCAGGAAGGCTGTAGCCAGGTGGGAACAGGAATGGCCAAAGCCAGTGTGAGGAAACTGGTACTAGCTAACACACATGCCAACACATGGTAGATCCACAGCCAGAGAGCCCAATCTGGGTCCAGTGAGTGAAGCCCGAACAGGACTTTGCTGCCCAAATTACAACTCACGCCAGGGCTTTCGTCCCTCATCTCTGCGACCATTAACGTTCACTCCTCCATTTAAACACAAACGCCTCTCTTGTACGGTTAGCTCCTGCTTTGCACGCTATGGCGCGACAGCTCAATTTTTAAACAGCTTGTCTCAGAGTAATAATGCATGGAGAGATCAAAAGGGTACAGCTTATCCGGGGTTTGCCTGCCATAAACAGTGTGAAGTGCTGGAGTTTTATGAGCAGCAGCAGAAGCCTGATAGACAGGAAGGCCACCTAATGTTTCTGGCTGCGAGGCTGATGTGGGGTGTAATGGGTTTCGGAGGCTCCTTTTCTGCAGTAGGTGCTCAGAGACCTCACTGCTCGGAGCCATATGTGAATCTAGGTACCACATGCACATGTCGATGCAAGGTGTCCACACTCCAGGGAAGGTGTTTAGCTGGCCCCATCCGAGCACCTCACGCTCGTTAGGGGACTTCACCTGGCAGTGACAAAGGGGATCTGTGGCAGAGCAGGCCATTGAACCTGGGATCCCCACTCTCAGCTAATGCTCTAAGCTCTGCACCCGCCTGCCGTGAGATGTAGGCTTCTCGTGGGCCTTTCCTGGGCAGCTGCAGCTCCCTTTCAGGAGGTTCCTGCACAGAAAAAGTGGGTTTCACCAGGGGTTCTCTCACCACTTGTGGCACCTCAGTAAGGGAACTGCTTGGCTCCTCCACCCTGTCTGCTCTTGCAGATCAGGGGCTCTCAGCCTTTCCAGCTGACTGTCCCCCTTTCAGGGGTCTGATTTGTCTCGCGTACCCAACTTACACCTTGCTTAAAAACAACTTGCTTACACAACCAGACATACACATACAGAAGTGTCACAGCACACTGTTACGGACAAATTGCTGACGTTCTCATTTTTACCATGTATTTATGGAATAGATCTATTGGAATATAAATATTACTTAATGTTTCAGTGTATAGAGCAGTATAAACAAGTCATGGTATGAAATTTGTACTGACTTCACTAGTGCTTTTTATGTAGCCTGTTATAAACCTAGGCAAATCTCTGGATTAGTTGATGTACCTCCTGGAAGACCTCTGCATACCCCCAGGGTACACGTACCCCTGGTTGAGAAGCACTGTTGTAGATCATAGTTAGACTCAGACCCACAGTTAGGAGGCAACATTCTCTGGGGGCAGGTTATCCCAGGGCTGCCTACTGTGTCTGGGCTTGAATAAATAAATAAATTAATGGAGATATCCTATCTCCTAGAACTGGAAGGGACCTTGAAAGATCATTGAGTCCAGCCCTCTGCCTTCACTAGCAGGACCAAGTACTGATTTTGCCCCAGATCCCCAAGTGGCCCCCTCAAGGATTGAACTCACAACCCTGGGTTTAGCAGGCCAATGCTCAAACCACTGAGCTATCCCTCCCCCCCTAGTATGACAGTCCCTTTGCGCCTAGAATACGTGTGTTCAAAACTGACCCTCTGGACCAGGAGACAATAGGGATGGCAGCCCAGGAATCCTTCTAGCCAAGTACTCGATTGAAAGAGAAGTATTGACAAGTGCCTGTTATTTTAGAATTCCATGAACTATGCTGCAGAATCCCTCTGGGAGCCCGTTCGCAGTTCGTTCTGGCTTTGGGAAGGGGCTCCACCACTCTCTGCCCTGGGGCTGAGTCTAAGCAACATGTGGCCCACCAGAGTGCCCAGAACTACCCGAGCGAGGGCTAACCCCTCTCCACTGGTGGCGACAGAGCAACTGATGGGGCATGCCAGGACTGCCCCTCCCAGCTGCAGAAACTACCTCTGCCCAGCCAGGTTCTTGGGGTAGCAGGCTGGCCCAGGAGGTGACCATGATGTGTCCCTGCCCAGGGCCTGGGTCTGCCTGCGCTGCCACAAAGGGCCTTCTGGGATCACCCTAGTCTGTATTTTAAGAAAAATGAGAAACAAACCAACCCTGATCTTGCAATTTCAGAAACAACAATGTCCAGACTGACCCACTGCGGCAATCTCACCGTACCTCAGTGGTTCCCAAACTTTAACAACCTGTGAACCCCTTTCACTAAAATGTCAAGTCTCGTGAACCCCCTCTTAAAAATGAATATTTCCAGGGATTTTCTCCTTTACCCTGAGTATAAATTATAAAAGCAGTGATCTTGGAAATATAAAATTTGTTTTGTGACATGTTTATTACACACTATGTATTATTAATCATTATTTATCATTACAGTATTTTTATTGCATTATGAAAATGGCAACACTCTTCCAAGATCTCACTTTTGTAGCTTGTACCACTTTGAATAAGCCTGTTATAAGACTAGGCTCTTATGTTTCATCAAGGAGTATCAGATGTGAAACAGCATGAAGGTATTTAAGAAGCCAACTCAAAGAGTTCCTCCTACACAAGCAATCAGGTCTTGAGCAGTTCAGGCAAACAGCGCACGTTACAACAAAGCTTAAACTTGTTCTTCATAATAATTTTAAAAACAATACTAGCTGCCTATTTAATTTTAAAAACAGCAAAAAATATCCACCTCCCTTTCCATTGCTTACAAGGAGTCTTGAAGGTTAAGTCTCCTCAGTGTCCCATGATGTCCGGGGTCCCTAGGGACAGCTCTGTCCGCCATTAGGGAATTTTTCCCCAAGAACCCCCTGTAACATTTTGTGAACCCCCAGGGGTTCATGAACCCCAGTTTGGGAAACACTGCCGTACCCCATGCAGGGAACGAACAAATCTAGCCCTCAGGCCCGGGTCATGTGTCTCTTGCTATTTTTAGTTGCAAATTTAGCAGCAATTAGGTGTGAGTTCTTTTCCTTTATAAAAAAAAAAAAAAAGTTTTAAATCTCTTCCTCTTTAAAAGGAAAATGGAGTAGGCCATGTAAGGAGGGGAGGGACGTCCCCTTTGGAGACGGGAAGAGCTGTGGGGTAGCAGCGCTGCCTTGGAGTGCATTGCCAGCATCTGGATACCCCCCAGGATGGAGACAGATGCGCCTGCATCGGGGCCTCCATGGCTCCTGAAGGATCTTGTGCAATTTTGAAGTGTCTGTAACACTAATGTTCCCAGGCTCACGGCTGCTGTTTACCGGGCTATGGCTGTCCGGCAATCCGTGCAATGACTCCCCTGCTGATTTCACCAGCTCCGTTACAGCTGAGTTGATGTTATTAGACTATTAAAACAAGGATTTATTCTCACTGCTGACAAGCAACAGTAATTCTTACACCAAGTTAATCCAGAGTACTTTTTTAAATAGATGCACATGGCCAGATTGTCAGCTGGCATAAATCACTGAAGCTACACTGACTTCAATGGAGCTGGGTTGGTTTACAGCAGTTGAGGGTCTGGCCCAGGCATGGAGTCCATTGTTCACACGGGGCCAGCTAAATCCTGTGTAAAAATACCAGCAGCTCAGAACGAAGCCCAGAATGGGGGCATAAGGACTGGGTCCGTAATGTAAGTGTCTGGCTGCTGCCCCCCTCTCTGACAACAGTGCCTCCCCCTGACTTTATCCAGACTGCGTGTGCTGTGTCCTCTCCCTGCATTGAAAGCCCATTTATGTCACTTGCCACTTAACTAGTCATTAGCATCAGCAAAACCCATCCACCATGTGCTTCCCTCCCCCACTCTCCACTGGCACGGTCTCTCGGGCTTGGCAATCACATGCAAGTGCGAGTCTACTTGTCAATTCGAGATTTGACTTGGGTAGATGTCAACGCTCATGTTCCAGCCACAGGCCTCAAGAACATGGCATTTGTGGCCAGACTTTCAGTGCTCAACTCCCGTTAAGAGCTGGGGAAACTGGGCTTTGAAAATAGCCCACCAAAGTCAAGCTCAGTTTGTCTCCTCTACAAGGGTCATTTTTAATTCTCTCTCTCTCTCTCTCTCTCTCACACCCCTTTGCCAGTGTGCCTTTTGAACACGCTCCCCTCAGTGGCACAAAATGGCTCCTCCTTTAGCTAGAACTAGGCTAACAAATAGATTTTTTAAAATACAGTTTAGGCTAAAATTGCCTGTTTTGTCTAAGTCCATCCCAGCTGCTAACTATTGACCTGAAATCTCTTCTAACTTGGGTTTCTTTCCCCTTCTTCCCTTAGTATGAATTCAAAGCAAAGAACATCAAGAAGAAGAAAGTGAGCATCATCGTTTCTGTGGACGGGGTGAAGGTGATTCTGCGCAAGAAGCAGAAGGTGAGACTTCACACTGAACGTGTCTAAGAGATTAGCCACGGCTGGATCAGAACCCAAAGTCCAGCAAGCCCAGTGTCCTGTCAGACAGTGGCCGGGATCAACTGCTTCAGAGAAAGCTGTAAGAACCGCACAGTCACCAGATGTGGGATACTCAATCTCCCACATTAGATCTCATCCGAATCTCTAGTGGTTAGAGATAGGTTTAAATGCCAAAGCACGAGATTTAATATCCCTGCCAAAATCTGTGTAATTATGGAAACTGAGGATGCTCTGCTGTCCATATAAATATCCAGTCCTCTTTGACTCTTGTGAAGTTGTGGCCTCATTTGGCTGACATCAGTAGGTTTGCTTCCTACAAAGGAGCTTTTTGTATGTGGTGTGAAGATAGTCAGGGAAGTGAGTGAGAGGGCGGAGGGAGGGGTTTGCACTGCCTGGAGTTGGCAGTTAGCTGCTTAGTGGGAAATTCTGACAAGAGTGAAGGATTCTGTGAGGCCAAATCAGATTCATTTTGCATACCGGGTTTTCTGTGGTACCAGTGCTGTGTCCAAGTGCTAGAGCTGCTCACAATGGTTCTGGGGGAGCAGAATTTTGATGAAAAATGACTGTTCTGGAAAGAATTTTCAACCAAAAAAATTGTTTTCTAAATTTTCCATCAAAAATAATTGATTGAAAAATGGTTTTGACAGTTGAAACTTGGGTGGTGGAGAGGGGTGTGTGTTTTGTTTTGTTTTGTTTTTTCTTTTACTAAAAAAACAAAGAATTCTCACAGGAAGTTTCAACAACAATTATTTTTTAAAAATTTCCCATACAAAATAATTAGCGGGTTTTTGACCAGCTCCACTAAGCGCCTCACGTACATTAATACCTTAATGGGCTAATCCTCCACACCCTGGGAGGGCAGGAATTACCATTATCTCGATTTCACAGATGGGGAATTGAGATGAAATGATTTCGCCATAATCACACATGAACTTTGAGGTAGAGCTGGGAATTGTACCCAAATCTGCTACGTCCTAGTCAGTCCAGTGCCTTCAATGCCAAACCTGCCCTTCCTTTGTCTGCGTGATAACCAAGTTCTATCTCATGACCATTTTTCAAGCTTGAGGGACGGCTAAATGATCCGAAGTGTGCACTTACATCCGAGGCACCAGCTTTTCTTCAGCAAATGACTGTCAATAAAATATTCAAATCCTGGTCTAGATCCTGGTGAGGTAAAACCCACTGTTCTCCTTGGGTTTGCATTACAAACAGTTCATCAGGCAGAGCAGTGTGGCTTCAGCTCCGGAGGTGTGTCTTATTCCTTTTTTCTCTTCCCTGCTTACAGAGAAAAGAATGGACCTGGGACGAGAGTAAGATGTTAGTGATGCACGATCCTGTCTACAGGTAGGCTGTGGAGGATTGCACTAGCTAGCTCTAGAGGCAACTGATAAAATGTAATAGGATGCATTCAGCATGGCTCCGGTGTGCCGAATTATTGCCTGGCGACGATGGTGCTTCCCAAAGGCCTGTGTTAAATTAACAAGGTGGCTGCATTACTTAAGAAAGGAACTCTGATTCCCTACATTTTTGGAGAATTCCTCCGCCATTTAGGAATATATTAGTTTAAAATAGATACGTATTATTTGTGTTAGAAGAGGAGGATGACTGAAAACCATTGTTCTTAGGTGCTGAGAACAGTCAGTTGCGACACAGACTGAATTAAGGAAAAATCCACCCCATTCCCCCTTCTAATCTAGCCTCGGTGCTCTCTGCCGCGTGCTCCCAAAGACAGCGTTCGTTAATCGTCCTTCTAGCATGGACAGGAATAGGGTGAGGAACCGGACCCATACAGAGCCCAGTATGATAACAGTGCCTTTCCCTACAGTCTATCCCAAGATCTCCAAGCCTTTGCAGGCAGGAAGCTCTCCCAGGAGGCAGGTGTTCTCCACGCTTTACAGATGGGGGGCGGGGACTTCAGTGATTTACCCCTCCCCCCACAGCAAGTCAGCGGGAGAGCTGGGATTAGAAACCAGTGCCCTGTCTGCTAGGTGGCTGTTCTAACCATGGCACCACAATGGTCCGTCGGGTCTGGGCATGTGGCCACGGCCAGATACAGTCACATGGTTTTAAAGCCAGTGGGATTCTTTGGTCTATGAAGAATGGGTGGGCGGGTGCAGGCTGCCTTTTGGCTACGGATGCGTCAGCAAGAGGCAGGGAAGACTGAAGGGAGAGACCGGGGGGCTGGAGCAGCCCCTTTGTCCATTAGTTCTTTGTGACCGCAGCCTAGGCCTTGCCTGGCTCTGAGAGGCTGAACAAGCGGAGCCCCTGCTGGAGGGGTTCCATCCCAGTGGATAAAGAGTTAATGCTGGGTGGGATGAGCCCCCCAGCTAAGAGCAGACCCTTTCTGTACAATGAGAGGAGAAGAGATGACTGGTGAATCCACGTCTTGCTGTCGGGCTGGGGAAGAGCCTGCAGGTGCTGTCTACACTCACGGCCTAGTGGGCGTACAACGTACAACGGAAACCTTCCCCTTGTCATAGAGCTTTGGGCCATTGTGCTTGGCACGAGAGCAGCATTTCTTCCCCAGGAGCCGAACGTGGTCCAGTTCTCGATCCCTAGCGAGAGCTACAATACAACACCTGGGCAGTCATTCAACGCCGGGGATTGGAACACACGGGGAAAGTGGGTGTCCTTTAATTGCTTCTGACACTGGTAACTGAATCTCAGGTTAATCTCTTGAAAGGACTAAAACCAATCACCGTCCCACATGTCAAGTGGGCAGACTAGACTCGATAATGAACATCTCTGAATTCTGGTGTGTGAGCTGTCTCTCGATTCTGGCTGCCTTAGGACATATGGTCCTGGAATTCCTTCCTTACCTAGCATCATTATGGCTGCAGGGGATCTATAAAACTAACTTTCTAAAGGCCCTAAATTGGTCCAGGCTGTTAAATCTGTTAAGCCAGTAATTGCATCGTTAGAGCAAAGCTCACAGCAAACTAGGAGCCAAGATACCTACATTTTACATCCAGCGAATGGTGGGGAAGAGTTTCCAAGGCGCACGATTGATATTTGTCTTATTCTTGTCCCTCTCCCTTCTGGCATTCTTAAAGGAGACGGGTCTGTGTGCCAAAGGGAGAGGGTAATTTCAATAGACTCTCTAGAAAGGAGCTTGATTGTTACTAAAATAATCTTCAAAGAAGACAACTTGCTTATTACAGGGCCGGGTCGGTGTTCTTGATAATTGTCCTGATTGCGAATTCAAGGCAGAATTCAAAGGCAGAGAACTGGAGGAGAAAGGAGAAACGCGTGCCTGTCTCCCTCGTTTCCTCTGCATTCACAGCTGAAATCACTCAGTGCATTTTTACCCAACGAAATATCTGTGGGGAATAAAATGGACAAAAATTTGAGTGGAAAAAACGTAACATGGTCTGTGGAAATGGATTTTGTCAGGTGGAGGAGGGGAAGGATCCAGGGGTAGTGGGGGCAAAGGGGGGGCTGAAAATCCCTTGAGTTGGGAATGGGGTGGAGAGTGAATTCAGCATCCTTTGCAGAAGCACCAGAAGGAAGCTGGCTTTTGTATTGTACCCTCGGTCTGTCATTAGTGATAATGGGCCTCTGTTACCTCTTGCTGCCTTGTAAGCTAGGACAAACGAGCTAGCGGCTTTTGACGTCGCTCATTGCTGAGTGTTTTCCCCAAACTGTGGTGATTTCCTGGACTTGGGAGCCCCTGCCCCGAATCTGCCCCTGCCACACAGGTGGTCATCGGTGGTCCCTTCAGTCGTCCTTGACACTGGGTAGCCTGGATCTTTCCTCTCTGGTTGAAAGGGTTCCGGTTCCTTGTCCGCTGCGTGGCAGAGCTCACTCAGCTGGCGAGGGCTGAGGTAGAACAGGCGAACACCTGGAGGCTCATGGCTGAAGCTTAGACGAGGAAGGGCTATTTCTGCTGCCATAGGAGAGCAAAATGCAGACTGCTCCTGTTCCCTTTGATGCGACAGGAAGGGACTTCCTAGCCCAGCTGTCACTGGGTTGAATGAGTGCTAGGCACAATGTGATTTTAGCTGTTAGAACAGCATGGCTGGTTCTCGCTCCCGATGCTGCAGCGGGAGACTAGATTCACTGTCAGGAGCTAAGGATATGTTTGGTCTCTAATAGTAGCTTTTTAGCTGCTTCACAGAATCTCCTAAGAGTTTATACCTGCTTTAGAAACAGGTGATTTGCTCTCTGACATGCAAAGTGCCATTTACTAGCTGCTTGCTGGCCTTGATCATTGTGGAGGAAAGAAGAATCTCTCTTCCAGAAGGTGCTAGAACCCATGTGACTGTTCCTATTTTCCCTTTGCCCCAGGATCCTTTTGACTGGCCGCTCTGTGCCTGACCCTGACCTTGGATGGTTTGATTCACGTTGCCCGTTTGCTGTACTGGAATCTAGGTTTCTGCCACGCTTAGTGCCTCCGATTCACGCTGTGTCTTTTCTAACTAGGATCTTCTACGTGTCGCACGACTCGCAGGACCTCAAGATTTTCAGTTACATTGCAAGGGATGGCGCCAACAACTCGTTCAGATGCAACGTTTTCAAATCCAAAAAGAAGGTGCGGTGGGTCATTCGCCGGGCTAGCTTTTCAGAAGCATGTACCCTTTGTAACGGTCTGGGTTATCCCGGGAGAACCCCCTCATCCCTGACGGGTACTTGGTACAGCAAAGGGGCGAGTGAGTCTTGCTGGGAATTCATCCCGGATTTTACCTGGAGAGCTAAGGACATATTGTAGGGTTAATTATCCCATTTATGGCAGACTACTAGGGATGTTGAATGACATCAGTAGGCTCATTAACTTTGGCTTAAACGTATCTGCCTCACGACTAACGCTTCCCAGTGCAGTGGCTGCAGAAGTTAAAGTTGATCCGATTCAGGCTTGCCTGCGCTCCCCCAAACTCTCTCTCGCAGGCAATCGTACAGTGCAGATCTAGGAAGGACACTGCCCCAGCCCCTTCACACAGAGAACTGCCCAGAGCACGCTCCAGTCCTAGCAAACCAAGGAATGAAGTCTGTCAGGGAGCCAGGAGTGAAACTCCCTTGTCTGGGGAGACAATGGCACAAAGGGATGTAGAATTATCTGTGCAGAGAAGTGGGAGCTCCAGCCAGAGGCAGCTGCATTTCAGAATGGGACGTGATTAGCGCTGTTCTAGTCCCCATTATCTGATGCCTCCTAAATGCCGTTGCCCCCGAGCAGCCTTGTGGAGGTTCCTGGGGCCTGCATGCTGATAAGTGGGCCTAGAAGGGGGGAGTTTGGCTCTCCAGGCAGGCCCAGGCTCTGTTTTGGGATGTGGAGGGATGTCTCCCCATCCGCGGAGCCGTGGTGGGAGGCAGGGAATAGCAGGGGTCCCCTGGGAATGGTTGGTTTCTGCTCCATGATGTAACCTATGGCAAAACTCCTACTCCAAAGGGCTCTAACCTTCTGCTCCCCAGAGCCAGGCCATGCGGGTGGTGCGGACAGTGGGCCAGGCCTTCGAGGTGTGTCACAAGCTGAGCCTGCAGCACGCACTGCAGAACGCGGACGGCCAGGCGGACGGCGCCAGCGACAAGTCTGTGGAAGAGCAGCCTCTAGAAGGTGACTCAGCTCCCCGGGGACACCTGCCCCCTCCCGAGGCAGCTGGCGCAGTGGGTGCTCTTGGGTGGGGGGACAGTCTCTGGCGATGCATCGCCGGCTTGGTGCTAGCCCTGACCGTGGGTTATGTCCGCAGCAGGGCTCGCAGCTCAGAGAAGGTGCGTTTTACGGACTCTGCTGCTCCAGCCCCTTCAGTGCAACGACAGCAGAGTGCCTTAAAACATCCAGAGGAGGGAAGGATCACCCGTGTGGACACTGAGCCACTGAGGGGCTAAGGAATTGGCCCAGCACTGCGCTTGACCCTCCAAGGCACGTTTCCTGTCTGTTAACTTGGCTCCAACACATGGAGACAGCTAAAGAAAGCCAAACTATTCGTTAGCTGCTCTCCCTTCTCCTGCCAGCCCAGCCCCGCCGTTCAGTCTCCTTGCTCCGATCCGCTCGCATTTGGGTTCCTTCATTTATTTTACTCTCTCATTTGAAGTTCACCAGCAGGGAGGAGCCAAGATAGTGGATGTTGATGAGGCTGACGTGGACTCCGATGGCATCGGCCTGTCTGACAGGGGGACTGAAGAGTTGCCGTCCCCCATGGGGGAGCTGGGCATTCTGAAATCCGGACAGATCTTAACAGACAAGAGCTGTCAGGTAATAACGGACGGAGCTGGGGGGAATTGGAGAGTGACGCCCATTCGCTGATAGGACTCATTTTCCTCTGGGGGTTGGAGGCCAGTTCACAGCAACACCAGTCATGGGGTGCTAAACTGCCTTTGTTTCGGCATGTCCCTGGGAGAAAGCCAGCGGGACAGCCCATTCCTTTGAAAGCTGCAGTAGAGAGGCAGGTCAGGTAGCCACGTGCCCAAGCTTCCCCAGCTCCATCCTACGCTCTGCAGATCTTGCCTGCAGGACACGCACTGTCTGGCAGATCTGAGGCTCCATTAATGTCTCTAAAGCCTCCTGAGCTCCTCTGATAGAGGACTGTTCCTGTAGGACTTGCTATACAGAATGCAATTCCCCTATGACTCACTGCAGCTGGCCACTGGAAAATGAAGAGGAGCAACAAACAGGGACTGCAGCAACTGCAAACAGCTGGCCTTCCCAGGTGGGCTTGCAGCATTAACCTGTGGAACTTGCTGCCACAAGATATCACCAAGGCCAAGAGCTCAGGAGGATTTTAAAAGGGGTTCGATTTTTGTGTGGCTACAGAGAACACCCACACTGTTAATGTTAAACAGGACCAAAACCAAGGACAATAAACCCTCAGTTTTTAGGCAATAAGATGTCCAACTAATTGATATAATTTAGGAAAAAGCTTCCCCTGTAAGCAGATTATTCTGCGGTTGTCCAGTCTGGTTTTCTTGCACCTTACTCTGAAGCATCAAGTACTGATCACTGGTGGAAAAAGGATCCCAGGCTGGCAGGATGACATCTGATCTGCTATGGGAATTCCTGTGGCCCTTTCCTAGCCCAGTTGCTAAACAGTGGTGTCCAAAGAGGTGCTGGAGCAGCTGTGTCACAGTGTTGAACTCACACAGTGATTACGTTGCTATTAAACCGACATAATGTAGTAATGAAAAACTGAGCCGAAGATTTGTTTCAGTGAGCATTTCCTGGCTGGTTAAAATGCTCACATCACTTGCTGAGTCCGGCTGAAAGTGACGAGTGAAACAGATGAAAATGGGATGTGTGTCATTGGCTTGGAATCTGGGTATTTCCGAGGGTTTGGCTTCCAAAGGTGCCTGAATGACTGATAACCGGGGCTGGCCCTAGTCCAGCTGGGCACTGGAGCACCTGCATCGCGCAAGCCCAGGGAAGGAAATGAGTTTTAAATGCAAATTCTTCGGGCGAGTGGGACTGGTTGGTCGTGGCTCCATGCACTTCCCCAGGACAGAGTGGGTTAGTGGGCGCTGCTGCAGGCTGACAAGGCTGGCTTTTCTCTGCAGGGAGGTCATGGTTTTCTCCCAGGTGGAATGCGATTTTGTTTTACACCCTTGACTTGCAGGTGTTCCACTAGAGAGGCGCTGCGGAAATCCTTCATAGCCAAGAGAGGAATGGCACCGCCCCCCCGGCTCCCTGAAGGGTACATTAGAGAGCCTGATCCGAACCGTCTCCCACTAGAGAATGCGCAAACACGTCGTGTAGCCCAACGCTGTCACTCCCACCCCGCCTGGAAACTCCTATGCCAGAGCCCATGCATTGGCGTGGGCCTCCTCTGTAGTGCCATCGCATCAACCTCCCTCTTGATTGTAGCAGGGTCCCTCCCGGGAGCGCCTGTTCACTGCCATACGTGGCATGTTGGTGGTTTAGCGGCACGTGGCTCGTTCCCCTCCATGGAGAGCATGTGCTGTTTGAGGCATCGCTGTCCGGGGGTACGGCTGCCCACTGAAGACACCCGGGAGCTTTTCACAGGAGTAACGGTGTTAACCTCAGCCCTTGCTAAATGAGGTATTCCCTCTGAGCTACACTCTGTCTCTTTACATTCTTCCTCCACTTTCCCTGGGCTGCGATAGTCACCTCCTGCCTCAGGCTAGCGTGTAGCATTGCTGCGTGCCCGACACCCCGTGGCCATTGCGTAGTCGCTGTGTGTCGTCGGGAGGGCTGTGTGCAGGGCTGGCTTCTTTGTGAAGAGCCTTGGAGCCATGCGGAGCAACGAGGGGACGCCCTGTCTTACCCGGCTGCAAGTTGACAGCTGTGGTTCTCAATCACCAACGAACTTCTCCCCTCTAAATCTGGGTTTCCTTTCAGACGGCGCCCAACGGGCTAAACCTGACAGTGTGTTATTAGTGGGCCGTTTGACTGAGTTAAAAGAGTGACCCTAGAGTGCTGTGTCCAGAGAACCAAGCTTTAATTGATTGCTGATGCTTTGAAGAGTCAGCCACTCCGCAGTGTATTAACAAGGGCTGATTTAGGACGGTTAAGCATGAGAGCATTAATCCAGGGGGCTAGGATTTAAGTGAGAGAGAGTGTAAAACTCCTGTGGGCTCGGACACTGCCCAGCACGAGAGAGGGAGAGATTCACCTCCACTCACCTACGAGCCAGAAAGGCAGCTCTGAAATCAGTCAGATTTACTCTCCAGTGTCATTTTAATTTCTAGTGATGTGATGGGTTGAGGTCTTGGGTCTCTGAGGTTTAGTGGAGGGGGAGGAAACCTACTTTGCTTAATTATTAATGGTGTCTGCCTGCAGTGTTTTAATATGCTAACGGATCTGGCTCAAGTCCATCTGCTATCATTCAAACATTTCTGGCTGCCAAACAGCAAAATTCCTAGTATCTGTCGGTGATTCTGGGCAGCTGGAACATTTTGGAGACTAGCTCCCATTGGGTGGTTGCTGGGAGATTCGAGCCACTTC
Organism: Trachemys scripta elegans; assembly: GCF_013100865.1. Lineage (NCBI taxonomy): Eukaryota > Metazoa > Chordata > Testudines > Emydidae > Trachemys > Trachemys scripta. The sequence continues at coordinate 22,201,673 of NC_048314.1, forward strand.
CTGCCACTACTTCCCAGTAGGGGAAGGTACCAGGGGAAAGAAACCCTGCCTTCCTGTTCTGAGTGCCAGATACACACGCACGCACACAGGGCTATTACTCATTGCAAGTGGCGTCATTGGAAAGCTGGGAGCGCGTGTGCAGGCACCTGTACAGCGCCTAACACCAGGAGCTTGTTCTTGCTTCAGCACTTTGGTCAACATACTGAAGACCTTGTCTACACTAGGGCTTTCAACTGTCCGTAGCCAGGCGCTGGTGCAGACCCCTACTACGGATAGGCAAGACCGTTCTAAGCTGCATAGTACATCAGCGCAGTGCTGCTGGGGCAAGCCACACCCGTGCAGAGCAGCTCTGCCTGCCTACGCTAGGGATCGGTACCAACGACTCTAGCCAGAGTAAACAAGGCCTAAGTCTCACCAACAGTGGAGCCGGGAACTGCTCATCTTGTGTCACTAAGCCTGTTTCTTTGTGCCCAGGATGCTGAAAACTGCTCCATCTACCCCTCCGTGTCCCAGCAACTGCTGAGTGCAAGCAGCCCCTCCTCCTCTGCCTCGGCAACCCCGCTGGCCTCCCAGCACTGCCTGCAGCTCCTCCAGCACCAGCTACTGCAGCAGCAGCAACAGACACAGGTGGCCGTGGCACAGGTAAGGGGCTCCACGGCCCTGCTTCGGGGGGCGGGGGGAGGAAATCACACACACAGACGCCGCCTAATGACCTCTGACTGGCAACCACTTCCCCTGCCTTGTACGAGGTTCCTTTTCCTACTGGCCCAGCTGAATTAGCCCTTGGATAACTCAAGCCCTTCGCTGCTCCTTGCTCTGTTCCCTGGCTGGGGCCCGTGGGAGTCTTGCACAGCAATCCAAGGTAGAATGTGGCTGTAGCGTCACATGCCGGTAGAGGCAAAGCAGCAGGATTGCATGATAAAGACTTAGACACAATAACGGCGCTCTGCTCTGGGACAGCATTGGAACTCAAGCACTTTACAGACCTTCGCTTCATTGTCTCCCAAACCTGTTGCCAGAAAGGGAAGGACTCTGAACACTTTACATATAGGGAAACTGAGGCACAGTCACTCCTTCTCCCCCTTCAGCAAAAAAAAGTACTCCATGTCAGAGGTGGGTCTGGAACCCAGAGGTCATAATTAAGGCTACGATTTAGTTAGAGATCATGGCAGTCATGGATTACATGACTTTACCGGACCTCCATGACTTCTTCAGCTTCAGCTGGAGCCGCGGCTATGTTCCCCACATAGCCCTGCGGTGGGGGCCACCACCAGGGCCGTGAGCCCCTGCCCTGCGGCTTGCGGTGGGGGCTGCAGCTGTGCACCTCTGCCGCGGCTTGTATGGTAAGTTTTCGTAAAAGTCACGGGCCATTAATTTTTGTTTGCTGCCTGTGACCTGTCAGTGACTTTTAGTAAAAATAACAGTGACAAAATCTTAGCCTTAGTCATCATCGCCAGCTAGCTGCCGTACCAGGGGGCTGCTCTTTTTTAAACCTATTGTTGTTTGGTTAATCCAGCCAGTGCTTGACGGGCACTGACCACCTTCCAGCACCTACTCACCTAAACCAACGTGGTGGGGACCAGGCTCCTCTGGAGCGGCTCTGGCGTGGCCCACAGGGGGAGGAGCTAGATTTAGCTCAGAAGGAAGAGTCCTGGCTCCTGCCTTTGCGCCTCTATTCCACGTTGTGTGGCTGTTCCACAGCACGTTCCCCAGCCGTCACAGCCACTCGGCCTGACACCACGGCCGCCAGGCGGGGGTCAGTGAGTGTGCCTGGTTTCGGCTGCTGACAGAGAAAGACAGGGCTGGAGCAGCCGCGTCTGCCTTGTTGTGCAAATGTGCATCTCACCGTTAGCCCCGGCGGCGGGGATGTACCTGGAGGGGACAAGGTGTTGCAGAGGGGCTGACTACAGCCTGCAGAAGCTGCCTCTGTGGGGCTGAAGTGCCCCGGAGCCTCTGGAAACCCAGGCCCTCTGACACGTTTCATTGTGGATTTCCTCCCTTTTGTAGGGGGAAGGGAGATGAAACGAGGGATTCCCTGCAGGGGAGCAGCCAGTTCCCGTGGAAGCATCTCCTGCGATGTGCTCCGTCCCTATAGCACAAGGGGCTTTACAACCTCCGTGCATGCTGCCCCCCGACATGCAGCCGCCTGTGGGGTGGGCCTTAGTTCACGGCACAGCCAGAGGGAGGGGGACGTTTTGGACAAGAGCACGCTCCTGCTTCCAAAGATCCTGCCCTGGGATATTTAGGGGGCAGACAGGGCCCTGGTTTTTAAGCTGGCAGCTGAGCGACCCGTGCTGCATGAAGTGCACAGTGGGAGTATCTGCTCTGAAGGCAGAGCTCACCCGGCTGGGACCGGGCCCGGGGCTGTCAGTGGGGGGGGAGACCTGAGGAGAAAGAACAAAAGCAAGTTTGGCAAAAAAAAGATCCTAGCCAAGTTACAGGTACTTTCCCACTCTGCAGACTCAGACGGGTTGGGAGAGAGACTCCGACAGAAGGGAGCCAAGGTGCAGGTCTGGGTTGTTGCCGGGCCCCCCTGGAGCTGCGGGCAGCGTAGCCGTGGCCTGGCCGCTCCCCAGGAGAAGGTGACGTATCGGCGTCTCCTGACCCTGCAGGTGCAGCTGCTGAAAGACCAGCTGGCTGCCGAAACAGCCGCCCGCATCGAGGCTCAGGCCCGGGTGCGCCAGCTGCTGCTGACCAACCGCGACCTGCTGCAGCACGTCTCTCTGCTGGTGAAGCAGCTGAAGGAGCTGGAGATCAAGGTGCAACACAGGCAGCCAGGTGAGGGGTGCGTGTGGGGCGATGTTCTTATAGAGCCGCCCCACAGGGGAGGTGCTGAGAGGCCAGGACATTTCTCCAGCCCACAGCCAAGGGGAGCTGCTGAGAACAACCCAACTCGACTCCTACAGGCAGATGCTGAGAGCGAAGGAGAGGACAGCACTCTCGTTGGGGGCACTGGGCACAGAGCCCTCCCCAGCCCACATGCTCATCCGGCCCAGAGCCCCAGCGTTCCCCTGAGTCAGCCTGGGAAGCACACGCCGCTGGGACCGAGCTGGCTCCAGCCAAGCATTGCTCTAACCCAGCACCCTCCCCGCCACGCTGGCTCTGCCCTGCCCAGCATTGCTCTAACCCAGCACCCTCCCCGCCACGCTGGCTCTGCCCTGCCCCAGCATGTGTGGCAGCACGGCATAGCACCCAATCAGGGCAGAGGGCTCTTTGCCGGCTCCCTGCCAGGGCCCAGTTAGGCCCAGGAGTCTGAGCAGCGACGGCGCTGGTGACGCTTTGGCCTGGATGAGTATTTCCTGCTTGTCGGTGGGGAAACGTCTGCTCCCATTTCCAGCCCCTGCAGATGGGGCTGCAGCTCTCGGGGGGGACTGGACGGTGCTGCAGGCAGCCTCTGGTAACCCCCTTCCTTCCCTGCCAGGCCAGGAATACCCCTGTCCCAGGCGGGGTGGCAGCCTGCTATGGAGAATCCCCACCTCCATCCCTCGTGAGGTGCTGAGCAAGGCAGGGAGGCCGCTCCGAGCTCCAGCCAGCCTTTGTGCTCTCAGCTGGGACACAGGCAGGGGAGAGCTAACATGGGAGATGAAAGGTGCCCCCCTGCACTGCAGTATGGGTACGCTGATCCCCGAGGAGCCCTGGAGATCTGACCTCGTTTCGTAGATGGGGAACGGAGGGAGTCAGCTCAGACCTTAGGATGGGAACCAAACGCGAGACCTCAGCCTCACCGTCCTGGGTCTAGCCCCAGGGTCGTTCCAAGGCCAATTCCACTGAGGCCTGAGACGACCATGGGCCTTGTGAGCGGCACTGGGCTGGCAGTTCTGGAGACTGCTGGCCTCTGTCCACAGAGCAGAGCAAGCTCCCCTGTCTGCCCTGCCCGCGCACCCCATCCCGACCCCGAGGGCAGGGCAGCCTGCACGTCCTCCAGCCAGGGGACAGGCAGCCCCCACGCCCAACAGCTGATTGTGGGTTTGTTTTCTTATGCTGCAGACGGATGGCTGCTGCGAACTGAGACCCAACACAACTCAGCTCATAGAGCCTCTGACCGGCCCCAGAGGGCGACTGGCAGAGCGCGGGGGGGAAACACGCAAAGCCCACTCTGGCCCCAGGCAGCCATCCTCTTCCCCCCTCTCCCCATGCCGGAGGAGGGGAGTGGGCCTGGCTAGCTGGGGCTGGGGCCTGTGTTGGCTTTGGACCATCGCTGCCCTCATCACCCTGCTGCAGCTCTAGCCAAGAGCCGCGGAGTCCAGCTCACACTGGTTCTGGCTGCTGTCCCAGCTGTGCCAGCAGAGGCCCAGGCCTTCACTGCTAGGAGCCCGGGCCCCCAAACCTCCTCTCTCCCCTCCCCGCCTTTGCTGGGCCTGCTCTGAACATCGCAGGGCCCTGACCAGGCTCTGAGGGGTGCGGCTGGGCCTGGGGGAAGCGCCGCTGCGGGGGGCCGGGAGCACTTCACCCAGGCTGCTTCTCTTTGCCTTGGCAGTTGACAGATCCTTGCAGAACCTGTCCCTGGCTCAGTCCCTGTCTCTGAACCTGAAGAACCATTACAGCCTGGAAATCAACCTGCCCTCCACCTCCACCCCAGCCAGTGTCCTGGGCAGCCCACTGGCCCCTGGCTCGCTGGCTCTGCTGAGCACCAGCGCCTCCTACCTCAACCTCCTGAGTCTGGAGAAAGGTGGCAGGGGCCCTGTCGCCACGGACGGGGACGAGCGCCTGGTGGTGCTGGTGGGGCAGGATGGTCTGTACCGGCGGGTGGAGGGCTCCGAGGTCAGCGACCAGGCTCTGCTCAATGGCGGCGGCAGGCAGAAGGCAGGCGACCCGAGCAGCAGAGCAGAGGACGAGAGGTAGGTCGGTCTCCCCGTTCCCCCCCGCTGGTTAACAGCCACCAGCACTTAGTGTGAGGCAGCGGGAGGAGCAGGGACCCTCCCCTACTTGCTGGCTGGTCTGTTCAGCGCGGAGGCTGGGTCAGTGGCCGTGGCAGGCCGGGGGGGGTGCACACAGCCGCTGGGCCAGGCCGCGCTCCCCAGTAGCCTGCAGCCCACAATGGAGAAAGGCAGGTGAGTCTTGCCCATGGACCAGGCAGCTGTGACCACCCCGAGCGCTGCGGGCTGCAGAGCACAAATTACACCAAAAAGGAACAATAAGAAGACAGGGTGAGCGCATTCCTGGCTCCTTCACACCGGGCCCTGTGGGCCTAGCTGGAGCTTCCCTGTCTCTGCCCAGAGCTGGGGCTCGGTCCCCAGCCTGCTTCCCCCTCACACTGTCCCCAAGGGCCCAGGAGCGACCAGGGGGCTGGACGGGAGGTGCTGCAGGTCCCCCCCACCCATGTAGCTGCCGCAGGGTTGCGAGAAGGCAGCTGGCCTTTGAGATCTCTGAGCTGAGCCCAGAGTCTCAGCAGACTTGCTTAGAAAACGGACGTCTCTTTGCTCTGTGCTCTCAAGGTTGCAGCAGCCCATCCCCAAGCTCAACCCCCCTCCGCCCATCCTGCGGAAGAGGTCGAGCAAGACGTCCCCGAGCTTGGAGGTGGAACCGAAGCCTGAGAACGCTGCTCCCACGACGCTGCCCAGCCCCAACGCGTCCAGTCTCACCAACGTCACCACCCGCTCGCTCGCCAGCTTGGAGTTCGAGTCGGACGCCAGGACTCCTGCCCCAGGCACAGAGCTCTTCCCCAACCAGGGGGCCCGGCCGGCATGGGGCGAGAACAGCCATGCGACCCCCATGTCTGGCACCTACCGTCCTTCGGAAGGGGCCCCTGCACCTGGCGAGATGGCTAGCAAGGACCCAGCGAGACACCCGGCAGGCACAGCCTGCACCATGGACAGCACCTTGCCGTTCTCCTCCGCGGGCACCGAAACCTGCTTGCACATCAGCTTCTCAGAGGATGAGCTGCTGGAGAACGAGGTGGATGAGGCCAGGGGACTCAGCAGGGTCCCTGCTTAGCCCCCAGTTAACTGGCAAGCTGTGCCGGTGCCATCATTACCCGGTGTTAGAATTTAAATTGGCACAGACTTCGGGGTAACTAGAGTTCTTAGTACTTAGCCCAGGGAGCAGGTTGCTTCCCCTGGCTTCTCTGCAACACGTAGCAGCCAGGCTGGTTTCGTAACGCCCTCCCCAACAGGCTGCTGGGTGCTACAGGACGAGGCCAGGTTCGTCCGAGCCCCCCAAACCGTCACAGGCTGTGGGGTGCAGACCCCACTGTGCAACAGACATTGGCTTGGAGAGCAGATGGTAGAGTGCTGCTACAACTGTCCTCCAAACCCCCAGGTGGCCGAGGGCCTCTCCTCGTCCTGCTCCGTGCACAGTCCAGTGACACACGCAGCAGGGTGCCTCTCGGAAACGCTGCCCCGTTGCTCTGGGAGGGTGGTGCTCATTCACTGCCATGACTCACTGCCCCAGTCATGGTCGGCTGCAGTGTCTGCCAGACAGTGCCATCCTCCGCCCAGTGAGTGCCACACCCCACCCTGCCATTCCCACGGCTCTCCGGCTGGGCTGCTGCACTGCTGAACGTGCCTGAATGGCTGTGTGGCCAGAGCAGGTGACTCGTGTTTACCCCAGCCAGAGGAGGCAAGTCCGTTCCAGTCCGTGTTTGCTCCTTTGCTGCTGGGGCCCAGGTCTAGCCTCCCCCCCCCTTCCCCAGCACTGGGGCCTGACTTGTGACAAGCGTTCCCCGATGCTGTGCAGTGCGAGTCTCTTGGCTAGGGGTATTAGATCCTGCCTAGCGAGCCCCAAACAGAACAGGGGCCCAAGTGCAAATCCTCAGATGCTCCACTCCTGACCCCTTGGGAATGGAATCAGCTTTGATATGTATTAGCTGCTGGAACAGGAAACTGCATCGCTAGGGCTGGGAGCAGGCAGAGCGGGACGGGGTGCTGGCAGGCTCTTTGAAACGCCCAAGGCAGCCCCAGCTGCGAAGCGGGAGGCTAGGCTGGAGAATACCACTGGAAGCTGTCCGGGCAGGGGTGGGCAGAGCACAAGGACCCTGGGTTGATTAACAAGCCAAGTCCACCGGTCTCCCCGCTCCGCAAAGCACTCTGCATCTGACGGGGACAGCCGGGTCCAGGATGTGGCCCTGTTACGCTGGTTCCAGGCGTCTGTTCCCGTCTCATACTGATCCCCCTTGGCTAATGGGACAGGAAGAACAGCCACCATTTGGTAGGAGGATAAATAGCTGGGTACAGACTAGTTCAGACGCCTTTCCCAAGGCTTGAGAGTTCACGGTATCCCCCTAGCAGAGATTGGGACCATCCGGTCACTTCTCTGGCTTCAGGACCCATCTAAGGGTTTGCTTGGGAGTGGTGCTAATGCTAAAAATCCATTGCCCTTCCCCCATGCCCAGGCCCTCCTGGGAATGGAGGGGCAGGAGGCACCTGGCTTCATGTGTATTTGGCCACCAGACCCTCCCAACCTTGCAGCCCAGCTTGTATGCACCCTGGGGAGTCTGCTCCGAGCACCTCACCATGCAGCGTTGGCTTCCAGCTTCCCCAGTGCACACTGTGGAAGCAACTCCTACTCATCGAGTTCGGCCGTGTTCCCACTGGTTGCTACATGGGAGGAGCTCAGTGCAGTGTGACTCTGCTCTCTCTAGTGGCCAGGCCAGCTTGGAAGTGGGGGGCGCTCACCCAGGAAGATCAGTGGTGGCTCGTTACTCTCCCCAGACGCGTTCAGGAGACGATCAGAGCAGCTGGGTAGTCTCGGCTTTCCCTACCCCGCCCGCTCCTCTTCTGCCCAAGCTGTGCTCTTATGCGCAATCTGCTGCACGTTCTGACCGGGGGGGAGGGATTGGTCCAAGGTTTGTGCGATTTACCAGGTTATGGATCAGTTTTTAGGAGTAATGAAATGGGGGGGCGGGGGTTGGGGGCTGCCCGTAACGTTAATGCTGCAAACGGGTACCCTAGGCCCAGGGCCGGGTTAGGTGCAGTTTAGACAAGGTGGGGTGAAGCAAATGTACCCCCGCCCCCGAATGAGTGGTGAAAGCTTCTGCAGGTTGGGGTAAGGGAAGTGAGCAGGCTGGTGTGTTGCAGATGGATGGGCCGTGCAGCGCAGGGCAGAGGAGTTAGAGCAAGGCTTAGCTACCACTTCATGCTCACAAGGGCTAGGCACCGCAGGGGCCCTCCTTTAGGCTGGAGGGAGACTCACGCAGTGCCCAGCCTTGTGCGGTCTGCCCAGGGTGACAGTGTCCTGGCTGAGTGCGTGCAGGTGCTTGAGGAGGGGTGTGTGCGGGTGATCAGCAGAGGGGAGGACTAAGTGTGGCAGCAGTTGTTAGATCCAGGGGCTGGATCGGCCCGCACAGCTCTGGTGACGTGTGGACTCTACAGCTGGGATGTATTTCAGTCTGCTAGGAAACACACTGACCTTGTGCTGAGAAAACAGGCGTGTAGGTGCAGTTTGTTACTGGACTTCGAAGGAAATAAAGGCTGTGTCCTGCTCTCCTGGGGCCATGGGATTTCCACGCCGTGCCCTGTGGCTGGACAAGCGGCCGGGAGCCGGCGCTGTAATTACAGATTTGTTTTCCACGGGTGCGTGTGCCTGGTGTGTTTGTTTATTTTAAATACCACAGCCCGGAAAGCCCCTCGTTCCACACTGGGGACAGGGGATCTGCCCGCTGGGACTCTGGCCCCTAGAAGCAATGACAGAGCCTCCCATCCCCATGTCAACCTGCGGCGTCACTGAGGCCGTGTCTACACGGGGAGCGCTACCCCAGCAGAGCTGCACTTTATAGCAGTGTAGTAATATCCCGACCCCCGCCAGCCTGGGACAAACTCCGCTGTGCCAGCGTGTGGGGGCTACAGCAGGGACGGCGGCCAGCACAGCCGTGGGGTCGGGTCAGCTCTCTCCCCCTCACCCAGCACAGCGGTGGCAGCAGAAGGCTGTAGCATAAACCTGGCCATGAATTGCTTAGGCCTGAGTAGCCCTTGGGGCACGTCCAGTGTAGACGCTGCAGGGAGCATGGTCCATCGCCTCTAGCGAGGTACAGCCTCGGGGTGCTGGGCGTGCAAAGGGCAGGCCTGGTGCGTCACCTCGTGGTGACAATTGGTATTACACTCAGCACAGACCCCGGGCCCTCCGCTGCTCAGGGATCGGTCCTCAGAGCACGGCTCAGCAGGCCGGGGGTAGCTTAGACAGGGCTGGTGGCAGCATGCAGTGGGCTGAACAGCTGGGGAGCAGCAGCTGCTCTCCCTGACACCAACGGACCCACAACGAGCCCCGGGGGGTGAACGCAGATGATCGTGGACCCAAATCCTGCAGGTTAAAGCCAGCCCATTTTCCACCCTATCCGTCTCCGCCGACTCCACGCTGGTTCCTGCTCCTGGCTTGAGTGGGCTATAAAACTGCTGCTCCTGGCTAGGCCCATGCCCTGCTTAGAGCAGGTGTCGTGCAGGCTCTCGCTAGTGATGCTGCTCCATTTTTGTTATTGGTACCTTGGCGACCGACCTTTGGGGAGCCTGAGCACTGGCACACAGTCCATGGCGCAAGCAAAGAGGTCAATATGGGGCAGGATGTGCAGTGAGGTGACCTGCCTCCGCCCAGGGAGGTGCATGGCCAGAAACGAAGAGCCAGCCGGGTCCACAACCGTCCCACCCTCAGCACTACACCCTTGCTCTCCGCACAGCAGAGAGGGGGCTACAGCAGCCTGCCAGTCCCTCCGAGCGAGCCCAGCTCTGTCCTGCAGCATGGCCTGACCCCAAGCACTTCCCAGGCCCGTGTCAGCCGGAGTGAACTATCCGCTTTACTTCAGCAGGCGTCACCTCGGCTCTGAATTCATCCGACGTCCACTCAATGGGCAACGCCTGGAGACCTGCCATGGCCCATTGTTAGGGAATCACAGGCCCAGGTGTAGGCCTCATTTTGGCACGTCAGTAGTTTGTGGTGAGCCACGGTAGGAGGCTCACACGTCCTAAGGGGCAAAAGTGCACCGAACTCTTACATGCTGTTGACAACCTGCCTCCCACCCTCCCCCGTAAAGGGCCAGTGGCCCCCGGCTCCACCCCTTCCAAGAGCTGTTTTTGGCAATAAAAATGAAGTGGAACTTTGTCAGATTCACTCTGGCTCCTGTCTCGTCCACGTTCGTTTCCGCAGCCGGAAGAGCCGGCACCAGCACAAGGCTGCCTGTTGATCTGCTCCCGAATGCGGAACAGCCCGTGAGATCTGGGCACAAAAACCCCATCACCCTGGTACGTTCCCTCCTGGGCAACAGGTATCGGTTATCCTTAGCAATGGCGCATAGTCAGGGCAAGTGGTCCCGGGCTGCCTTGCCGGGGTAATTTCCTCCTGCAAGTAGCCTGAAGGGGGAGGGACTTTATGCCACTGTCTGTTCCCTACATTCGGATGCCCCCCTCTCCAAACACCAGCGTGATTCAAAGCAAGTCCCTGCAGCAGGGAGGGGGCAGGTTGCTAACTGCCTTACCTGGCCACAACGCCGCCGCAGTCCCACCTGGTCAGGGACAGAGAGGAGTGGGTTTTCCCCACAAGACCACTAGGGGTCAGCCAAACTTCATTTTCCTCCACTCCCTCTCCCCAGAGCTGCAGCCAGGCTCTGTCTGGCCAAGGTTCAGAGTCGCACGAGCAGTGCCCCCGGGCTCGTCTGTGCTGGGGTGGGCATGAGCCAGCTCCCTGTACAGACGTGCTGCTTGGCCCCGGAGCTAAGCCACCAGCCTAGCGATAAACCACGGGTGCCACCGACCCACCCAGGGCAGAGCAGGCCTAGGAACGAATAATGCACGTAGGCTCTTCCTGCCCCACCACCCCTAACCCCGCGAGGGCTGCTGCGTTAGGTTACTGCTCTCTAGGCCGCTGCAGTCCGGAGTCCTCCCCATGCCCCGAGCTGGTTCCCCAGAACCGCTCCCTGTCAGGGACGCTGCCCGCAAGGCCTGGGCCGTGGAGGATGAGCCTGACCGGGGAACAGAATCGGGCTGCATACAGCGCGGGGAGGCCTGCTGGAGCCCATGGCCAAGCGGCCCACGTGGCCTGCTCAGTGAAGGGACGAGGCTGAGCCCCCATCACGGAGGTCTCAGAGCCCACGGCGGTGCAGGGGGGAGCTGGCTGGGCTGTGCAAGCGGGGCAGGCTGGAGAACGGAGAACAGCAATGCCCGCGTGTTAAGCAAATGGCGTTCTCATACTGCACCCAGCGCGGGGCTCGCCCAGGGCAGCCTCACCACCTCACCCCTCCTTGGCTACAGCTACCTGGCCGGGGTGCCCAGGCCTGTCCCCCAACCCCGGCACGTTGCCTGCTGCTCAGAGGGGATAGGGCAGGAGCAGCAGGTGGGTTGGGAGTTTGCTCAGCCTGAAGAGCGGCAGCCACTCGCCCAGCTGGACCCTGAGTTCCACGGGGCGGGGCTCTGCCTCGTGGGCTTGGCAAGTGCCGGCCGCCGCCTAGATCTTCACACTGTGCCCATCACCGTGGGCTCTGGGTGCCTCAATCTCGCCTGCCCCAGCTGGTGCTTCCAAGGGGAGCCACGTTCCCCACAGCCCGTTCCAAAGCCCCATCCCAGGCTAGAAACCAGCCACGAAGCTGACAGGTTATGGGGGCGACAGCCAGCAGCAGGGACAGGGCCATCACCCCCTGGGCCTGGGGGGCAGTCGAGGAAGCCAGGGAGACAGCTGGAGCCACATTGCCAGCAGCACAGCAAAGAAGCCTCCAGCCTCCCGGTGCTGCCCGTAGAGGCTACGCTCGGCAGGGACCCGGCAGGGGTCTGGGTGATACAGCTCAGCTGCTCTCCAGCGTGTCGTGCTAGCTAAGCGATGGATTATGTCCAAGAGTTTCCTAAACCACACATGGTCCTTACAAGCCCTGCACCTCCATGGACGACCCATGTCCCCGGCCAGTCAGCGCAGGGTGGGGGGTGCCCTTTGTTTGATGGGTGTCTGGACAGCATCTCCGTCCCCGCCATCTCTCCCAGCTGCTGCGCTAGTCCCAGATTGCAGGCATTCAACACGCCCCTAATCGCACACTGGCCTGGGGTCCAACGGGTCCAGATGATGCCCAAACCTCAAGGCATCTCTGCCACCACCTGCCACCCCCACCCAGCCCACTGGTACAGCTACAGCTCTTGGGACCAGCCTGTCGGGTTTAGATATCACCCCCTGGTGCTCACTCATTCAAATTGCAGCTGGGAAAATTTGGCCTGCTCTGGCTCATAAGACCCTTTGGCAGAATGGGGGGATGCAGGTTAGGGGGCTGGAGCGCTGAGGCGCTGGGGGTGGAGGGGAGGTAGCCCACAGCTGGCACCACATCAAACAAGCCTACCCGGACCCATGGGCCCAGAAATGAATACGGTGTCTTTGGGCGTGGGGGTTTGCTCACCCAGGCTGCCACAGCAGTATCAGAAGGGCCACCGGGGAGTGGGATGGAAAATGACAGCAAACCCCGGTGACAGACAAGAGGAGGGGGGCGGGGTGAAGGGAGTGGGATTGTTATGGGGGAACGGCCGCACGGGTGAAAAAACCCCGAGTGATTTTAGTAGAGAAACCACGACTAACTAGGGAAGTTTTATCCTAACTAATGGCATGTCAGAACTCCAGCCCTGTCCCACAAGGCACCAGGCTCCAAACGCTGCAGACCGGGTCCCTTCCCTCGCTATTCAATACAGCTTTCTCTAGCACCTCGTAGGTTTCATCCCCTATACAGTTCTGTAGGGGTGCTGCACTGGCATTAGGGAGACTTGGCGATCTCGGGTCTCCCTAGCACAGCAAGGTCGGTAGGTGACACTCAGCAGTCAGTGGGAACAAGTGGCTCCATGGGCAGGTGGGGAGTGGGGCGTTTATTTTTTAACTTCCTGTTCGGTACATAGGGCCTGACCCAAAGCTCAGGGAAGTCAGAGGGCGTCTTTCCATTGACTTCAATGGGCTTTGGATCAAGTCCCTAAGGCAGCGTTTCTCAAACTGGGGTCTGCGGGCCCCTGGGCATCCACGAGGTTACTCCAGGGGGTCCCTGGGCCCTGCCAAATAACTCCTCCCCCTCCCTCCCTCCCTCAACTCCTCCCACTCTCTCCCAGCGCCTCCTGCACGCTGGGGAACGGCTGTTCAGCTCTGTGCAGGAGGTGCTGGGAGGGAGGGGGCAGAGGGGATACAGGGACGCTCAGGGGAGGGGGCAGAAAGAGATGGGGAAGAGGAGGGGTGGGAAGAGGTGGAGTGGGGGCAGGATTTGGGGGTGAGCAGGGTGCTTGCGGTCCATAAAATTTTGTAAATCAAAATGGGGGTCATCGGTTTGTTAAAGTTTGAGAATCACTGCCCTAAAGCATAAAACATGCACTCGCTCTGCCTTTAATCGCTCTCCCCCGCTTTCCCAGGTACAAGACTAGACTAGGTTAGGCATTAGTTAAAGCACTTTGCATCTTTTGGCTACTCAGTGGCTAATAGGAAATGGTCCCAGTCCAGTTCATAAGAACAGCCACAGGGTCAGACCCAGGGTCCATCTCTCCCAGTATCCTGTCTCGGACAGTGGCCAGTGCCAAGTGCTTCGGATGGAATGAACAGAACAGGGCAATTTCAAGTGATCCACCCCTGTCATCCACTCCTAGGTTCTGGCAGTTGGAGGTTTAAAGACCCTCGGAGCATGGGGTTGCATCTCTGACCATCTCGGCTAATAGCCATTAATGGACCTGTCCTCCAGGAACTTACCTAGTTCTCTTTTGAACCCTGTTATATCTTTGGCCTTTACAACAGTCCCTGGCAATGAGTCCCACAGGTGGACTGTGCATTGTGGGAAGTGCTGCCTTTTGTTTGTTTTAAACCTGCTGCCTGTTAATTTCATTGGGTGAGCCCTAGTTCTTGTGATATGTGCAGGGGTAAACAACACTTCTCTGTTCACTTTCCCCACACCGTTCGGAGTTCTATAGACCTCTCATATCCCCCTAGACTGGACGGTCCCAGGCTTTTTAACCTGTCCTCGTAAGGAAGCGGTTCCATACCCCTGATCATTTTCATTGCCCTTTTCTGCACCTTTCCCAATTCTAATATGTTTTTTTTGAGATGGGGAGACCAGAACTGCAGTATTCAAGGTGTGGGTGTACCATGGATTTACATAGTGGCACTATGATATTTTCTGTTTTATCATCTCTCTCTTTCCTAATGGTTCCTTATATTCTGTTAGTGTTCAGTGGCCAAAAAAAAAAAAAAAAAAAAGCGGAGTGGATGTTTTCAGGGAACTATCCACAATGACTCCAAGATCTTTCTTGAGTGGTAACAGCTAATTTAGACCCATCACTTTGTATGTATAGTTGGGATTATGTTTCCAACGTACATTACTTTGCACGTATCAACACCATTGAATTTCATCTGCCATTTTGTCACCCAGTCACCCTTTATAACTTTTCACAGTCATTTTTGGACTTAGCTATCTTGAATAATTTAGTATAATCTGCAAACTTTGCCACCTCACTGTTCATCTTTTTCCAGATTATTTATGAGTATGTTGAACAACACTGGTTCCAGTACAGACCCCTGGGAGACCCACACTATTTACCTTTCTCCACAGTGAAAACTGACCATTTATTCCTCCCCTTTGTTTCCTGTCTTAACCAGTTACTGATCCATGAGAGGATCTTCCCTCTTATCCCGTGACTGCTTACTTTGTTTAAGAGCCTTTGGTGAGGGACCTTGTCAAAGGCTTTCTGAAAGTCCAAGTACACTAAATCCATTGAATGACCCTTGTCCACGGGCTTGTTGACTTCCTTAAAGAATTCTAATAGATTGGTGAGGCATGATTTCCCTTTACAAACGCAATGTTGACTCTTCCCCAACACATCATGTTTATTATCTGTGTCTGATAATTTTGTCCTTTACTGTAGTTTCAACCAATTTGCCTGGTACTGAATTTAGGCTTACCATCCTCTAATTGCAAAATCGCCTCTGGAGTCTTTTTTAAAAATAGGCATTACATTAGCTATCCTCCAGTCATTTGGTACAGAGGCTGATATAAACTGTAGGTTACATTTACCACAGTTAATAGTTCTGCAGTTTCATATCTGAATTCCTTCACAACCCTTGGGTGAATGCCATCTGGTCCTGCTGACTTATTACTGTTTAATTTATCAATTTGCTCCAAAATCTCCTCTATTGACACTTCAATCTGGGGCAGTTCCTCAGATGTGTCACCTAAAAAGAATGGCTCAGGTATGGGGATCTCCCGCACATCCTCTGCAGTGAAGACTGATGCAAAGAATTAATTTAGCTTCTCTGCAACAACTTTGTCTTCCTTGAGTGCTCCTTTAGCACCTCGATCATCCAGTGGCCCCAATGACTGTTTCTGATAGACTTAAACAGCAAAAAAAAAAGTTAATTGTTTTTGTGTCTTTAGCTAGGTGCTCTTCAAATTCTTTCTTGGCCTACCTTATACTCTTACTCTTGACATACCAGAGTTTATGCTCCTTTCTACTTTCCTCACTAGAATTTGACTTTCAATTTCTAAAGGATGCTTTTTTGCCTCTAACTGCCTTTCTTATTCTGCTATGGTCAGGGCCGCCGAGAGCGGGTTCGGGCCCTGGTGAAAAAAATTTTTCAGGCCCCCCAGCAAGGGCCGAGGGGGGCGGGGGGGAAGCCGGGCCCCGGGCCCCCTTCCGGACTGCGAGGCCTCGGTAATTTATACCGGCCTTCCCCCCCCTCTTGTCGACCCTGGCTATGGTGGCATTTTTTTTTGGTTCTCTGTTTTTTTTTATTTGGGGGTTTACAGTTAGTATGAGCCTCTATTATGGTGTTTTTAAATAAATATTCTCCATGCAATTTGCCGGCATTTCAACCCTGTGGCTGTTCCTTTTCGTTTCTATTTTTGTGTAGCTCCCCTTGGCATTTTTACACCCACAAGGATATTAAATGTAATGACATTGGGATTGCTATTACCAAGAAGTTCTGCTATATTTCAACTCTTGGACCAGATCCTGTGCTCCACTTAGGACTAAATCAAGAATTGCTTCTCCCTATGTGGGTTCCAGGACAAGCTGCTCCAAGGAGCAGTCATTTAGGGTGTCTAGAAATTCTCTCTGCATCACATCCTGAGATGACATACACCCGGTCAACATGAGGATAGCTGAAACCCCCCATTTTTATAGTGTTTTCTGCGTTTGTAGCCTCTCTACTCTCCCTGCGCATTTCACAATCACCATCCTGGTCAGGTGGGCAGTAGTATATTCCTACTGCTACACTCATTGTTCAAGCATTGAATTTCTATCCAGAGAGAAATTTCTATCTATCTAGGGGGCAGTTTAATTCATTTAAGATTTTACTGCATTTGACACAATGCTTTCTTTCACATATAGTGCCACTCCCCCACCAGCACGACCTACCCTGTCATTCCTATATATTTTGTACCCTGGTATTACTGTGTCCCATAGATTATCCTCATTTCACCAAGTTTCTGTGATACCTGTTCCTCTAATGCCAGGCACTCTAGTTCACCCATCTAGTATTTAGACTCCTGGCAGTCACATATGAGCACTTGTACATTTTGTCAGGGGTCCTCATCTCAACTAGTACTTATGGGCAATTTTGCTGGCAGTCTCAGGAGAGAGCTACCCAAGGGCTATATGGGGCTGGGAAACTGAACTCTTTCTGCTCTAGAGCTGGTCCCCTCCAGTGCTGGGCCGGGCACACTAGCAGGGCAGTGTGGTGAAGCTGGCCCTCTTACCACCTACATCCTATGCACAGACCAGGGGCCCCAGACCCCTGGAATAACAGGTCAGCGCTTTCCCCACCAGTACAGTCACAGAGAAACATTTGGAAATGCTTTAAAATCTATTGCATGATCCATACTTTGCAGACTAAGCCATGCCAGCACAACTCCGTTCTCACGCAGAGCCTTCCAGGGGGCCTTTTCAATGATTAACAACGTCCAACTATTATTATAATTACAGCGCATCAGGATGGAAGCTCTCGGCTGAGATGGACTATTTGTCTGATCCAACAGAGCGACAGGCGAGAGGCTGGACTAGATGGGCTGTTGGTCTAGTCTGGTCAACATCTCTCTCGTTCATATTCTAGGAACCCTTGAGCTATTCTTTAATCACACTGCACCTATAGGAAAATCCTATGGAATGTAATAGGGATTAAACCGACTAGGTTCTATGGAGGTCACGCTGAAAGTGTATTGACATTAATCGGTTATCTCGATATAGGGTGACCAGACAGCAAGTGTGAAAAATTGGGACGGGGTGAGGGGTAATAGGTGCCTATATAAGACAAAGCCCTGAATATTGGGACTGTCCCTATAAAATCAGGACATCTGGTCACCCTATCTTGATACCTTTTCAATAGGATTTCTATACCATGCCGTATAGCTCCATAGGAGGGACACGGTTCTCTATTATTCAAGCATCCTATGGAAAAAGTGCATTTTTTTCTATTGTCCGTATGTAGAAGACCTATAGAATATAAGTTCTATACCATCCAGAAGACACCTGGCTGTAGGGGACACATTGCAAAAATGAACTATTCGGTGGGGGAGAAGAGGAGG
Organism: Trachemys scripta elegans; assembly: GCF_013100865.1. Lineage (NCBI taxonomy): Eukaryota > Metazoa > Chordata > Testudines > Emydidae > Trachemys > Trachemys scripta. The sequence goes on from NC_048314.1 coordinate 22,219,110, forward strand.
AAGAGACACTATGACTATTTAACATTTTTATTATGCTTCCTTCATAGGAAGAAACTTTTCCCCCCTCTTTGCTGTCTGGTGAGCTGCTAGCAATCATCAGGCAGACAGGTGGTAAAGATTCATACCCATCAAACAATGCCATTTAGTTTGTAACCTGTGACTAAATCTGGTGTTAGCTTTAATTTCAGTCTGCTTTAGGGCTCGCTTGTTAATCTCTATGCAAAGCAGATGAAATGAATATGCAGCATTTTGGATGTAATTGTACAGCTTCAATTCAGCACTATAATTTTCCAAACAGGATCTTGCAATCAAGCTTCTATTCATTAGTGTATAAACAATTTAGTTTCTCAGCTCTCCAGTATGCCAATCATTTCAATGGAGTGAGCATCTCTGACAAAAAAGGAGGAAAGTTTCCTTTGTGTAACAGAGGTAAAAGTTGCTGGGTAACTTTAGCCCACTTCACACAAGAGAGAGAGAGACTGGCGGTTTTTAAAGAACCCCCTTTTTTTTCCCTGTGCCTGGCAAACTGGTTCTGAAGGACTGAGTGGCATTTTCCCCCTAGGTGAGAGCCCCCCAAATCTGGCCAATAACGAGCCCTTTCATGACTAGACACAACACCAAGGTCCTGACCACATGTGACCATTAAAGAGCCTCTGACAGCTTTTGAAAATGGGGTCCTGAGCCCCAAGAACAATTTCCCCTTAGATCATGTTATCCTGCAGATCTTCCTTCCTCCTGGCATTTCGATCAAAGGACTTTCTCCTTCACGTCCTGTCCTAAATCATCACGTAGCATTGCTGCTCTTTATTAAAACAGCGGTCACATTTCACCCCAGAGGTGGCTGCATGTCAGTGGTGGAAGCGATCCTTCTGTACAGGTGGTCTACGGCATTCTGTAGAGTAGGTCTGGATTTCTGCTGGCTAAGCCTGCTCGGCTCTCTCTGATGGGATTCTCGTGACAGTGTCAGATGCTGACTGTAGTAGGACCATACCGAGTTTATCCTGGGAACTCATCGGGGCGCTCAGAATCGGGGTAGATCCTCCCTGCGGCGTGACGGTCCCAATGCAGAGACAGAGCAATGCAATGCAGAGCTGCCCAACCTAAGCATCCCTGTGAAGCCTTCATTCAGCAGCCTCCTCCCCCACCCACATGCACAGCACCTCCCTGGGACATTCGGGTCTGAAAGAAAAGATTCTTGTCCCCTCGGAGAGGGGCTCAAAATGCCCTCCCCCACTCTAAGGTCAGAATTGTGTCTCCCCCGCAGCCCGCTTTCTCGGTCACGGTTAATAGCAGCGCTCCCCCGTTCCATGTTCTCCTCCGGCTCCTGCAACTTCTCCTTCCTGTCATTTCCCCACTGCCCCCGCCAACCCCACCCACTCGCCCGCCACCCCCTTCCCTCACTCCATGCATGGGACAGAAGGGGGCAAGCAACTTGGTGACATTTCTCTGCCTCTCCACCCCCTGGTCAGCAGGGCCATCTCCCAGGCTGCAGTGCTTTGCTTGCCCTCCTGGAGGGGCTCCGGGTGCCCAAAGGGAACTGGGCCAGCACCCTGGGCTGGAGGGTACTTTCATGCCTCCAAAATCTCACATCAGCGACGCCGGAGGTTTCCACCCCCTGGCTTTGGGCTCGCCAGTAAGATAGAGCCTGAGTTCATGACGTTTGAGAAAGAGGAATCATTTAATTTAGGAACGTGTTAGCTTCTAGGGGCTGGATGGCCTTCATCACTACGGCACCAATTCAAATCCAGCCCCGGGGCAGTACTGGACAAACATCCTCCCATGGGTGGCGCGTGAACTGCCGGCTGGGGAAGGCTAGCCCTCAGCCCTGCCCCTTCTGCCTGAGGCCCCCCATGCAGGAGCCCAGAGCCCCCCACTGCGGCCGCAGCACCCGCCCCAGGTTAGTGCCCCAGCCCTGGAGCTCTGGGAGGGCAGGTGACGGGGACCCAGTCCAAGCTGGGGCCATGGCACAAGGGGAGCTGCAGAGCAGGAGGAGGACTGGGGGTGGAGCATGGGCGGGGAGGCACAGCCGATGATACCGGCTGCCCATGCATCCTTCCCTTGAGATGGCTGTTCGCCAGGCTACGTGAAGTGGGCTTGGGGGCGCTCAGGCAGCTCCTAGCAGACAGCTGCCAATAGCAGAAGCACAATCAGCAGCACAACACCAAGACTAAGGGTTGAATGGACTAGTGAGAAGGCAGGATGGCCCAGTGGTTAGGGGCTTATCCTAGGAATCGGGAGACCTGGGTTCAATTCCTTACAATACCACTGGCTTCCTGTGTGAGCATGGGCATGTCACTCAGCATCTCTGTGCCTCAGTTCCCCTCTGTACAATGGGGATAACAGCCTTGCCTCGCGGGGCAATGGGGACGATAAATACATTGAATATGGTAATTGATAGCTAATCTCCCCAGGCCTGGCTGGAACACACTGAGGGGTGTAACCTACACAAGTCCTGCACTCCAGGCCCCTGTTCTGGAGGTAAAACATTTCCGGCTCCAGGGCAGTTAATCCACCCAGCTAGGTGAATTTTGTGTTTAAATGTTGCCGGGCTCTGTGGGTGTTTTATCTACTTCAATCCATGCACCAAACATGCGTGGCGATCGACCGCATGGGAAACAGACAAATCCCACGCAAGCGAGGCCAGACCTCGCCATCAGCTGGACGGATGAATACGAACTCCTGGCCACACACCGTGGTGCTCCCCATTCAAGCTCTGCGGCGACATGACCAACACTGCTAGCCTCCTCGTCACTTACAGCAAGCTAGGGCTCGCATGGCCCAGGCATTGCTGAGAACAGCCACGAACGGCAGCGCCGTCAGCAGCCACGCTTAGCGTAGTCTCCATTTCCAAGTGACTATCGACAGGTCTAATTACAGACTATCACGCAGACAGCTTGTTCGCTTGTCACACAAAAACCGGTACGGAACCTTAAGCCATAGTATTCACAGAACGCAGCAAGACACTGCTGAGACCGCACAGGGAACTAGGCAGGCAAACCACCTCCAGCAAAACTAATTACTTCCTGATTGTCTCAGGCCACCCACTGGGTATAATAGTATAGACTAAATTCAGCATATACATAACGAAGTACTTGGCACCAATTTGGAATACAATAATCATCCTCTGCGTTGCATAATTAAAATCTGATCACTCGGAAGAATTATTTCCTAGTCCAAGGATTGGGTAAGGATTGCATAATGCGGTGTAAGAGGGGAATGCAGTCTAGCAGTGACACGCTCCAGTACTAATGGTATTCAATCACCCACTGGCTTTCCAAAAAGGCAGGTTTAAAACTTGGTGCAGTGTGAAATGACAGGGGAGGGGGAGGGTCGTGTGCAGATAGGAGGGTTTATGAGCCTAGTTTTAATAACCGGTCTGATGTCATCACAGGTTTCAGCAGAGATGCTGCAATGCCCGGCCAGCAGCATTTGATACAGTACAAGGGACCTGCGACAACCTTAACTCTGCCCTTTTCTGTGTGTGCAGCACAACAGGCTGGGCCCTTCTACACATCGGCAGCTTCCGACACTGGCCGCCTGACAGAGAGCAGTGTGCAAGCCAGCGTATTCCTCAATCTCCCGGGAAAGCGGAGAAGAAAAGCTGTTACTGATCAACCCATTTTGGCTTCTTTTGTAACAACACAGCAGAACCACATCACTTCCTTATGGAGGCCACTGGACACCAGGCCGCTTTCACTCCAAGCCACGCCGGAGTTGCTGGAGCATGGGAAAGGCAACAGGGGAGAGGTCAATGAGTTTAAAAAGAATACCCCGAGAATGCAAAATTGGAGAGGATTCCTTGGCGTGCTGGGCTGTAGCAAGAGCCACGCGCACGGCGAAGATCCAGTGGGGAAGTGATTAGAAGCCACTGGAAATAAAGGTTTAGAACTGGCCCCACGAAAGCACTGGGGGAAAATAACTCCCCGGGAGTGTTTCACAAATGTTGGTTCCCATTTATAAGTGAATTCACTTTGGCCATGTTTTCTTGCATTTCTTTTTCATGCACACGTCGCCCTTGCTAGCTTTCCGTGCAAGCATCAGGGCTAACGGTAAGCTCACCCGCTCACGTACCCCCCACCCTGAGCCTTGCAGTAGATGCTCCCTTGGCATCACCGGGGAGCTTTGGGGCCTGTCACACTGGTGTAAGTCTGGAGTAATACCACTGAAGGCAGTGGGGTTACTGCAGCAGCAAAGGGCAGATTTTTTTCCGTTCAAGTTCATCCCACTGGATCATACACTGGCCATGCAAGCAGGGGTGGGGCTGCTCGGCTGCTCCCAAAGCACGCGCACATTCCTTTGCATTGACCCTTTGCAAGCAGAGAGTTGACCTCTATACCTGCAAAGCAATGAGGCTTCATGGCCAGGTCTATTGTGATTGTGCGTCTGCTAAAGGCGTTTGGAAGGGCACAGTAATAAGAAATAAAAGAAAACGGAACGTGTGTGTCTGATCCATCAGCTTCCCTTTGAGGCCCCCTGGAGACTCAGCAAGAATACATGGATATTGCATGAGCCCTGGCATTTGACAGCAGGCCAGCCCTTCGGTTGGCCGCTGCCATGGCTTGCACTGTCCAAGCTCGTAAATCACCCGCCGTGACATCCTTTTCACAACTCGATTCCCAGCCAGGATATTCCTATTCCTGCTGATTACACATCAGTGCGCTCGGGGGAAGTTGTATCTCCCATTTCCAGGAAGGGAGGCACCGCAAGGAAAACGCATTGATAAAAAGCAGAATGAAATCAGCTTTGTTCATGCTGCGAATCCTCTATTGTTCCTGCTGAAATCGTCAGCCATCACTGGAGAAAGTATTTCCTAAGCGATAAATCTCCTGGGCTCCTCTGCAGCCTTTGCCTTGGCACAAGCGCCTTCTTGGGTTGTTTTGAAAGAAAAGCGGCCTTCGCCGCAAGGCTGCCTTTGCGAGATACAGACTTTATTTGATTAACACTTTCACCTTCCACCCCTGACCCTTTGTTGGGGCTACACCTCTGCAGGACGGATGCCAAGCACTTTGAGAGCCCCTGAGTGCTCCTGGGATGGAGGTGCTTAGGTCTTCAGGGCCGGACTTGCGCTGGCCTGTAGCTATGCCACATTGCATCCATCAGAACTCACAAGGCAAGCGGGGCCAGGCCAGAGACCCCAAAGGGGCACCTAGAATAGCAGGAGGTAGAGTTGGCAATTGCGTAGGTCAGCTCCTTAGCCAGCGCCTCGCTGTGATGCTAGGAGCCACCAGGCTGCTGGTGCTGTGTCTGCACAACAGCAAAAAAACAGAGTGTGTAGATGTTAGGCCCAGAAGGGATCCTTATTACCACCTAGTCTGAGCCCCTGCAAAGCACAGGCCAGAGAACTGCACCCAGGGATTCCTGCATCAAGCTCATAACTTCTAGATGAGAGCGGTTAGAAGGAGACATCCGATTCTGGGGCCACTGAGAACACATGGCACTCTTTGCAAGATCAGGGCTGCTGACCATGCTGTTCTGCTTTCTTAAATTCACCAGGCAAATCCAACTAGCGACAGCATTCTTCCTGTCTCATCCTAGACCACAGCGTTGTGTTGCTGCACACAGACGGAACAGCTACTGCGTTTCAACCCACAGGAGGCTGACTCAGTAGTGGGGGAGGAAATGGCTGCATGGAGGAGTGATCCAAGTGTGGTGTCATCAGGTGTTCTGGGTTCTGTCCCAGGCTGTGTCACAGACTTGTATCGGATGGACAAGTTGCTTTGCTTCAGTTTCCTCCCATCTGTAAAACGGGATTAATAATACTCACCTGCTTTCAGGAAGGGATGTTTGTAAGTGCTTTGGGATCCTTGTTAGCTCTATGCTACTGAGCTGGTTTTCCAAAATTTCAGAGGAAACACTTAAGTTAAGTTTCTCACTGACATTATAAAGCCACCCGTAAAACATGTCTATCCACTTAGCTGCTTGTAAAGCCTGTTCTTTAGACCTCTTCGGGCTGGCTGGGTCCCTTGAACAAAACATCCCCCTTGGCCAGTGCCCAAAGCTAATGCGATCCCGGGATGCGTGAAGCGGGGAATCTCGAGAAGGAGCAGAGAGGTTATTTTACCTCTGTATCTGGCACTGGTGCGACCGCTGCTGGAATGCTGTGCCCAGGTGTGGTGTCCATGATCCAAAAAGGATGTTGATAAATTAGAGAAGGTTCTGAAAAGAGGCACAAAAATGATAAGAAAAACCTGCCTTATAGTGATAGACTGAACTCTTTGAGCCTAGTCTATTTAGCTTAAAGTTAAGAGGTGACTTAATGATCATCTAGAACTGTGGGGGGGAAATATTTGAGAGTGGACTCTTCAGTCTAGCAAAGAAAGGACTGACACAATCCAATGGCTGAAAGTTGAAACTAGACAAATTCCCACGGAAAATAAGGCCTGAATTTGTAACACAGGGTAATTCCTCACTGGAACATTTCACCATGGGTGCTGGTGAATTCTCTATCACTGACAATGTTTAAATCAACAATGGCTGTTTTTCTAGAAGATCTTCACTGGGAATGACCAGGGGAAGCTCTCTGGCCTGCGTTCTACAGCTCAGTCTGGATGATCAGAATGGTCCCGTCTGGCCTCTGATGAAAGCCTTGGGTTTGGCAATTCCATTGACCTGGTGCCCTATTTATAAAGCTCCAGGGTAAGGCTTGCTAAAGCACCCAAGTGACTTAGACGGGCCCGCCGGAGCCTATCCCTGGCCTGTTTTCTTCATGTGGACACAGAGTTTCCAAAGAGCTCAACACCCAGCATGGTCACTTATTTGGGGGCCTAAAAGGGAGCCGAGGTCCCTAAAATCTGGCCCCATGTGGGTGGAACTTTGAAAATTCTGGCCACTGAGCTGCTCTGCATCGTCAGGACTGAAAGGACCATGGTCCAGCGGGTTCAAAGGCAGGAGCTTCCATCTCAGTACCAATGTGGTTGGCTAAATACAGGTGTTAGGTGACCTCCCGCGAGGCCACGGAGAGCGTCTCTCAATGCATCAGGCTCCCCCTTGCTGGCGGGTGGCAGTGGTGGAGGAAATAATCACTTAATTTGACAGCTGATATTTTGGTAATTGAGATAATCATCTCTGAGACCAAAGCAATGAAACCAGAACCGTTCCGCACTCCCCTGGGGAGAGGAGCACTGTGAAATTCACATTGTAAGAATTCAGACACTGAACCTTTCCAACAATCTGGAATTAGGAGCATATTATCCAGGCATGCACAGGAAACGCTCTGTTAGGCCCCAGCTTTGCAGTCTCTCCGTGGTCCGATCTCCCTTTGATTCCTACGGTGTTCCACAGGCAGAGTGGGTACGGAACTGAGCCCTTGGTATGCTAGAATGGGCTAAATTATTCAATATCCCAGTTTTTCTGCAATTCTTCCTGTTAAAACACTTATTCCTGGCACGCGACACATTACAGGAGAACATCCGCCTGGTTTAACCTAGGGGATACTCTAATGCAGGAGTAGGCAACCTATGGCACGTGTGCCGAAGTCGGCACGCAAGCTGATTTTCAGTGGCACTCATACTACCCAGATCCTGGCCACCGGTCCGGGGACTCTGCATTTAATTTAATTTTAAATGAAGCTTCTTAAACATTTTAAAAACTTTACTTACTTTTACATACAATAATAGTTTAGTTATATATTATAGACTTGTAGAAAGAGACCTTCTAAAACGTTAACATGTATTACTGGCACGCGAAACCTTAAATTAGAGTGAATAAATGAAGACTCGGCACCCCACTTCTGAAAGGTTGCTGAGCCCTGTTGTTACAACACGGGTCTTACAGTAAACTAGCAGTCCAACACTGGGATTGCATCAGAGGCTCAGTGGGAGTGGTCGACAGTGGGAAGCCCTCGTACAAAGAAATTGTTCTGACATGAACCCAAATATGCAGCCCTGTGCCCTTTGGAATTAAACTAGGCTCACAATACAAAGAGCTGCATTTCACCTAGATTCCTCACATTATCTGATTACAGGTAAGGATCAGTCATCACCAGAGATAAGCAAACCACAACCATCACCCACTGAATCCAAAGAAGAGACCATGCTAATCCATCTTTTCTGGTACTCTCAGAGCTGACATAAATATAGTTTGCTATGGCCAAGTATTTAAAATGCAGGAGTCAGGTTGATAGTTGTACAAGAAAAATAGATCAAGTTTTAAAATAAATACAAGCAAAATGATCTGATTTTCATCAGCATCATCAGCTGCCTTTCAGGAAGCCACAGTCATCCCCCTGTTCTTCATTTCTGGTTTACAAACTACTTCATTCCTTGTTGCTTTGGAAACCATTACAAAGACCCTCTGCATCACCCGAAATAACTAGCAACAGATGCTGCTTTGACCTTAGCAACTTCCTGGAAACATACATTTGTCAAAATGAAAATAAAAAGATTAATGTGAGGGAGGCGCTTGAAGTTACAAGGAAATAGCGACACACAAGCCCAGACATGGGAGCCTGCCATTTGTAATGGCAATGCAACGCTTGACCAAGCAAAGGACAAACAGGCTCCAGACTCCAGCTGACTGATGTTGTGTCACCCCCATCCCCACATGGCATGTGCTGGGCGGCTCACCCACGTTGGTGAGGTGACCATACAAAGCTTCTGGGAGTTTTAGGGCCAATCCTAGGAGATGCTGAGCACCGGTTGGAAGGTAATGAATGCCCTTAAATGTCACGATACAGGGAATCATGGATTCTCCGGGTATGGTTATGCTAGAAATGCTGCAGTGCTGTGATGTAGAACGGAAGGGGTACTTCCTTCACTGCTGTAAATCCACCTCTTTGAGAGGCGTGGGTAGATTGATCGGAGAATTCTCCTGGCAATCTAGTGGTGTCTACACTGGAGCTTACATTGGCTTAGTTATAGGGCTTAGTTTTCATAGCCCTGAGCGATGTAGTTGAGCCGCCCTAACTTTGTAGTGTGGACCTGCCCCTCAACCCCTATTAACCAGGAGGCACCTATTATGCAAAGCTATGCACCACGCAAACAGGCTTCTACACACAGTGCCACCTGGGTCTGCCTCTGTTTACCAGGACCACCCCCGTCTGAATCACCAGCAGAGCACACAGTGACATCTAGTGGCTGCATGATGTTACTATAAGAAAACAGGACATTACGCGTACTGGCTTCAACGGGAGTTGAGGATGCTCAGTGGCACCTCCTGCAAGGAAGACCTACCTCAGGAGTACAGGCCATTTCTTGAGTATTCATGACCAGCCCAGGAAGGGGTGACGGCTCAGACTCCAGCGTTATAAATCTGGCATTTTCCATGTTCTCTCACCTCACTTGAGAAGAGAGACACCAGCCACCTGTTTGAGCTTCATATTTACCGTCTTTATCCAACATGGCACAGGAAACAGAGTAGGAAATGGCCATCTAGTCTAGCACCATAGCAATGCAGGAGAGCTCCCGGGGGTACGTTTACTAGTGCTTTGTGCAGCCTGATTTTACATGTCCCAGGTCATGGAGCTTCCAACACTTTCTTTAGAAAACTATTTCACAGCTTCATATATGTCGCACTCAGGATTTTGTTATCACTCAGTGTCCCACATCATCATGCTGCGTTACTGTGCAACTGTTAAAGAGCTGCACATTCCACCCCAGAGGTAGCTGCATTTTAGGGGTGGGTCAATCATATCCTTGCTCCAGCTTTATATAAATGTACAAGATGCACTGAAAATAAGTGTTAAACAATAATAGAATGAAAAATTCTTTAGCAATATGTTTATCAATAGCATTTAATAGAAAGACTACCCGTGTCAGGCTTATTCTTTGCTGAATACTGTAAAAAAAATTATGAGACAAGGTGGATGAAGCAATATCTTTCATTGTCTCTTTCACCAACAGAAGTTTGGCCAATGAAAGATAGTATCTCACCCACCTTCTCTCTCTCTAATATCCTGGGACCAACAAGGCTACAACAACACCACAATCAATCAATAAATCAGTAATGATTGCATTTAGCCTGGGTTCTCATTCTAAATGCCCTGTGATATTTATAGGTTTATTTATGAATATCTTCCTTTGCATTGCTTCAAAACTGCATTGTGTAGATAAGATTGAGACTGAAGCAGCATAATTATGTATAAATCATGACATTTTTATTTTAGGGTGCTTACAAAACTATGGTGTTAGCTTAGAGAATGTTTTTTGAACCTGTCTATAGCGCAACAGTCTGTTTCAATTGCTCTGCAGGTGTCATCTCCTCTCTTTTTGGTTACTCTCTTGCCTTTTCTTTCCTACAATATGCAGAAGACTCCATTTTGGGAGGAGGAAGAAGCGGTGCTACTAACCATGGTTTCTGTGTTACCACCACCACCACACACTAGCTAAGCGTTCTACATCCACAGGGGATAAGAGCTTATCACTGACACCAACTAATGGAGTTACTCCTGTATCTCAGGTGCTTAGAGGCCCAGGCTTTTAGTGTTGAAGGCTGTAGGGTCAACCCCCCTTAATAACTTTGTAAGAGGTGGGGGCTTTGTTAATGAACAAATCGAAGTGTTATTTATGAAGCCCTTGCACCCCACTAGAGTGCTCAGGATTGGGCACATGACTGATGCTAGAACTAGTCCAGAAGTAAACACATCCTGAGACTCTGGGAAACTCTGGAGCCAGATCAGAACTTCCTGGCTCTGGCCCATCCTCAAGGAGGACGCGGAGCGCTCAGATATAGCAGGCACCTTTGCAGTTAAGATCTTAAAAAACAATCCCTCTGATCATTCTCTGTGAATTATAAAGCTCACACAAAGGCGCCCCCCAGCAACAAACTGTCCACAATAGGAGCCAAAAGCACTCACCAACTAGAAGGGAAGGAGACAGTCTGCTGCAGCCAGATAACAACTTTGAACATCCACGCTCCAAGCAGAAGACCTTGTCTCTCCCTGAGTTACAGGGGCAGCCAACAGATGAGCATGCTGGGAAAGGCTCCTGCTAAAAGAGGGTGAGCCCAGAGTGAAGTGAGAACTGGACTGTTGCTGAGAAACATTCCCAGGGTAGGGGCAGAATTAAAGGCATGGGGAGAGGAAAAGTTTCAGGGCTAGAGATGGTTCTGGCCTTTAATTTCCCTTGGATAGCATGTTTCCATAATACGGCACCTGGCTGTGAGCTGCTTCTTGACTGGAAGGGCCTCACCACTGCATCACAAGGACTAGTATTTCCTTTTGTATTTAAAGAGAAAGTGCATGAAGGAAGCGGTGTGTTCTTGCCCCTTTGGGGGCTTCTGTATGGCATATCTAGAATACCAGGAAGGGATTCGCTTTCCTAACAAGATGAGTAAGGGTTTTTTCCTGCCTATTTTTCACCTTTCAAAGATCAGGTGTGTCAAGTGTGTGCTCCTCCTCCTGGAGCAGTTAGAAGCAGGGCAGCCATCTCTTGTGATTAGTGGTGTTTTTCTTAAAGCCCCAGCTCCTGGAGTCATGTGATATGTGAGAATCTGTTTTCATTTTTTCAAAAATGTAAGTTTCCAGCACTGATAGAGAAAATCTTGATAATGTGACCCTGAAAGGCTCAAAAGGCAAATAACATCCACCGCCTCCAAAAAACAAAACTCAACCCCCCCCCAAACCCTTATTGTTTTTAAAAGCTCTTGATTTAGGGCCTGACTCACAATTTTTGACCACTTGGCAATACTGCAGATATGTGAACTTGGAGCTTTCACAGCCATTCATGGAAGGAGTGGTGGGATAGCTCAGTGGGTTGAGCATTGGTCTGCTAAACCCGTGGTTGTACGCTCAATCCTTGAGGGGGCCACTTAGGGATCTGGGGCAAAAGCCAGTACTTGGTCCTGCTAGTGAAGGCAGGGGGCTGGACTTGATGACCTTTCAAGGTCCCTTCCAGGTCTAGGAGATAGGTATCTCACCATATTATTATTAAGGAGTGGGGTGGGCATTCTCGCTGGGAGGAAACAGCTTTTCTCCTCTGTATGCAAGTTAATAAGTGTTAACAAAAATAACCGAGCATGCTAATCAGTCTGAATCCAAATCTCTCCCCTCCTGGGGGTCAACCCTATTTGTGGGGGTACTGAGAGCCATTGAACCAAACTGTAAATCCTGTATATAATGGAAACCACTTGAAGGCCGGGGGGGGTTCCAGCATCTATGCCTATTCATTCTCTGGTTGTCCAAGGGGGCATGCAGGGCAGACAAGAGCTGGAATTCAAGCTTTTATAAAAGAATCAAGAAAGGGACACAGACCCATTTGTTTTGCCATCTGCAGGTCACTGTTAAACCATGTCATTGGTCTCTGCCCCGGCGGGCGGCCAGATTTCTCCCCACTCTCCCCTTTCAAAGCTGACGCTCACTCCACAACTGTAGCTGTGTGAGGGGCCTGCTGATCCACCGCCCAGACTCACACGGTCCCTCTGTCTACACGGTGCCAACAAGCTGGCTGGCTTTAGAACTGTTGCAGGTAAGTCAGTCAGAGCCAGAGTGTAGACCATTGAAGGCAGCCGGACCCAGTCAGGTGCCTTAAGCCCTCTAAAAACTGGGTCTTTGCCATGACTAGAACCAATCTGAAAAGGGGTTAGACAATGCCCCAGGCCCATAGCCAGAACCCAGCCACCCCTAGCCCTGTCTCTGGGTTTTCTTATTTGAGGGCGTTTGAAGCTGCTTGTTGGGTCTGAACATCTCTTCCTTTGGTGGGTCGAACGGTTGGGTCAGCGCTCTACCAATAACTCTCTCTAGGGCACATCATTTGTTTGGTTCAGTGGTGGAGACAGTGGTTAGATAGTGTTGATGAGCCAGATCTGTTACTCAGAGCACATTACTCAGGGGCTGTTCTCCAGGCACCCCAGGAACTAATGAATATTGAACGCTGGCAGCCAGCAGCTCCTGCCAATGGCTCCGAAGTCATTCTGCAAACTCCCATCGGCGGCAGCTAGCACAAACCCTCAATTCGCTGGGCTTTGCTAGCAAGTTTGACCGTCGCTGTTTATTCCTGGCTGTTTATTCTGCTCTGATCCTTGCCAGAGCTTGGCCCGCAGGCCCCCAGGTCTCACACTGACTTCATCCCGCCAGAATGTGTTTCAAAATAACGTCCAGTCAAAGTGTTTGATTGTTCTCAGGGCCTGTTGGGAAGGTTCCAGAGCATCGCAGTCTGAACAAGAGCGTTGCTAAGAATGACGCTTGTTCCGTTACACCAAGGCCTTCGCTGCCGATTGATCGACGCTAATCCCTCCCCTCTCCAGGACACGAACCCTTCCTGTATTGCAGACACTGTATCCTGCGCTGGCAGGGAGATGGACTTATGATCTTAGTGGGGCTTTTCCATCTCCACAGCTCCAGCCAAGGAATTCACCCCCTTCAGCTACAGCTCCTGCCTCACGGGCTCTGACTCAGGCCCTTCCTAGCAGTACTAACGGCTGCATTGTGACTGTTGTCTTAGCCCTGCAAACACTTCCACGTGCGCTTAGCTTTAAGCGTGCGAGTCGTCTCCTTGATTTCAATGGAGTTCAGACGGTGTGTAAGCGTTCGCAGAAGTGAGGCTGGGGGTGGGATGAAGGGGGTGTTCAAACAGATGCAGATGACAGGAATGCTCACATTTTCACAGAGTTCAAGGAACTCTGTTCCTCTTAAGGGACGGGTAGTTTTTAACCTCAGGGAAGCTAAGATCAGCCCTATGCCCCCCACCAGGGGTTGACCTCAACTAGCTACAATGAGGTAAAGGCTCCACTAGGATTTTAGAGTGTGATGTAAAGGCACCGCTTTGTGCAGGGAAGACAGAGCCTCGGCTCGCTCTTCCCAGGAGCAGAATGTGCTCTTGTAGCAAGTCAGGATTTCTGGGTCCTGAGCCCAGTTCTCCCCCTTGTTCCCTCTGTGACTTTGGACGAGTAACATCCCCACTTTGTGCCTCAGTGCTGCTGAGTACGAGCGTTGATGTTTTTATGCTGGGAACTGTTGCTCTGACAGCTTGGCATGACACTGACCTATTCGGATGCTCTTCCCTGACACATCAGCCAGAAGGTGCTGTCTAGTGCAAGGTCTTATGTGTTATTATTCAGTGTCACCCTGTGCTGCTACTGGGCCTAGCGTCCCTTCATCAATCTGACAATAAAGAATTAGTGCTGTCAGCTCATAGGTGCGTCAGATGAATGAAGATGTGTTGGGGGGGGAGCGGAGAGGTTCTCCCTGCTGCAAAGTCCTAGGGACGTGATTGCAAATTTGGGGGACATCAAAGCCAGAGCTGCTGTCTCCAGTTTCATGTAAGCAGTTTAGTGGCACTTGACCAAAAAAAAGGAGGGAGGGGGAGGATTTCTGTGATTACTGATTGTAACTCCGCCTGGCAGCTTCATCTGGGAGCAAAGCAATTGTCACAAATGCAAATCCTGACCCTGCTGGAATTTTTTGCCGTTTCCAATATGCTGGAACACTAGCTGTCATCCAGGAAGTTACTATGGCAACTGACATATACATTTACATATTCTTCCAGTTAATCACAGGGCCATCCAAGGCAACTATCTTTGCTGGGTTTTTTTTTTTTAAACACAATGTATTGTTTTCATTTTGCTAAACAAGCGCCATAATCCAGGACCCTTCCCAGTTACATTATCTGCAGGTTACTCATCTAGAGTCACTCACCAGTTTAAATCAAATTCTTCTCTATCAAAATACCTTAGATTCATCTCTAACCAAGGGAGCCATGTAAGGAGCCTAACATGGGCAAAACTTTCCAGGCCCCACCCCCAAAGCTAAGCCTTCAGACTGATCAGTATTGAATCAGACACACACGCTGATCATCGGAGCCATGGGCGCATGGGACCCCATTAACAAGCGAGTGTTGAGAGAATGCGGAATCGGTCAGCGTGACGCTCAGCTGATGCAGCAACTCAGGGTGTCGGTCGCTATCAGGTGGTCAAGGGACATCTACACAGAACACATCACTGGACATCGGCAATACCAGGCGGGATGAGCTGGAGTGCTGATGAGAAGTGCAGTGGGGAAAGTAACTGAAATACTTTCCCCATGGCCTGTATTTTCCAAATGGACAACCTACCCTAAATTCTCAATTAGTGAGGGACAATCTTCACTTGTTGCTATATTTGCTTTCCACAACCAACTCTCTGTATAACTTTTCATGAGTGATGGACCCGAATACTTGGATGCTAATATCTAAACTGGAGTCTTAAATTTATTCCCCTAAATTTGGGTTATTGCTGATAAAGCCATAAGATACATATAGTGCATAAAAAACAAACTTTATATTTCTGGATAATCTAAGCACTATACCCAGATGTACAGACACGCTTTTCTTAAACTGCGTATTATATATTTTTTTAATATTAGCTTTAATACATTTTTACATCCACCTCACGCAGGGCTGTATGCGTGCAGTAGAAACACACTGATCTAATAGGGCTTTGCCAACTTTTCAGCTAGGTTTTGGCACTTCAGGCTGAAACACTGGGACAGCGCATGAATCTCTCTAGGAGCCTTCACATGCTTCCACTGACAAAGAAGCAATAGACATGGAATTTTACACCAGTCAGTGGCATAGCCAGCATTAGAACCCAGGAGTCGTGACCTCTAGTCCCCTGATCTAGCTATTAAATCACAGTCTTTTCCAGAGCTGGGAATAGACCCAGGAGTCCTGACTGCCAGTCTCCCCTGCTTTAACCACAAGATTACCCGTTCTCCTTTCCTTGGGGAGGTGTGCAGAACTTGGATAACAAAACCAGGTGGCAAAAAACCTGGTTCTGGTTTTTGTTATAAACCCTCGACTTGGGCCAGGTTTCTTGGTCGGGGGGTTCCTGGAGAACCTGGGAACATGTATGTATGAGGCTGGGGGCTCATTTATAGTCTGGGTGGATACTATGTATCATGTTCTCTCTCTAGGTACTTAAGTGACTCCCCCGCCTCTCCTCCCCCCCCATCAGTCTTGTGCCTGAGTACCTAAAAGCTGGTGGTTTTAAACACATTTTACTTAGTGCTTGTGCTTCAGTCGAACCTGAAACTTGGGGCAGGAGAGTACAAACCCCAGATGAACTGAAGCAAAGCAAAGGGCTCCCCAGAGACGGTCGCAAGTGAAAGTGCGGAGTTTCCCACAGCTCTGTTGAGCGTGCGGGTTTCCCAGTTCCCAGCCTGGAAGGAGCAGGAGTTGTATGCTGTGATGTGTGTGAAATGGTTCTGGGGTGACACTGCTCCAACTGCTTTGCTTTAAAAAATAACCTGGGGAAAGCAATTAAAAACTGATGAGATCCAGAGTTTACAAAAACGCTGCAGCCGAACGGGCTGGGAGCTGACCTCTCCGGCCTTGTTTTTCAACCTGTCAGGGAAGAGCGGGGACTGGGTGGGCATGGGGGTGGTTTGCTTTTTCATGATCTTGCTTCGGTTTTTTTACATGAAATTAAATGATCCATTTTATTGTTGTTTATTGCAGTGCCGTCATTGCTCACGGATGGCAGAGACAAAGACCACTTAGACAAAAACGCCACAGGGCTCAGAGGGGATCATACGTAGCAGTATCCTATTTTAAGCAGAGCCATGCTTGGGGTGTGTTAGGAGGCACACAGCCCATCCAGGGCCCTAAATCAACCTGTGACTTGCCTGGATTTCTACTGCAGGCCAATGCTCAGTTCTCCTCCAGTGCACCATAGACCAAATCCTGGTTACCAGATGTGCATTGGCTCTCACCAGAATATCTCTGCATAATCAAGGAGTGTGCAAGGCATGGGTTTTCCATGCAAATTTCAGAACGTTCTGCAGGCTCTCCATGATGGGAGGTGAAGAGGGGTGGGAGTCTAAGCATTGTAGGGCATGTATTTGTATGTGCACCCTAATTACTGTAAACCCCGCAGACTGTCTGTGCTCCAGCAGGTACACTGTGCAGGGAGAGGAGGACTGTACACAGGGCTGCTGTTAGCCAGAATAGAGCTACGTGTTAATCCCACTTTTGCAGTGCAGCCTGCACCTATATTCAGGGGCATTTAAACACAGGATTGGAATTTGGCCCCATCGATGAAAATCTGTGATAGGCAGTTGGTCATGAACCACCATCCCACGCTGTCTCCTGCAGCTGTTGGACAGCACGGGTGGGGCCCGTCACTTTGATTAGGGCAGCAGGCCAGTTGGGGCAGTAAGCCAGTTGGGGCAGTAAGCAGGCGTGGGATCCTTTCCAGGGCACAGGAGGGTGGTGAGCCTGAGGTTTCTCTGAGCACCTTCTGCACAAAATCTGCAAACAGGCTCTGAGCAGCCACCCAACTCCTGCTGCTCCCCCCGCCTTAAAGATTTAAGACCCACCAGCTTCCTCTGCCCTCGCTACTGAACCAAGCATCAGAAAGTTTTATAAACTCAAGGAAACACGAGTCAAAGCAAACGGAGCTCAAAGCTGAGCCAAATTGTGACCTCAGCAACCTCTTCTCTTTGTCTCGGCTGGGACCTCATTATTATCTGTCATCATTTGCTGAGGCTCCTCCTTCAGGAGAGACAGCCAGGCCCTTCCTGGGGAGCAGGGCCTTGCCGCAGCTTGAAGCTGATTTAATGAATGTGTTATCTCTGTCATTTCCATCTCCACTTCCCTTCAGCCAGCAGGGTTAGTGCCCTATTGTACCCTGCAATCTCAAGGGGAGCTGAGACCCCAGCCCATTCCTACCTCAGAACCTGTTTCACAGAATGGATTCTTGCCCTGGACTTCGTTGGCCTTTGGATCAGGCCCTGACTGCTGGGCCCCAGTAGCTGAATGTGGCTTTCCTGGAATGGAATGGTGTAAAGAGAAGGGGGGGAGGGTTACAAAGCGCTTACAAGCCAAGCCTAAGGCAAGGGCATCAGGTGGGTACAGCCAGGCAGGGGCACGTAAGGAAACAAAGAGACAGTGCTGATGAGTACGACAGGCAGAGGTCACAGCACACCCGCTGGCTAACACGGACGGGTGTTGTGTTGGCATCACGGCCGAGGAGAGGTTTGAGAAGGGATCTGAAGAAGGACAATGAGATGCTTTGCCGAGGTTTAGCTTGTCCCATGTAGCAGCCGTGGTGGGAGGAAACACCAAGGGGCTTGTGGGGAAATTTAACAAAGGATTGACAAGGGCTGGCATCATGGGCTGATGGGAGACTTCTGCACTCACTCCCCGCTTCTGCCATTGGCCAAGAACGGGGCCTGCCTTTGTTTGTAACCCCCTAAGCATGGGCTGTGAGGGTCTAATCCTGCCCTGGTGTAACGCCCTTGGTGCTGCCCCTGCGTGACTGTGTGGCAAGACTGTCGATTCGGTTACTCCTTCCCCCTTTCCTGAGCAGGGAAGAACACTGCTTGTCACTGAGCGGGGCACTTCCCAGAATCCCTCCAGCCAGCGCTGTTACAGGTTGCTGAGTCCCACCCACCCAAAGGTGCAGCCCTGTGAAAGTCCATTGAGAGGGGACCCCCCCCCCGCCCCATCATACACACACTGAATGCTGGGCTTGGAATGAAGGAGCCACATGATGGGGAAACGAGCAGAGCGAAGGGCTTGTTTGCTTAGATAATTTTTAGTTGTAACTAATTTTTGGCAGCTCTGCAATCCGTTTAGTCCCGGAGATTAAACGGGTTGAGCTAGAATTTTACCCCAGCAAATCCAGCCATGTGAACATTAACTACACGACCCAGTAGATAATCACCTGGAGACCTTCTCTTTGGGCCAACTCCTGTAGTTCTTACTCAGGCCAAACTGCCACTGACCTCAAACACAGGATCAGGCCCTTCGTAGGTAACAGAAGAGAAGCAACAAAGGCAGTTTAGGCAGTATCCTCTACCAATGTCCTTATGCAGTGTCCTATGTCAAACCCTCTCTGCCGCTTACCGATTCAGAGTCAAAAAGCCACCGTCTCCCTGCTGTCTTGGGACACAGAAGGTGCTAAACTGTGGAGTCAGTCACCAGAGCGGCACCCTGTGCCCCTGCAAAGATAAATCAGAGGAATGGCTGGAGCTTTGCAACACTGGGTCGAGAGCCACAATTACCCACAGGTCCTGCCTCTCCATTACGGATGGCTGAGAAAGGAGCTAATACTAAAGGAGGCAGAGAGCATCATGTACAACAGAGGCTAAAGAAAGGCGGAGCATAATTTTATGTTGGAAGAATCAACAACTTGCCCCTCCAAGCACAAGCAGCTTTGTGACAGGCAGGGAGTGTTTGGTACAAAGGAAGGAAATGGAAGAATTACATCCATAGAACTTCCCAGCCTTTGTTCCCCTTCTTGCCCCTTCTCTGGTCTTTAGTTCTTTGCTCTCCTTCTTGGATGTATATGGCTTGATATTACCCAAGCAGGCTGAAAATGGGGTATATCAGCTGAAAGCAATTTGCTTTGAAATCCAGCTGCCAGATTTTCCTTCATTCGTTTACTTTTAAATGCTTTTTTAAAAGCCAAAATATACAAGGCAGCCAAATTGCTGACATGTGTGCTGGACCAGTACCCCAGCAAACGCTGCATTCTTTCATGTCCTCCTGGACTCAAATCCACGCTTGTTTATTTAAAATACATAGAACACTTCAGCACTATTAAGGAACACGTTTTATAGTAAATGGAAAAAGGTTTCCTTGCAGGCAAAGTAGGGGGGGGAGGGAGGGAATCACTTTGATTCATTTTTGTTCCTAGAATAGTTTGCCTGCCACATAATGACCCAGCCACCCACATCTCCCTTCATCAAAGTCTACTTGCAAATGGGGTGGGCCCAAAAAGTCCATTAGCCAGTAATTCACCAGGGCTTCACCAGCACACAAGGGGTCTTGGTATTTCCCTTCCATGTATCCTGGTGGACAGTTGCCCTGACAAGGTTGAGTGACACTCCAAGGCTGAGCTCTGGAGCAGATAGCAAGGCACTCTGCTACTCCTGACTCTCATGAGAGAGAGAGAGAGAGAGACTCAGAGGGACCTCCATCAGCTTGTTTGAAATCTGGCCCCCAATCCTCTCTTTTCTCCCTTTCCTATGCCTATTAATTTCCCTATCCACCTGTTACAGTCTCATACATTATATATAACTCACCGTACTCGATACTTCTGTAACAACACTTGGCGCTTTTATAGTGCGTGACCCAATGCACATTGACTCCAGGGGCCCTGGATCAGGTCCACAAAGCCTTCTACCCAAGGAAATCAATGTGCTTTGGAATCAAATCATTTAGCCTCATTGCACCCCTTGGCATCATTATCCCCATTTTACAGATTAAGAAATTGAGGCCTGGAGAGATTAAAAGGCTGATTTTGAGTAGCAGTCTCCATTTCGGTGGGTACAATTTTGAACCCGCAAATTGTGGATTCCAAAGCTACCAAGTAGACAGCAAATTACCTGACTGCACCTGCACACGGGGATTTAATTTTACTGTAGATGCAAAACTGCACCCTCTAAAATGGAGAGCGGCTGAAGTCTTTTTAAAAGTCAGGCATGTCCTAAGTGACCCACTTAAAGTCAGACAATGACTGCAGATAGCCCCAGGTCTCCTGACTCCCACTCACACCTTAATCTCACAACCACTCGCCCAGTCCTGCCACTACAGTATCAGTTCAGTACGCATTGGTGATTAGCTTGCATAACAAAGGATATGTACACTCTTTCTATTGTTGGTCATTTTATAACTTTTGCAAATCAATTGGAGGAACTGAGCTAATAACAGAGCGATGGATAGGTAGCCAGGTACACAGCTGCAGAAGAGACCTGACAAGGTAGGCATGCATACAAACACTGAGAAAGAAAATATGGATTCACTGTTCCATGCAACATCAACCTTTCAACAAACAAACAAAACAATGCCACCACCAATAAAAGTAGAAAATACTAAAAGGATGCTAAATAAAGTCATGACATAAATAAAGCAAACAATAGGTAAAGAGGCAACAAAGAAGTTTAGACTCAAATGTAGTATTTGTAGAAATAGTGTCCACAAAATCCCTTTCATGAATTTTTTATACTTAAATCATCCTTCGGCAACAGATGCAACCCAAACATTACAACACTGTGCTAAATAACACCTGCCCCACTAAGTGAAATTAACTATAAACAAAAGTGAAATTCTACTTTTACTGCCCAAGCTTTCAGAAGTGCATAAAAGTAACCATGCAGCATAAAAGATTAAAAGTGAATATTTTTAAAATCCTGTCATTTTAACTGTATAATATATTAACAACACCGGGAGGAATAACTGTTTTGTTAAAAATATTATTTTTAAACTGTCAGTATCCCTTTACCAAACCCTCTTTCTAAATGAAAACTCTGCTGGCTTTGCTAGAATTGGTCTGGTTTCTTTCATAGCAGAAAGTATGTGGGAATCATGAATCTCCACTTAATAACTGTTAATCATGTAGACTGCATCACCATCTCATCATTTTATTTTGATTAATTAGCTGGAGTATTAAATCTTCCAAAGCTTCTCAGATGGAATTTAGAAGCCAACGCTGCATCGTTCCAAACTCAGATTATGTCATAGATTGATCACAAAAATCCAACTGGTTTCACTCATTCCTAGCAGCACCAAAGACGCTGTCCAAGCGATAATAGGAGAGTAGAGCAGTCTGCAAGCCAAGCACTTTGCACGAGCTGTACATTGGCCTTTGGGGACTTTCACTTCTGTTAACTGACTCCATAGCTCTTTGGTGCCCTGCACCTCATACTAAACAGTGTCTCCAGTATGAGCTGAGACTCATCGAGTGGCTCCAAAAGCAGGATTTTGCCTTTGCTGGCTATACACAGACAGCAGTGAGTTTAGGGTTATGGCTTCAGTGCAGCACTCTCTGGAGACCCAAACCACAACGCTTCCTGGCCAGAGCACCATCCTCTCTTCCCATGCGCATTCCCTCAGACATTAAGGTCTCTAGCTGCCTTCCTTCCTGAGTTCTCTGTCTGCCTGGGGCTCGCCAGAGCTGTGGGGAGGCAGCTGGGAAAGTTGCTCAAGGAGTGCCCATGGCTGGAGGGACCCTGTCATAGATGGAGGGAATCATCAGGTGTCATTTCTCGTTGGCCCGCTCTACTCGCACTGTCTCTGGACACAGCTCCTACCATTCAGGGTGGCAGGGCCTGGGGAACAAGAAGTGCTTCTGCTTGGGACAGGTTAGGCTGTAACTGTTCTAGGATTGTGGGTAAGTGCATGGCCAGGGCTCAGGCTGCGACCCCTCCAGGGTGCAGTTGTTTCCAAGATCACAGCAGCTAAATATTACCAGGGTTCACCTCTGTCTGTAGTAGGATTCTGGGAGTGCTGTATGGGGAGGGGGATGTCACACTGACAATATTTAACAAGGGGGAAACTGAGGCACAGAAGGGCAATGACTCTCCCAAGGCCACAAAGCAAGTCAATGGCAGAGGCTGGAAAGGGAAGTCGGGTCTCCTAACTCTATCCATTGAGCTACACTGCCCCCGTTCTTCTCTGTTTGCTGCTCTGCAACATGCTGGGGTGAAGGTAGAAAGCAAACCCGTGAATGCCTGAGACAATGAATAACCCAGCAAACGATCATATCGGCTCCTTGGCTGGCGGGAGCCAAGTACTACTTAGAGGGACCTGGATCGGAGCTGAGCCTCCCTCCCTGCTTGCATTGTATTCCTTTCCTTCGCCAAAATGTGCTTCCTGAGACTTGGGCAGAGCTCACCGCCGCTGACCCTCACCTTCCTCTGTTTAGCCTGGAGCGCAGGCTTGCCACGAGCCCTGAGATTGCACCTTGGGGCAGACACCCTCCCCTGCTGCGTGCACATTGCCAGGGTCAGGCCTGCCTGTCAGTGGCTTCCTGAAAACGAAAGCCAAGTAGGGCCACACCTGGCTCTGTCCCTGGGGAGCACTGGCTGGACTGCTCGCACTTTAGGAGGCTAAAGTGTGTGTGTGTTTAGCACTGATTTGATACCAACCTAGGGCTCTATTCAATCCTCCTTAGACACGCAAAACTTGGGCCAAACCCTGCTGTCCCCTGCACAGCCATAAATCTGAAGTTACTGACAGCGGAACAGAGGTCAGACTGCGCTTTGTCTGAGTGAGTAGGGAGCACGCAGCGGGGCTGTTAAACAGTAGCTCCTGTTTGCACGGAGGAAAAAAAGCGACACTACTGATAAATAGATGAATCAGCCTCATGGCCATCAGAGCAGCCATAAATGTTGCTTTTAAAAATTAAGGGTGGCACTGCTTTAAAATCCCTGATTGAGCCACACTGGAGCAAAATCTCAGAAACAATGAGAGTTGGAGCCTTCGCTCGTTTATAAAGCTCCCTTTCTCCTGTGTCTTATTGCCAGTCACAGTGCCAGAAATGGGCCAGAGCTGGGCTTCGTAGAGCACCAGGCATGACCTTGCTGCTCACTGTACTCATTCCCGCCTCTCAAGGCGCCTGTGGGGGCAATCAACTTGAACCCTGCCGCAGCGAGTGGAAGGTGACGGTTGCTGCAGCTTAGATGAATTAAAAATTAACTTCAATCATCTAAGTTGGCCAATCGAGGCAAGAGCACACAAACACGCAGCTTTGGAATCCCTTCGTTTGGGGATGTTCCACAGACAACTGCAGATGTGAAAGGCTCTTTCAAACGTGGGGCTCCAAGCAACACTTCGGAGATACTTTGGGGAGTGGAGCAGTGGAAAAGGAGATGGGACAGAGGCTCTCACTCACTCACTTATTTCATTAAATGCTCTCTGGTTTCCGCTTAGGGCCAGACTCCCCACTGGGTCCAGCTGGCTACAACTCCCTGATTTTCTGCCCCAGCCCTAATGCAGCCATAAACCATGTACGGAGAGCCCAAGGGCACTGAACTGGAGTTATCTCCACTCCAATTAGCCTAGCTCGAGAGAGAGAGCAGCCCACTGGAGCCACACACCCTCATGTGTAGGACTGACACCGCCTATGGTTCTTTGCACTGCACTAAGCTGGTCTATGAATTCTTTCCCAGGGAACTGGGAGAACTTGTCTGTGTTTTCTCAGCAAACAGGGGCAGTGTGGAAAGACTTGGAGGGGCACCACCCTGCATCCACACTGCAGAGTGGTCATGTTAGCAGCCACCAAACTGCGCTCACTCAAGCTCTAGCCTACATCCCCGACAAGCCAACCAACTTGAGCTGAAAGGGTTCTTGTGTGTGGACAGGACTCAAGGTAGGGGCAACACTTGAGTTATAATTCGAATTAACTCTGTCATGAAGAGAAGTGCTGAGTCTAATTTCCCTCTACTAGTAACACTGTTTAGCCTTGGGATTGCCACCCTGGAAAAACTTCACTCAGGTGTCCTAGCGGTGCTTAAAGCAGCCACAAGAGGGAGTCTTCATCTGCTACTGCATTCTGATTTCAAAAACCTTAACAGCTTCTATACTGTAGGAGCTTACAGTGTTTTGAAAAGGATAAAAAAAAACCTGACTAATTATTTTGGATTCCCAATTCCCTCTGTGGCCTTGTGCAAATCAGTTACCTCCTGTGCTTTGCTTCCTTTCCCCTTTCCCCCACCTCCCAGGGGTGCTGGGAGGATGTAGTTAATGTTGCACAAGCACTCTGAAGGTTAAAAGCTCTGCAAATGCTGGTAATTATGAAATAATCCTTTAAACCAAGATGCAGAGCCAGTGCCTTTCACCTGTAGACAGTCATAAAAATGCACCTCACCTTATTCTGCCAGCTCCTATAGAACATGTTATACTGGGGGGGAGGGAGAGTGGTAACAGCAACCAACACAATAAGTAAGTTATATTCCACTCATGGAGAAGGGGCCATATAGTGATATTGTGCTTCAGGTTAGGGCAGAGGTGCTCTCTCGTATCTATGCCCCTTCAGCTCAACGAGTGGCCACATCTCAACCCACTCTACAGCTGGCTGAAGAAAAAGATGTATGAAAGGAGATGGTCTTGACAAATCATGGTTTTCCAACATTTCACAGACTTGCTCTACCTAGCCCCCAGATCTCCCTCTCTCCTCTTCAGGAGGGCTAATTTCATCCCACTCCAGATAATTCCTGCCTTGGCTAATGGACATCTACACAGCTAAGGGAGACAATGTTATTTCCAGCACTTGCTCAGACAGGCAGTGTCCCTCCTTCCTAACCACGGCCTTTGTAAGTGGAATGAATGATGTCCAGATGCTCACCTTCTTGGTCGGTCTGTAACAAATGCTTTCTAGCCCCTCTTCCAGAGGCTCGGGAGACACATTAGCAGTATTGCTTCAGACTGATGAAAATCAAGTTGCAAACATTTTGAAGGTATAAAATCAGAAGGCCTTGAGGAGGATGCTATTTCTAACTGCTGTGCTAGTGCACACTAGTGTAGCTGCACCTGAAATGATCTCTTCTCCTAGAGCACCAAGAGTAGAAGTTGCCGTACAATTTTACTTCTCCTATGCCAAGGTCTGAAAGAGTGCAGCAGCTTCTGCTTAATCCAGCATCTAGTGTGGCAAGCACCCATGACCCTGGCTTGCAATTTTCTAACACTAATTGTTCATTTCATGCATATGATTATGAGCCCTGGCAAAGCTTACAGCCCACATTATATAACAAATAAGGCTTCTCACATTGCCAGGAGCAGAACTCTGTGCTGAATCTGCACACGTCTGCTAACTGCCAAAGAAATGTCAGGATATGTCTCTGGAAGATGGTTTTATGGTCTTAACTCAATCTTGTTATTCACCTGTTCTACATTTTCCAAGGAAACATTACAGCTACATGATGGTACTGGTGCTCGACTAGAGCAATGCAATATTATTGACCAGATGCTGCTACAAACAGAACATTAATCCTGCAAGGTGGTAGAGGGGGGCAGGGGGTTCCGAGGAAAAGATACAGAGCCTTTCATTTCTAGCTCCTGCAGCACATCCAGCCCGTGTACATAGTGACCAAAGGTAGCTATCACTCCTCAACTTATTTGAAATGAGTTAATGGTCTCAGTCCAGCTCCTTGTGTCATGGAATCCACATCGTGCATCTCCGCAACAACTAACATCCCTCTTTGCACAAGCAGTCTGGAAGTTCAGGATTAAATCGGCATGGAGACTACACTACTCTCCCTCACCCAGAGTGGAACTCTCAAAGTTCAGGCACAATCACCCCAGCTAGTTCCAAATAGAATGATAAAACAAGCTGGGTTTCAAAAGATCCAGTGTCCTAATTATGGAAAACAAATGGTGCTCATCAGGATTTCTTAGTTTTATTGGGGCAATACTCTTAGGAAAGGCTGCCTTACTAAAATTCCCCCTCAGCTTCTGCAGACTCCTGCAAATTGGCAGCGAAGTAAGGTCCTGCAGTACTTGGCAGCTTATCATAAACTACATCATACACAGGTGTCTCCCTTTGTTGAGCCTTGCCTTTTCAGGTAGAGAGCAAGCCGCATACAAGAGCCAACCAAAAAAAAAATTATGAAAATATGGGATATGAATTTATAAAGATACTTTAAGAACAGAAAGGAAATGAAGCATCTTAAATATTCCATTGGAAGTAAGTCACTCTTCTATCAAGATGATGTGTAAATTAAGAATTTTTAGTGATAATCTGAATACATTTTAAACATTCAAAAGTGTTTAAGTTATTCAAATCAAATGTAGCAGAAGTCATGCTGTAGTTCCAGCTCATAATACCAAATCAACTTCCATTTTTTACATTTTTCCTTTCAGCTCAAAACCTTTGCACCGTAAAAGAGCTGAATTCATTAAGCAAGCCATACAAAAATGGCATGCATGGATCATTTGCATTAAACTATTAAATTAAAAAGGATCACATCTTGTAATTATATTTCCTTTGACTATACCCTAATCTGACCCCATCATTTTTATCCCGAACAATTCTTGCACAACAGTTTCTGAATACCAACAGTACTGGAGGACAGAGATGGACAAGTTTAGTCTTTTCATGTAAGAGATGAACTATGGACCTGAAGTTGTTCAAACTTGCTAATTGCTGGCTTTAAAATAGGGCCGTCTTGAAATTCAGCTCCAAATTGGTCAACAATATAGTTGGCCAAAAGTTGATGCTTAATTTTGTCCTAATACTTTTTCTACCACCTTTTCAAAGCAGAATAGTTAAGGAGGCACGGCTTATGCCCCAAGGTACACGAAGCACGACTAGCCTAGCCATTCCTCTGTCCTCATGGCCTTTTTGAATGACGGGCCAGGAAAGCTCTGCTGAATTCCTGTTGATTTAGTCACTTCACTTCCCTTCTTCCCTCGGACCTTCTAAAAAGGAAGATTGCAGAGATGTTATGGAGGTACACCACAGCTCAGTAACACATCCAACGGGCTTCAAAAAACAGGGTGATGTGAATAATAGGATGAAAACACGTATGGCATGTTTCCCCTGGGTACCAGTCAACCTACCCAGGTTCATAGGCTGTACTGTATATAAACTATTTGCAGGCGAAGATCTATAAAAAGTTCCCGTAGCTCCATATATTGTCCTGGTATGAGTCCCCCCACGAATTCTCACATATATTGGGATAAGGACATAAGCCTTTTACAGGATTTTGAAGCAAACTTATTTTTAAACTTGTTAGGTCCCACAGGTGCCAGCTAGCTTTTTGCATTTACCAAGTGCAACTTCATCCAGATAAACCATTCAGAAACTCTGTCCTCTGCATCATGGTCATCTTGAGCTGGCTCCTGTTGAGTAGGGTTACCATATCTCATAAATAAAAAAAAGAGGACCCTCCACAGGCCCTGGCCCCGCCCATTTCCCCACCCCTAGCCCCGCCCCAACTCTGCCCCTTCCCCACCCTAACTCCGCCACCTCCTCCCTCCCACTCCCAGCCACGCGAAAAGGGCTGCCCCAGCGCTACCAGCTTCACGGTTTCCCGGGCAGCCCC